>NW_028225181.1:28969178-29569178 GCF_052327205.1 Somniosus microcephalus | reverse complement strand
CCCACTTTCCAACTCTTGGTTCATAGTCCTGTAGAGTTCGGAACTTCAAGTGAATATCCAAGTACTTTTTAAATGTGATGAGGGTTTCTGCTTTTTCCAAACTTTCTGGCAGTGATTTCCAGAGCCCCGCCGCCCTCTGGGTGAAAACATTTGCCTCATCGCCCCTATAATGCTTCTACCACTTACTTTAAATCTATGCCCCCTGGTTATTAACCTCTCTGCGAAGGGAAATAGATCCTTCCTATCCACTTGAGGCCTTTCATAATTTTATACACCTCAATTAAATCTCCCCTCAACCTGCTCTGCTCAAAAGAAAACAACCCAGCCTATCCAATCTTTCCTCGTAGTTAAAATTCCCCAGTCCTGGCAACAAAATCGTAAATCTCTTCTGTACCCTCTCTAATGCAATCCCGTATTATGTGATGACCAGACTGTACACAGTACTGTAGCTGTGATTAAACTTGTGCTTTATACAATTCTAGCATAACCTCCCCGCTCTTATATTCTGTGCCTCGGCTAATAAATCAAAGTATCCTGTATGCCTTCTGAACCAACTTATCTACTTGTCCTGATAACTTCAGGGACCTGTGGACATGTCCCTATGTTGCTCTATATTTCTCATTACCCTACCATTTAGTGTGTATTCCCTTGCCTTGTTAGTCCTCCACAAATGCATTATCTCTCACTTCTCCGGATTGAATTCAATTTGCCAATTTTCTGCCCACCTGACCAGGCCATTAATATCTTCCTGCAGTCTGCAGCTTTGTTCTTCATTAGCAACCACACGGCCAATTTAGTGTCATCTACAAACCTATTAATCGTGGCCCCAACATTGAAGTTTAAGTCATTGATGTATACCACAAAAAGAAAGGGTCCTAGTACTGGGCCCTGCGGAAGCCCACTGAAAACTGCCTTCCAATCACAAAAACATCCATCGACCATTATCGTTTGCTTCCTGACACTGAGCCAATGTTGGATCCAACTTGCCCCTTTCCTTTGGATGCCATGGGCATTTACATTTTTGACCAACCTGTGATTTGGGACCATTGCTAATATCTATGTGAACTACATCAAATGCACTCCCCTAATCGACCCTCCTCATTATGTTCTCAAAAAATTCAATCAAGTTACTCAGGCATGACCTTCCCTTAATAAATCCATGCCGTCTGTCCTTGATTAATCCTTGACTTTCTAAATGCCGATTTATACTGACCATTAGAATTATTCCAATAATTTTTTTAACACCGAGGTTAGGCTGACTGGCCTGTAATTACTCTATCTTTCTCTTTCTCCCTTTTTAAACAACGGTGCAACGTTAGCAGTCCTCTTGACCATGTTAGTAGCCAGAGAGGCTTGGAAAATAATGGTCTGAGCCTCCGCCATTTCCTCCTTTGCCTCTCTTAACAGCCTGGAATACATTTCATCCGGGCCTCGTGATTTATCTACTTTCAAATATGCTAAACCCCTTAAAGTTTCCTCTCTCACAATGTTTATCTCATCTAATATTTCACACTCCTCCTCCTTAACTACAATGTCTACATCATCCTTCTCTTTTGTGAAGACAGACACAAAGTATTTGTTTAGATCCACACCCACGTTTCCACCTTCACACTCTGGTTACCTTTTTGTTCTCTAAAACGCCTAATCTTTCCTTAGTTATCCTTTTGTTCTTTATGTATTTGCAAAATATCTTTGGGTTTTCCTTGCCAATATTGTGGATGCCCTCACTGTGCTTTCCTAGTTTCCTTTTTAAAAATTTCACCCCTGCACTTTCTATACTCCTCTCGGCTTTCCATAATATTGAGCTCTCCGTATCTCTCAAAAGCTTCCGTTTTTTGCCTTATCCTACCCTGTATGCTCCTTGCCATTCAGGGGGCTCTAGATTTGGGAGTCCCTTCCTTTTATATTTTTGGGAATGTATTTGCTCTGAACCCTGACTATCTCCTCTTTGACTGCCTCCCATTGCTCTGACACTGATTTCCCTTCAAGTAGCTGTTTGCAGGCCACTTTTGTAAAATCACATCTCAGCTTAGTAAAGTTGGCGTTTCCCCAATTGAGAACATTTACATGTGGTCTGTCTTTGTCCTTTTCCATAAGGGGAGATTCAATATAAATGTTTAAAATCATGCTGGCTTTTGTCAGTTTCCAGTGGTGGAATGGTGGGTAACCGAGTGCACAGGTTTAAGGTAATTGGAAAAAGAACTGGAGGAGAGATGAGGAGAATTTTCTTTATGCAGAGTTGCTGTGCTCTGCAATGCACTGTCTGAGAACATGGTGGAAACAGATTCAACAATAACTTTTGAAAGGGAATTGGATAATTAGTAGAAGGGGAACTTTGACAGGGCTCTGACTAAAGGATAGGGCTATTTAGATATCACTTTCAAAGAGAGGATATGGACATGAAGGGTGGAAGGGTCTCCTTCTGTGCTGTGCCATTCTATAATACTTTAAGTAAGAGAAGGAGAGAGCGAAGGGGGCGAACGAAAGAGAGAAAGCAAAATAGAGACAGAATGACTGGGAGAGGTAGAGGGTAAGAAATTAACTTTAAAATAGGAATTGGATAAACACTTGAAGGAGAACAGTTTGCAGGACTATGGGAAAAGAGCAAGGGAATGGGACTAATTGTAGGGGAGAGGCCATGGTGGAATTTCATCTTAAGGATGAGGACCGAAGACAATGGCTTTGCTCTTCCAAGATTTAAGTAACAAACAGTAATACAGTGAAACGTGGTTTACAGATCCAATTTCTGTATATAGAGACTTACCAAGGACACCAACAGCAGCAAAGAATGCAGAATAGTAATACAGTTAGCAAAGGTTTGCAGAGTTAATAGCTGATTAGAGACACTTACAAGGAACAACAACTGCAGCAAGGAGGGGGGAGTAAATAACAAGAACAGTAATACAGTAAAACATGGTTTATAGAATAGCTGGATAGAGAGACTTACCAGGAACACCAACAGCAGCAAGGAGAGGATAGTAAATGTATTGAATAAGCAGAAGTGCCATATTTATCCGATCGTTTAATGATAGATATTTATAATGATCTATAAGATAGTCAAACTGCCAGCTGAAACTCCTGCCCATTGTTGTAACATTCCAATTTACAGTCCTCAGATTCTGACCCATTCTTGAAACATTCCAGTCTACTCTTCTCAGATTCTGACCCATTGTTGTAACATTCCAATCTACACTTCTCAGATACTGGCTCCCGCTCTGTGATGCAGCACGCTGATCCCTGTTAGTGCCGGAGGTGAAGCTCTCTCTGACACTATGGATAACACATTGAAAGGAATCCCTTATCAATAGAAGAGGGAAACCCTGCACTGATACAATTAGGGTCCATGGAGACTGACATTAATTACAGTCACTAAACAAACAAATTCAATTAACACGTGGAGACTGACATTAATTACAGTCACTGAACAAACAGATTCAGTTAACCCCTTTCAATCCGGCACTTTTTGTACCACAGTAAAGTAGAACATTATACCGGTCTGGATGGGATGTATGAGGGTGGCTGAGGGAAGGAATGGTGGGAAAAGCGCAGGTTCTGGCCAAATTCTTTCAATCCTCCTCGGATATGGAAGTGCTGCCAGAGGACTGGAGGTTTGCAAATGTTACACCCTGTTTAAAAAAGGATTGAGTGATAAACCCTATAATAACAGGCCAGTCAGCCTAACGTCAGTGCTGGGGAAACTTCTAGAGGCCATATTCCCAGAGAAAATTATCTGTCACTTGAAAAAACATGGATCAATAAATGACAACTAGCATGATATGTTAACGGCAAAGTATGTCTGACAAACTTCATTGAGTTCTGTGATGAAGTAAGAGGGAGGTTTGATGAGGGTAGTGCGGGTGATGTTTTCTGTATGGTCATTAAAAATGCATTTGATGAAGTGCAATTGAATAGACTTGTTCGGAGCAAAGGGACAGTGATATTTGGGTTCAGACATTGGCTAAGGGACAGAAAAGAGAGTAGCGGTGAATGGTTGTTGTTCAGGCTGGAGGGAAGTGTACAGTAGTGCCCCCCAGGGGTTGCTATTTGGACCACTGCTCTTTTGATACATATTAATGATGTAGATATATAGACATTATATATATAGACATATATATATATAAACTTATATATATATATAATTTGAAAGTTTGCAGCAGACACGGAACTCGGAAACTTAGTAAACACTGAGCGGGATAGTAGTAGGTTTCAGGAGGATATAGACAGACTAGTGAAATGGGCAGTGTGATGAAAGGTGTCGTCGATAGTGCTATTAAGTGGCACTTACTCACCAATAATCTACTCACCGATGCTCAGTTTGAGTGCCGCCACGACCACTTGGCTCCAGACCTCATTACAGCCTTGGTCCATAAATGGACAAAAGAGCTGAATTCCAGAGGTGAGGTGAGAGTGACTGCCTTTGACATCAAGGCAGCATTGGACTGAGTGTGGCATCAAGGAGCCCTAGTAAAATTGAAGTCAATGGGAAGCAGGGGGAAACTCTCCACTGGCTCGAGTCATACCCAGTGCAAAGGAAAATGGTAGTGGTTTTTCGATGTTAATCATCACAGCCCCAGGATATCACTGCATGAGTTCCTCAGGCCAGTGTCCTTGGCCCAACCATCTTCAGCTACTTCATCAATGATGTTCCATCAGAATGGTCAGAAATGGGGATGTTCGCTGATGACTGCACAGTGTTCAGCGCCATTCACAATTCCTAAGATAATGAAGCAGCCCATGCCCACATGCAACAAGATCTGGACGACAGTCAGGCTTGGGCTGATACGTGGCAAGTACAAATCGCACCACACAAGTGCCAGCCAATGACAATCTCCAACAAGTGTCACATCTCCTTGACATTAAATGGGATTACCGTCGCAACCATTAAAATTCTGGGGGTTACTGTTGACCAGAACCTTAACTGGACCAACCAAATAGATACTGTGGCTAAAATAGCAGGTCAAGGTTGGGTTTTCTGTTGCGATTGTGTAACCTCCTGACTCCCCAAAGCCTTTCCACAATACACAAGGCACAAGTCAGGAGTGTGATGGAATACTCTCCACTTGCCTGGATGAGTGCAGCTCCAACAACTCTCACGAAGCTAGACTTCATCCAGGGCAAAGCAGCCCACTTGATTGGCACCCCATCCACCTTCTTAAAAATTCACTCCTTCCACCAGCGGCGCAACGTGGCTGCAGTGTGTTCCATCTACAAGGTGCACTGCAACAACTCGCCAAGGCTTCTTCGGCAGCACTTCCCAAAACCGCGGCCTCTACCACCTAGCAGAACAAGGGTAGCAGGAGCATGGGAGAAACACCACGTGAAAGTTTACCTCCAAGTCACATAACATCCTGACTTGGAAGTATGTCACTGTTCCTTCATTGTCGCTGGGTGAAAATCCTGCAGCTCCCTCTGTAACAGCAATATGGGACCAACTTCACTTCACAGGCTGCAGCCGTTCAAGAAGGCGGCTCACCACCAACTTCTCAAGGGCAACTAGAGATGGGCAATAAATGCTGGCCTTGCCAGCGATGGCCATATCCCATGACTGAATAAAAATGAAAGAAAAATAGTTGGCAGATCATAAGTTCCATAAAATCCTTAGATTCTATAATGGTTCCCACGGATTGGAATGTAGCAAATGTAACGTCACTATTTAAGAAAGGTGGCAGAGGGACAACGGGGAAATATAGACCAGTTATCCTGATATCAGTAGTAGGGAAAGTGCTGGAATCTATTATTAAGGATGTGGTAACAGGGCACTTAGAAAATTATAATAGGTTTGGGGAGAGTCAACACGGGTTTACGAAAGGGAAATTATGTTTGACGAATCTGTTAGAGTTTTCTGAGATTTTAACTATCAGTATAGATAAGGGGGAGCCAGTAGATGAGATTGATTTGGATTTTCAGAAGGCATTCGATTAGGTGCTACATAAGAAGTTATTAAACAAAATCAGAGCTCATGGGATTGGGGGCAATATACTAGCATGGGTTGTGGTTTGCTTAACGGACAGAAACCAGAGAGTAGCAATAAGCAGGTTATTTTCCGGTTGGCAGGTTGTAACAAGTGGGGTACCACAAGGATCAGTGCTTGGGCCTCAGCTTTTCAGAGTCTATGTCAATGAATGTGATGAAGGGACCAAATGTAATATATGCAAGTTTGCTGATGATACAAAGCTGGGTGGAAATGTAAGTTGTGATGAAGATGCAAGGAGGCTTCAAGGAGATATAGACAGTCTAACTGATTGAGACGAACATGTCAAATGGAATATAATGTGGATCAATGTGAAGTTAGGAAAATAGAAAAGCAGATTATTGTTTAATGGTGAGAGATTGGGAAATGTTGGTGTTCAGAGGGACCTGGGATTCCTTGTACATTAATCATTGAAAGTTAACATGCAGATACAGCAAGAAATTAGGAAAGCAAATGATATGTAGGCCTTTATTACAAGAGGATTTGAGTGCAAGAGTAAAGACGTCTTAATGCAATTAAATAGAGCCCTGGTGAGACTACACGTGGAGTATTATGTACAGTTTTGGTCTCCTTACCTAAGGAAGGATATCATTACCAAAGAGGGAATGCAACAAAGGTTCAACAGATTGGTTCCTGGTATGGGGAGATTGTCCTCTGAGGAGAGATCGAGTAGACTAGGCCTATATTCTCCACAGTTTATTTGAATGAGTGGTGATCTCATTGAAACATACAAAACTCTTCCAGATTTTGACAGGGTAGATTCAGGGAGGATGGTTCCCCTGGCTGGGGAGTCTAGAACCAGGGGTCACCGACTAAGAATAAGGGGTCGGCCAGTTAGGTCTGAGATGGGGAGAAATTACTTCACTCAAAGGGTGGGGAATCTTTGGGATTCTCTACCCTAGCGGGCTGGGGTCGCTCATACATTGAATATATTCAAGACAGATATCGATAGATTTTTGGATATTACGGGAATCAAGGGATATGGGGATAGTTCAGGAAAGTGGAGCTGAGGTCAAAGTTCAGCCATGATCTTATGGAATGGTGGAGCAGGCTCGATGGGCCGAATGGCCTACTCCTGCTCCTATTTCTATGTTCCTCTGTTCTAACTCTCACTATCTATCCCTGTCTTTTTCTTCCATCTGTATCTCGCTGCCACTCTCCACCTCTCTGTCTGTCTCTCTGTCTCTCTCTCTCTCTGTCTCTCTCTCTCTCTCTGTCTCTCTCTCTCTCTGTCTGTCTCTCTGTTCCTCTCTCTAAATCTGCCAACTCCCTTTGTTTCTCTTTCTCTCTCTTTGTCTCTGACTGCCTCTCTCTATCTTTGCCCGCAAAATCTCCCTCTCAATCTCCCTCTCAATGTATCCTGGATTTTAATCGTTCCACCATTGGTGGATTTGCCTTCAGCTACCTGGGCCCTAAGTTCTGGAATTCAGTCATGAAAGCCCTCTCCCTCTCTCAGGACGCTCATGAATCCTACTTCTTTGAAAAAGGTTTTTGTTATCTGCCATAATATCTCCTTAATTGGCTCGGTGTCAATTTTTGTTTGATAACTCTCCTGTGAAGGGTCTTGTGATGTTTTACTACGTTAAAGGCGCTATATAAGTTCAAGTTATTGCTGTTGTGTATTGCTTATGTCCAATTTAAGAATTAACAGTAAACTTTGCTCCCCTGTTTATTGCTCTCATGCCCAATATAATAATTAAATTCAACAGTTTTATCCTGTGTATTGATTAACAAGCCTGATTACACAATTAATTGTAAAGTTATTCCATTGTGAATTCCTTTTCATTTCCATTTTAACAATTAATTGCAGTATTGTACTCCATGCACACGTTAACAAAACCAATTTAAAAATTAACGAATTTTATTAGGCAGTTTAATAATTAGTCTATTGAACAATTAACTAACTTTATTCCTCCGATAAATAGTTATTTTTTATCAAATGTAAAAATATTAGTTTTGTACCATGCACACTCGTTACAAGCCAAATTTAACAACTAACACATTTTATCTGCCTGTGTGCTTTATACATTCAATTTGACAATTAACTAACTTTATTCCCCTGTGTATTAGTTAGCACGCTCAATTTAACAATTAACTGACGGTTTTACCTTGTGTATTGGTTATCATACACAATTTAACAATTAACTGACGGTTTTAACCCGTGTATCAGTTATCATACCCAATTTAACAATTAACTGACGGTTTTAACCCGTGTATCAGTTATCATACCCAATTTAACAATTAACTGACGGTTTTAACCCGTGTATCAGTTATCATACCCAATTTAACAATTAACTGACGGTTTTAACCCGTGTATCAGTTATCATACCCAATTTAACAATTAACTGACGGTTTTACCTTGTGTATTGGTTATCATACCCAATTTAACAATTAACTGGCAGTTTTAACCCGTGTATCAGTTATCATACCCAATTTAACAATTAACTGACAGTTTTACCCTGTGTATTGGTTTTCATTCCCAATTTTAAATTTACTAACAGTTTTATCATGTGTAACGGTTATCATAACCAATTTAAAAATTATATGCAACAGTTTCATCATTTTTTGCATTAGTTATCAAACCACATTTAGCAATTCACTAATAGTTTTACCCTGTCTATTTTTTATCATACCCAATTTAAAAATTAACTGTAATAGTTTTACCCTGTGTATTGCTTATCATAACCAATTTAATAATTGACTATGACAGTTTACCCTGTGTATTGGTTATCATACCCAATTTAACAATTAATTGTGAAAGTCTACCCTAAGTATAGGTTATCATAACCAATGTAATAATTAACTGTGACAGTTTACCCTGTGTATTGGATATTGTTAAGTCTGTGTGTTCTAGTTGTAATTACTAACACAGACTACAAGATTAAAGTTCAACAGGTCTTTACTGGTTGGAGGTCAGAACTATACTAAATACAATATTACTACACAGTGCTTATATACCGGTGGTCACCACCAGTATTACGTATACAGCAGCCAGAGAAAGTAGTACATCGCTTAAGGTGGAACAGGCTTAAGTTCTCTTAAGGTAGAACAGGTTACATACACCACAATCCTCCCTTTATAGCTTAACAGTCATATCCCCATTTAACATAACATAATAACATATATAACTTCAGGTATAAACAGTTCAAAGGTTCAGTCTCTCAGGAGGCCTTCTGATTCGGTTTGGATACCGCCTTTCAGTGGTCTCTGATTCCTGTTGCTGAGGTGACTCCTCTAGTTGGTCTCCCATGCATTGGGTGTTATCATCATCATCATCAGGTACATTCCCTGCCGAGGTAGATGCTTCAGGTTCATTAGCGTCTTTCACAGTTGTCTCTGTCGCAACCATGGGTTCGACCCTTGCTCTCGATTCTACCAGTTGATCCGCATGACTCCTTATCACTTTGTTACCAATATCTACTGTGTACATCAGAGGTCCTTGTCTGGCCCGAATTGTTCCGGACTGCCATTTTTCGTTTCCATAGCCCCTTGCCAACACTGGTTGTCCTACGTCGAAACTTCGAGTGGTTTTGTTATTAATATGCCGGAACTGTTTGTTTTCCACTTCCCTCCGCACATTTGGTTTTAACAAGTCCAACCTGGACCGCAACCTCCTGTTATAAAACATCATGGCAGGACTTTGCTTAGTCACTGCATGAGCGGCGTTTCGATATGCCATTAGGAAATTGTCCACCTTGTGCTGTAGCAGAATCTGATCATCGTTCATGGCCTTTTTTGCCTTTTTGAATGTTTGGACAAATCTCTCGGCCAACCCGTTTCTCGCCGGATGATATGGGGCAGAGGTATAATGTTTCACCCCATTCTTCTTTAAGAATTTTTGGAATTCTTCCGACACGAACTGTGGTCCGTTGTTCGAACAGATCTGTTCTGGCAATCCGTTCCTTGCGAATATTGTTCTTAACACCGCAATTGTCTTTTCTGAAGTAATGGTATTCATCTTGATCACTTCTGGCCATTTGGAATGTGCGTCCACCGCAATTAGGAACATGGAGTCCATGAATGGACCAGCAAAGTCAATATGTACGCGTTGCTATGGGGCTGAAGGCCATTCCCATGGGTGTAGTGGTGCGTTCGGAGGTGCATTTTGCACTTTTTGGCACCCAGCGCAGCTTTTCGTCAACTCCTCTATCTGTTGGTCAATACCCGGCCACCATACATAAGCCCGAGCAAGACTTTTCATCTTAACTCCCCCCAGATGACCTTCATGCAGTTCTTTTAGAACTCTTTCCCTTAACTTGGGAGGAATAATAACTCTTGTCCCGTACATCAAAGTACCATGGCAGACAGACAGCTGGTCTCGCCTTGCCGAGAATGCCGGTAACAGAGGATCACCACGTGTTGGCCACCCTTTCACTGTCACCTCGTAGACTATGGACAGTGTCGGGTCGTTCCTGGTTTCTCTTTCAATGCTTGCATTGGTGACTGGTAAACACTCGATGATGGTCGAATGAAATAACTCAACAGGGTCAACTTTCGTCGTTTCTTCTTCTTCAGGTAGTGGCAGGCGCGACAGCCCATCAGCATTGCCATGCTGCTTCGTACCTTTGGATTCTATTTGATATTGATGTGCCCCTAGGAAAAGGGACCATCTCTGGAGACGCTGTGCTGTCATCACTGAAACACCCTTCTTAGGGTTAAAAATGGATACCAACGGCTGATGGTCTGTCAGAAGTGTGGATTTTTGGCCCTGCAGGTAATGATTAAACTTCTTCACTCCCCATACAAGGCTGAGAGCCTCCCTATCGATCTGCGCATAGTTGCGCTCAGCGGAGGTCAATGATCTGGATGCAAACGCGACTGGCCTTTCCGTGCCATTTGGTAATTTGTGTGAGAGTACTGCCCCAATACCATATGGAGAAGCATCACAAGCCAACCGAATAGGCAGTGTCGGGTTGAAGTGAGCCAACACTTCCTCTGAGGTGATCAATTCTTTGCTTTTGCGAAATGCCTTCTTACAGTTGTCGCTCCATTCCCATGGTACCCCTTCTATAATAGAGCGTTTAGCGGGTGCAGTACCGTGGATAGATTTGGTAGAAATTTATGGTAATAGTTAATCAATCCTAGAAACGACCTCAACTGAGAGGCATTATCCGGAGCGGGAGCCTTTACAACTGCCTTTATCTTGTCAGGAGACTTATGAAGCCCCTCCCGGTCAATGACATGACCACAGTACGAGATCCGCTTCTGGAAGAACTCACATTTCTGCCGATTAACTCTAAGTCCATACTCTTTCAGTCTGTTGAGCACCAGTTCCAAGTTTGCGAGGTGTTCTTCATCACCATCACCTGTAATCAGAATATCGTCCAGGTAACATTGTGTGCCTGGAATTCCCTGTAATACCTGCTCCATGGCCCTCTGCCAAATTGCTGGAGCCGATGCCACTCCAAAAACCAGCCTATTGTACCGGTACAAACCTCGATGCGTGTTGATCGTGAGGTATTGGCATGACTCTTCTTCAACCTCCATCTGCAAGTACGCCTGCGCCAGGTCTATCTTGGTGAAGTGTTTCCCGCCAGACAACGAAGCAAAAATATCCTCAATCCGCGGAAGCGAATACTGCACCGTGTGGAGCACCGGATTAACGGTGATTTTGAAACCTCCACAGATGCGAACCTTCCGTGGTTCTCCTGGCTTGTTGCTCGAAGGACGTTTCATAACGGGAACAATGGGCGTAGCCCACTCACTCCAATCTACCTTAGACAGTTCACCTGAACGTTCTAGCACATCCAGTTCCGCTTCTACAGTAGGTCGTATTGCATAGGGTACCGGTCTGGCTTTAAAAAATTTTGGGTGTGCATGTTCATCAATCTTGATGTTTGCCGTAATTCCTCTCAGTGTTCCCAGTCCCTGCTGGAACACCTCTTTAGCATCATCCAATATTTTGGACAATCGTTTAGGTTTGACATCTGTTTCCCCGGAATCTACCGTTAGTGCCTTCAAGGAGTGCCAGTCCATATTCATTTTCCTAATCCACTCCCGTCCCAGTAGTGGTGGACCTCCTTCAGGTAGCACATATAAGTCCATTACTTGGCTTTCTTCGCCCTTGTGGACCACTTTTACCTCTGTGTTTCCGATGGGGTACACTCTTTGCCCCATGTATGTTTTCAATATAATCTCCATATCCTGTAGGGGAATATGTTGGAATAACCTTTTGTAATCTTTCTTATTCATGACCGTCAATGCTGATCCAGTGTCCAATTCCATGTTTACTTGGACTCCTGCTATCTGAAGGGTGACCCAAATTGACTGGAGAGCTGCATCCTTAACAACGTTGTGTACACTTAAGCAATCCAGTTCATTACTGCTAGCGTCTGAATCTGACTTCTGTTCGGTCGAACTGTTCTTTGTCACCTTGTGTACATTTATGTATTTTCCTTGCGGTGACTTTTTGTTGCTGGTCTTCTTTCCTGTCCGGCATACTTTAGCTATGTGGCCAAGCCTGCCACACGTTCTGCATTCTTGGTTTTTAAGCCAACACTGGTTCTGATCGTGCGTTGTCTTTCCACAACGATAACATTTTACAGTACTCAAACCCAATTTATTTGTACTGAGTTCCGGTGACCATAGCTGCATTACTGCCGTGCCTCTCGCTGCGGCTTCGTGTGCTGCTGCCATAGTGACCGCTTTCCCAAGCGTCAGCTCATTCTCCTCGAGCAGTCGCTTTTGCGTATCTTCTTTTAATAAACCAGACACAAATTTATCTCGTAGCGCCTCTGTCAGTCTCGTTCCAAACTGACAGTACTTTGCTAGCTTACGCAATTCCATTAAATATTTAGCATTGCTTTCATCCTTCAGCTGCCTTCTGCTGTAAAATTTAAATCGTTCCGCTAGCATCAGCGGCGTGGGGTTTAGATGATTTTTCAGGACAGTAACAATCTCCTCGAACGTCTTATCCGCCGGTTCATCTGGTGATAAAAGGTGTTTCAATTGCCCGTATGTCTTCGCACCCATTAAGTTTAATAATGTTAGTGCTTTCTCTTCATCTGGGATTTTATTTGCTTTACAATAATTTTGTATGCGTACTACATACATGGCCCAATCTTCGATGTCGCTATCAAAGGTATTAATGTTCCCATGTTTAGGCATCGTTGCAATGTAATTTATTTTAATTTTTATCCAAGATGGCGGCTTCCCGCTCTTGTCTTCGTCCTCCGCCTACAAAATGGTGGTTTTCTCGCGCTTGGCGGTCTTCACCCGTCCCCCGACGCTGTCTCCACTTCACCGCGGCTCTCGAGCCTTCAGTTGCCCCAGACGCTGCGCCTTTTTAGCCCGAATGCAGCCCGGCCCTTATCACCAGCCGCGATCGATGTCCCCGCGCTGCGCCTTTCGGCCCGAATGCGGCCCGGCCCTTATCTCCGGTCGCGAACGATCTCACCGCCCTTATTCCTCTGACTTCCCTCCCCGTCTGTACAGCCAACGCGGCCGACTTTCTGGTCGCGTCGCTGCCCGGCTTACCCACCACCGACGTAGAAAGAAGATAGCTGACAGCCGCTGATGGAGGCTTCGAGTTCAGGATGTCTTCTGCACTCTGGTTTCTCGATGTCTGCCGCGCGACGTGTCTTCCAGCAGGGTGATGAGGCTGGAAGCCTCTCTTCGACGTTCATTCTGTGGACGAAGCCGCCGTGGATATAAACTGCCGCAGGGTAAGAATCGGACTCGTCGCCACTGTTAAGTCTGTGTGTTGTAGTTGTAATTACTAACACAGACTACAAGATTAAAGTTCAACAGGTCTTTACTGGTTGGAGGTCAGGACTATACTAAATACAATATTACTACACAGTGCTTATATACCAGTGGTCACCATCGGTATTACGTATACAGCAGCCAGAGAAAGTAGTACATCTCTTAAGGTGGAACAGGCTTAAGTTCTCTTAAGGTGGAACAGGTTACACACACCACAGTTATCATATCCAATTTAATAATTAATTGTGACAGTTTCCCCTGAGTATTGGTTATCATACTAAATTTATCAATTACCTGTGACAGTTTTACGCTGTGATTTGCTTATCATAGCCAGTTTAACAATTAAATAACAATTTGACCCTGTACATTAGTTATGATACTCAATTTATGAATTAACTGTGACAGTTTTACACCGTGTATTGCTTATCATACCCAATTGAATAATTGCCTTTAACAGATTTACCCCATGTATTGTTTATCATACCCAATTTAACAATTTGCTGTGAGAGTTTTACCCTGTGTTTTGGTTATCATAACCAATTTAACAATTATATAATGCAGTTTTATCCTTTGTATTAGTTATCAAACCGAATTTAATAAATACCTGTGACTGTTTTACCGTGTGTATTGGTTATCGTACCCAATTTAACAATTAACTGTAACAGATTTACCCTGTGTATTGGCTATCATAACAAATTTAACAATTAACTAACAATTTTACCTGTTTTTTGGTTATCATAACCAATTTAACAATGCTATCCAGTTGTTTATCATTTGTATTGGTTATCAGACACAATTTAACATTTACCTAACAGTTTTACCCTGTGTATTGTTTATCATACCCAATTTAACAATTAAAGGTGACAGTTTTACCCTGTGTATTGGTTATCATACCCGATTTAACAAGTAACTGTAACAGTTTTACTCTGTGTATTGGTTATCATACCCAATTTAGCAATTAACTGTGACAGTTTTACCCTGTTTATTGATTATCATACCCAATTTATCAATTAACTAACAGATTTATCCTGTGTATTGGTTATAATACCCAATTTAACAATTACATGTGACAGTTTTACTCTAGGTATTGGTTATCATATCAAATTTAACAATTTGCTGTGACAGTTTTACCGTGTGTAAAGATTAACGATACCCAATTTATATATTACCTCTGACAGTTCAAAACTGTGTATTGGTTATCATACCCAATTTAACAATTAACTAACAGATTTATCGTGTGTTGTTTTGGAGCCACCAATGTACTCAGATCATTTGTATATAATTCCTTTAACGACATGTTAGCTACAGCCTGAGTCTGTATCTTTAATTATGCTGCTTAACTGCATGAAGCGTAGTTACTGTCACAGGGCGGCTAAAACATGATGACATCACGCCGTCATCACGTGATTTCCGGCTGGCGGGAAGCGTGATCACGTCATGACGTCAGCCACGGGACCGACCCAGCAGTCGTCGTGGAGCCTCTGGAGAGAGCAGACCTGTATTCGAGGTATCCTGCAGTTTCTTGTTAAAACCTGTTTGTTTTATTAAAGTTCGTTTTGTTTGACCGCCTGAGCAGAACCCAGTCTTTTAGTTAGGAACCAGCGTTCCGACATTGGTGACCCCGAATTTTGCGAACTATTTTCTCAGAAGATTTACACAATGGAAACGAATGCCGTGTCTCTTAAACTGGCACAGTTCTGGGAGCAACAACCAGCCGTGTGGTTCATCCAGGCTGCAGCCCATTTCGCAATCCAGAACAGCGTCACAGATCCGACCCATTAATACTACATGGTCTCCGCCCTCAACAGCGCCACTGCCTCACAGATCATCAGCCTACTCAGCAATCCACCCGCGGACGGCAAGTATGATACCTTAAAGGTGCGGCTGCTCCAAGTCTTCGGACTCTCCAAGTCAGAGAGCGCTCGCCGGCTCCTAGCTATGTCCGGCCTCGGGGACTCCAAGCCGTCCGAGCTCATGAGCCAAATGCTCATGCTCTTAGGCACCGAACCTGAATGCTTCCACTTCATGGAGTTGTTCCTCTGCCAACTGCTGGAGCAAGTGCAGGCAGCCTTAGCCAGTTCAGAAGTCACGAACTGCGCAGAGCTGGCGGTCGAAGCAGAATTTTTTTTTGCAATAACCCAGCAGTGCTGCGCTGCCATAAGTCGCCCATCCCCCACAGACTGGTGCGCCTAGCACGCCCGTTTTGGTGTGAAAGCACGACGCTGCCACTCTCCCTGCAGCTTTTTTCCCCAAAAAAACAAAGCCTCAGCGGCATTCCTGGCGAAGGAGGACCATGTGTAACGGGCACTCCATGGATTAGATGGCCATCGGATCGGCGGGGAAGCTTCTTTACATCACTGACTCCTTATCGGGTTGGTAATTCCTTTGCGACACCGGGACGCAGTGTAGCATCCAACCTGCGTCGAAGCTCGATATTCAAGCTGGGGGACACAGCCTTTCCCTTGAGGCAGTTAATGGCGCAGCCATTCGAACTTTCAGGAAGCGGCGGCTCCAAGTGTATTTTGGCGGTCAGCGCTTCCACTGGGAATTCGTCACGGCAAAAGTCTCACAAGCCATCTTAGGGGCAGATTTTCTGGTTGCCAATGGCCTCCTCGTCGATGTCCGGCACCGCCGGTTGGTTAAAGCGGCCACCTTCCACTCGATTCCGTGCCATCGCATTCACACCATGTCGCGTTCGGTCACCTGCACTTTCCCACCCCCAGATGAATTCACTCATCTCCTCGGAGAGTTCCCGGAGCTGACCAGGCCCACCTTCTCCACCTCCGCTACAAAGCATGGTGTTGAACATCATATCACCACTACAGGCTCCCCGGTTTCTGCACGGGCTCGAAGGCTTCAACCCGGCAAGCTCGCGGCTGTGAATGCGGAGTTCGCCATGTTGGAACGTCTGGGGATTATTCACCAGTCGAATAGTCCCTGGCCTTTGCCTCTCCACATCGTCCCAAAATCGGGCGGCGGCCGGCGGCCATGTGGCGACTATCGATGCCTGAACGACACCACTACTCCTGATCGGTACCCGATCCCGCATATTCAGGATTTCTCAGCCCATTTGGCACGAAATTCCATCTTCTCTAATTTCGACCTCATCCGTGGGTATCATCAAGTTCTCGTGCACCCGCAGGACTTCCCGAAAATTGCAGTCATCACCCCATTCGGCCTTTTTGAGTTCCTACAGATGCCATTTGGTTTGAAGAACGCGGCACAAGCTTTCCAGCGATTAATGGATTCCGTACTCCGGGACATAAACTTCATCATTGTCTACCTCTATGACACCCTCATCACCAGCGCCAGCAAGGAAGAGCACGTCTGCCATTTGCATACTCTCTTCACACGCCTCAGTCAGCACGGTCTTATCATCAATGCGGCCAAGTGCCAGTTCGGCCTGCAGCGGATCGATTTTTTGGGACACCGCATTACTTCAGACTGCGCCGTCCCCTTACAGATGAAGGTGGAGGCTTTTACCTCATTCCCACGCCCACAGGCCGTCAGGGCCCTGCAAGAGTTCCTCGGGATGGTCAACTTCTATCACCGATTCGTCCTTAAGGCGGCTCTGCTTATGCAGCCCTTCAAACTCAACTCCACTTTCCCGCCCGATCTCCATATTCCTTGATTCCACTGGAGTCCAAAAATCTATCTATCTCAGCCTTGAATATATTCAAATGGGTAGATTTTCCCGAACCTGTCGGGAAGAAGGCGGAACTTCAACCTTCGGGGTTTTGAGCTGCCTACATCGACGTCCGGCCAATCCTCGCGATTTTCCCTTGATTGACCTTGTTAAGCCCGCCCAGCGGGGTCAGCAGAGCAATTAAGGGCCACCTGGCAACAGGTGACATCACAGTGTGCAATTTCATCTGTCAAGATTTCTTGACAGATGAAATATCAGTGCTTCACAGCTGTTTGAAGCTGTGAAACACTGACAGTTTGAGTTCTAACACGAGTCCTTCTGCACAGACTCAGATAGAACTCTCAGCAGCACTCAAACCTGAAGGCTGTCACTTTTCACAGATCGCAGCCGTTCAGCTTTAAGTTCCGGCTGAGTGATGGGCTCCCGACGGCTACAGGAAGAAAGGCTGTTAATGTAAGTACAGGTAAGTAAAAGTCCTTTACACACTTCAGACACACCAAACACACTTACCTTTGCACTCATGCACACATCACTCACCTGAGCAACGATATCGCAACCCCTCCAACTCCTTCAACCCGACGGCCCACCTGCTCAACCTGGCGTGGTTTGGAGCCGTCGGGAATCCCACAAGAAACCCCTCAAAGTAGGGATTAGGCTAAAAACTGCCTGTTAACTACCTGTTAACAGGCAGTTAATTGGCACTAATCCCTTCCCGCCTTGTTTCGGTGGGTCCCAGTGTGGGGCAGGTACCCGCCGCCCCTGAAAGCTGCATGGGGCGGGGTTTTGGGCAGAATGGTGTCCGGACCCCCAAATGCGGGATTTCCCCCCCATGCCCACACGCCTGAAACCCCGCCCAACGGCTCGGGGAATATCGGGGCCAAAGACTCAGCATTCACAGCCCTCTGGGGCAGAGAATTCCAAAGATTCACAACCCTCTGAGTGAAAAAAATCCTGCTCATCTCAGTCTTAAATGGCCGGCCTCTTATCCTGAGACTATGCCCCCTAGTTCTAGACACTCCAGCCAGGGGAAACAACCTCTCAGCATCTACCCTGCCAATCCCCTTCAGAATCTTATATGTTTCAATGAGATCACCTCTCATTCTTCTAAACTCCAGAGAATATAGGCCCATTCTACACAATCTCTCATCAAATGACAGTCCTCTCATCCCAGGAATCAATCTAGTGTCTCATCCCAGGAATCAATCTGTCAATAGACAGCCAAGCCGGGATTAGAATCCAAACCCATAGGTAAAGGTCACTGTCTGAAGTGGCATCCAGTTTCACAAATGCCATTTTTGTTAGCGTATTTCATCTTAAACCTTTTGCCTGGCTCACAGCATTATTCGAAACAAAAATCATGTTTAAAAATAGATGTTTGGAGGCATAATGCTAAGGTACAAAGAGGTTATAAATAAAAGCATTTGGGCGAAAAATTAATTATAGCCCAGGAATGGGTGCTAAATTTGGAAAAGTTTGAGATTTAGTGCCAGGCGCTAATGAATCTCGCTGCCCACAAAGTTCAGTGTCATTGCTCAAAGAAAGGATGGGAGCACTAAATCAAATGCTAACGGCCTAGCTCAGTGGCGTTACACTCAAAGCGCTAACCAACATCAGGTGCAGTCTAATTCCAAGTCATCATTGCCACAGGCTCTTTCCAGTTCTTAAAGGGGAGGTTCATTCATGCTGCAGAACCTCTTTCTCAGCATTGCAGCCTGTGAATCGGTGTCTGCAAGCAGGAGCAGGTCGCGTCCTAGGAGCCGGAGGACTGAACCAGCTGTACTCATGGCAGATCCATGCCCCAGGGAGAGAGCCCGCAGATTTTCGGACCAAGCATTGGAGGAGTTGGTGTCCGCTGTGGAGAGACAGAGGGTGGTGCTCCACCCGGCAAGTGGCAGGAGGCCCTTGCCAAAAATCTGTCATGCCATGTGGAGGGAGGTTGCCCATCAAGTCTCGGGCAGCACAGTAGTCGCCAGGATCCATACACAGTGCAGGAAGAAATTTAACAACCTTTACAGCCTTCTGGACTCAACATTGAGTTCAACAATTTCAGACTTTAACCCCTGCCCCTATTTTTTCACATGGCAGCTGTTTATGATTCTGCCGTCCCCATTTGCAACATTTAACCACTGCTGTCTTCCACCCAATCACAGACCGTCCCTTTTGATGCGCTATCAATTACTCATAAAAGACTGAGAGTTAAGAGACTAACTAAAGGCTTTTATTAACAAAAGAATGAAGGTCTGCCTCGAGTGGTCGACCGGTCCAGAAATACAAATGGCAGGGGAGCAGTCACCTTTATACTAGGAATTGTGGGAGGAGTCAGCCGAGGCATGTCCAGGCATGTACACAGTGGAATACAAACAGTGGTTTACCACATTCACCCCTTGTTTAAAATTGAGTCCGGCGGGGTGAAGTGTATTAAAAGTTAGTGTATTGGAGTCTCTCCGGAGGTCTTGTCTGCCGCTGTGATCGGCGTGGCGATGGCAGGGGTAGTGGAGCTTCCGGTGTCGAGTCCTCCGTAGGCTGTGGCACAGGCGTGTCGTCCTCATAGATGTCGAGCGGGTCGCGGGGCACAGGCCTGCCGTCTGCTGGGGCTGGATATCGGATCGTGGGGGGGGGTGGTAGTGAGTAGTGGGTTACTGCGGCCCCCGAGGGTGCAAGGTCTCTTATGGAGACTGTGTCCTCCCGCCTGTCCGGGTATGCAATGTAAGCATACTGGGGGTTGGCGTGGAGGAGGTCGACCCTCTCAACCAGGGGGTCCATTTTATGGGTCCTCACGTGTCTTCTCAGTAGGACCGGCCCTGGGGACGTCAGCCATGGCGGTAGCGATGTCCCCGATGTGGACTTCCTTGGGAAGACAAACATTTTCTCATGAGGGGTGGCGTTAGTGGCAGTGCAGAGCAGTGACCGAATAGAGTGGAGCGCATCGGGGAGCACATCCTGCCAGCGGGAGGTTGGAAGGCCCCTAGACTTTAAGGCTAGCAGGGCGGCCTTCCAAACTGTCGCATTTTCTCTTTCCACCTGTCCGTTCCCCCGGGGGTTGTAACTGGTGGTCCTGCTTGTGGCAATACCCCTAGTTAGCAGGTACTGACGGAGTTCGCCGCTCATAAACGATGAGCCCCGTTCGCTATGGATATAGCTGGGGAAACCAAACAGGGTGAAGAGGTCGTTCAGACATTTAATGACCGTGGCACTGGTCATGTCCGGGCAGGGGATGGCGAATGGGAAACGGGAGTACTCATCAATAATATTGAGGAAGTACACATTGTGGTCGGAGGAGGGGAGAGGCCCTTTAAAATCAACGCTCAGCGCTCGAAGGGACGAGTGGCTTTTATCAGGTGGGCCCTGTCTGGTCTATAAAAGTGCGGTTTGCACTCAGCACAGACTTGGCAGTTCCTGGTCATGGTCCTGACCTCCTCAATAGAGTAAGGCAGGTTGCGGGCCTTGATGAAGTGGAAGAACCTGGTGACCCCCGGGTGGCAGAGGTCATTGTGGAGGGCCCGCAGTCTATCGATCTGCACGCTGGCGCAGGTGCCACGCAATAGCGCATCCGGGGGTTCATTGAGCTTCCCGGGCCGGTACAAGATCTCGTAATTGTAGGTGGAAAGTTCGATTCTCCACCTCATGATCTTGTCATTTTTGATTTTGCCCCTCTGCTTGTTGTTAAACATGAAAGCAACTGAACGCTGGTCAGTGAGCAGGGTAAATCGTTTTCCGGCCAGGTAGTGCCTCCAATGACGCACAGCCTCCACAATCGCCTGGGCCTCCTTCTCAACAGCGGAGTGTCTGGTCTCCGGGCCTTGGAGGGTTCATGAAAAGAAGGCCACGGGTCTCCCTGCCTGATTGAGGGTAGCGGCCAGGGCAAAGTCGGACGCGTCGCTTTCCACCTGGAAGGGGATGGATTCGTCCACTGCGTGCATGGTGGCTTTGGCAATGTCCTCCTTGATACGGTGGAAGGCTAAGCGGGCCTCTGCCGTCAAGGGAAAAGAGGTGGACTTGATCAGCGGACGGGCCTTGTCCGCATAGTAGGGGACCCACTGGGCGTAATAGGAGAAAAACCCGAGGCACCTCTTCAGGGCCTTGAGGCAGTGGGGCAGTGGGAGTTCCATAAGGGGACGCATCCGGTCGGGGTCGGGGCCGATGACTCCGTGTTCCACAACACAGCCAAGGATGGCGAGGCGGTTTGTGCGGAATATGCACTTCTCCTTGTTATATGTCAGGTTCAGGAGTTGGGCGGTGCGGAGGAATTTTTCGAGGTTTGCGTCATGGTCCTGCAAGTCACGGCCGCAGATGGTCACATTGTCCAGATATGGGAAAGTGGCCTGCAACGCATTTTGATCTACCATCCGGTCCATCTCCCTTTGGAAGACGGAGACCCCGTTGGTGACGCCAAAGGGAACCCTAAGGAAGTGATAGAGGCGGCCGTTTGCCTCAAAGGCAGTATACTGGCAGTCCTCAGAGCGGATAGGGAGCTGGTGGTACGCTGATTTCAGGTCAATGGTCGAGAAGACGCGGTACTGCGTGATCTGGTTGACCATATCAGCTATGCGGGGGAGTGGGTAGGCGTCCAGCAGGGTGTAGCGATTTATTGTCTGGCTGTAGTCGATGACTAGGAGCTGCTTCTCGCCGGTCTTAATGACCACAACCTGGGCTCGCCAGGGGCTGGTGCTGCCCTCAATAATCCCTTCCTTCAGGAGCCGCTCCACTTCGGTTTTAATGAAAACCCTGTCCCTGGCACTGTATCGCCTGCTCTTTGTGGTGATGGGCTTACAGTCGGGGGTGAGGTTAGCAAACAGTGGGGGGGGGGTGACTCTGAGTGTGGAGAGGTTGCACCTGGTGCGCGGCGGGCAATTTGGAAGCTGCTGGCTGCGGACTGTGAGTGGGGGTAGGGGTCCACCGTACGCCATCATAACACTTTTAAGGTGGCACTGAAAATCTAACCCCAGCAGGACGGCAGCGCAGAGGTCGGGCAGGACCAGAAGTTTAAAATGATCGTACACAGTCCCGTCTACTATGAGTGTCACCACGCAGTAGCCGCCGATGTCCGCCAACTGGGACTCGGAGGCCATAGAAATCCGCTGGTGTGCAGGCAGGACTGGGAGAGGGCAACGCCGCACCGTGTCGGGGTGGATGAAGCTCTCCGTGCTCCCAGAGTCAAAAAGGCAGATTGTATCGTGACCATTTACCTTAATGTCCATTGTGGAACTGGCCAGCTGGTGCGGTCTCGCTTGGTTCAGTGTTATGGATGCCAGCGTAGGGGTCGGTGTGTCGCTGCGGGTATCAGATGAGGCGGTGTTCGGGGCCTGCTGCGTTCTGGCTGTCGTCCAAGATGGCGGCGTCCATGATCCCCATATGGCTGGAGGTGTCCAAAATGGCTGCTGTACCGGTGGTTCGCACATGGCCGGGGAGGCCCAAGATGGCGGCCCGCATGGCCCACACGCGGCGCTGCTGTGGTTCGGGGTGGCTTTGGCCCTGCAGACGCTAGCGTAGTGTCCCTTCTTCCCGCAGCCCGAGCAGATCGCGTTTTTCGCCGGGCAGCGCGCTCTGGGGTGTTTTGCCTGGCCACAGAAGTAGCATTTCTGGCCTTGGGGCACTGCTGTCTGGCCTTGGGACACTGCTGCGGTAGTTGGGCCATTGCTGGGGTGTGGCTGGGGTGGCACGGTGCTATGAGGCGGTCCTACCATGTCCCATGCTGTCATTCCCCGCGGCGTCCACGGTGCAGAGGAGTAGGCATCCATGCCCCGGTAGGCTGCATCTAATGCTAGTGCGAGTTCAGAGGCCTTATTGAGGTCGAGGTTAATCTGCTCCAACAGTCGCTGTCGGGTGTAATTGGATCTGTGGCCCGCTACAAAAGCGTCCCGGACAAGTTCCTCTGTGTACACGGCGGCCTTTACATTCTTACAACCAGAGGCCCGGCCAAGCACAGACAGTGCCTGAAGGTATTCCACGGTCGATTCCCCAGGATGTTGTTTATGACTCCCCAGAAGGTGCCTGGCGTACACTTCGTTCACTGGGTGCGTGTACTGGTCCTTGAGGAGCTTGATAGCGTCCGCGTACGAGGTCGCATCTTGGATGACCGAGTACACTCGGTGGTTCACTTTGGAGGTCAGGACACCCAGTTTGTCCTCGTCCGATTTGATTGCTGCGGAGGCGGTCAGGAATTTTTCAAAACACTTAAGCCAGTGAGTAAATTTGGTGGATGAGTCCGCCTCCCGATGATCTAAGTCCAGGCATGCTGGTGTGAGGACCTTCTCCATTATAAAAATTTTGTTAATAAAATTGATGCGCTATCAATTACTCATAAAAGACTGAGAGTTAAGAGAGCAACTAAAAGCTTTTATTAACAAAAGAATGAAGGTCTGCCTCGAGTGGTCGACCGGTCCAGAATACAAAGGGCTGGGGAGCAGTCACCTTTATACTAGGACTTGTGGGAGGAGTCAGCCGAGGCATGTCCAGGCATGTACACAGTGGAATACAAACAGTGGTTTACCACATTGGAATTCAGCGCAGGGCGAAATTTAGCGGGAGGGGGGGAAATTCAGCGGGGGAGGAAATCAGTGTGGGGGGGTATTCAGCGCAGGGGGGGGAAATCAGCCGGGGGGGGATTCAGCGGGGGGGGAATTCAGCACGGGGGAAATTCAGCACGGGGGAAATTCAGCGGGGGGGAAATTCAGCAGGGGGGATTCAGCACGGGGGAATTCAGCGGGGGGGGAATTCAGCGGCGGGGGGAATTCAGCGGGGGGGATTCAGCACGGGGGGAAAATCAGCGCGGGGGGGATTCAGCGGGGGGGAATTCAGCGCAGGGGGAAATTTAGCAGGGGGGGGAAATTCAGCGGGGGAGGAAATCAGTGTGGGGGGGATTAACCGCGGGGGGGAAATCAGCGGGGGGGATTCAGCACGGGGGATATTCAGCGGGGGGTGAATTCAGCGGGGGGGGGAATTGAGCACGGTGGGGAATTGAGCACGGGTGGAATTAAGCACGGGGGGAATTCAGCGTGGGGGAATCAGCGGGGGGGATTCAGCACGGGGGGAAAATCAGCACGGGGGGGGATTCAGCGGGGGGGGAATCAGCGGGGGGGAATTCAGCACAGGCGGAAATTTAGCGGGGGGGCAATTCAGCGGGGGAAGAAATCAGTGTGGGGGGGATTCAGCGCAGGTGGGAAATCAGCGGGGGGGGATTCAGCACGGGGGATATTCAGCAGTGGGGAATTCAGCGGGGGGGGAAATCAGCATGGGGGGAATTCAGCACGGGCGGAATTAAGCACGGGGGGGAATTCAGCGGGGGGGAATCAGTGGTGGGGAATTCAGCAGGGGGGAAATTCAGCGGGGGGGATTCAGCACGGGTGGAATTCAGCACGGGGTAATTCAGCACGGGGTAATTCAGCACGGGGAGAATTCAGCACGGGGGGAATTCAGCAGGGGGGAAATCAGCGGGGGGAAAATCAGCGGGGTGGATTCAGCATGGGGGGAATTCAGCAGGGGGGAAATTCTGCGGGGGGAATTCAGCAGGGGGGGAAATTCAGCAGGGGGGATTCAGCGGGGGTGAATTCAGCACGGGTGGAAGTCAGCACGGGGGGAATTCAGCGGGGGGGGGAATCAGCAGGGGGAGATTCAGCGGGGGAGGTTCAGCACCGGTGGAATTCAGCGGGGGGGATTCAGCACGGGGGGAATTCAGCGGGGGGGAAATCAGCGGGGAGTAATTCAGCAGGGGGGGAAATTCAGCAGGGGGGATTCAGCACGGGGGGATTACAGCGGGGGGTGGAATTCAGCGGCCGGGGGGGAATTCAGCGGGGGGTTTCAGCACGGGGGGAAAATAAGCACGGGGTGGATTCAGCAGGGGGGAATCAGCGGGGTGGGGAATTCAGTGCAGGGGGAAATTTAGCGGGGGGGGGAATTCAGCGGGGAGAATTCAGCGGGGGGGTGGAATTCAGCACGGGCGGGAGTTCAGCACGGGGGGAATCCAGCGGGGGGGAATTCAGCGGGTGGGAATTCAGCGGGGGGGATTCAGCGGGGGGGGAATTCAGCACGGTGGAAATTCAGCACGGGGGGAATTCAGCGGGGGGGGAAATCAGCGGGGATAATTCAGCAGGGGGGAAATTTAGCAGGGGGGATTCAGCACGGGGGGAATTCAGCGGGGGTGGAATTCAGCGGCGGGGGGATAATTCAGTGGGGGGTTTCAGCACGGGGGGAAAATCAGCATAGGGTGGATTCATCGGGGGAGGAAATCAGTGTGGGGGTGATTCAGCGCAGGGGGGGAAATCAGCGGGGGGGGATTCTGCACGGGGGGTATTCAGCGGGGGGGCAATTCAGCGGGGGGGGAATTCAGCACGGGGGGAATTCAGCACGGGCGGATTTAAGCACGGGGGGGGAATTCAGCGGGGGGAATCAGCGGGGGGGATTCAGCACGGGGGGAAAATCAGCGCGTGGGGGGGATTCAGTGGGGGGGAATCAGCGCAGGGGGAAATTTAGCGGGGGGGGCAATTCAGCAGGGGAGGAAATCAGTGTGGGGGGCATTCAGCGCAGGGGGGGAAATCAGCGGGGGGGGGTGTTTCAGCACGGGGGATATTCAGCGGGGGGGAATTCAGCAGGGGGGGAAATCAGCACAGGGGGAATTCAGCACGGGCGGAATTAAGCACGGGGGGAAATTCAGCGGGGGGATTCAGCACGGGGGGAATTCAGCACGGGGGAATTCAGCACGGGGGAATTCAGCATGGGGGGAATTCAGCAGGGGGTGAAATTCTGCGGGGGGAATTCAGCAGGGAGGGAAATTCAGCGGGGAGCATTCAGCATGGGGGGAATTCAGCACGGGGTGAATTCAGCAGGGAGGGGATTCAGCGGGGGGAGATTCAGCAGGGGAGGAATTCAGCGGGGGGGATTCAGCATGGGGGAATTCAGCGGGGGGGATTCAGCACGGTGCAAAATCAGCAGGGGGAAATTCAGCAGGGGAGAAATTCAGCAGGTGGGATTCAGCACGGGGGGAATTCAGCGGGGATCTATTAAGCGGGGGGGGAATTCAGCAGGGGTGAATTCAGCACAGGGGGAAAATCAGCACGGGGGGATTCAGCGGGGTGGGAGTCAGCGGGGGGGGAATTCAGCGCAGGGGGAAATTTAGCGGGGGGTGAATTCAGCGGGGGGAGAATTCAGCACGGGGGGAATTCAGCACGGTGGGATTCAGCACGGGGGGAATTCAGCGGGGGGGAAATCAACGGGGGGGATTTCAGCAGGGGGGGAAATTCAGCGGGAGGGATTCAGCACAAGGGGGAATTCAGCGGGGGGGAATTCAGCACGGGGGGAATTCAGCACAGGGGGAATTCAGCGGGGGGGAAATCAGCAGGGTGAATTTAGCAGGGGGGAAATTCAGCGGGGGGAAATTCAGCAGGGGTGCAATTCAGCGGGGGGGAATTCAGCAGGGGGGGAAATTCAGCGGGGGGGAATTCAGCAGGGGGGAAATTCAGCGGGGGGGATTCAGCATGGGGGGAAATCAGCGGGGGGGAATTCAGCAGGGGGGGAAATTCAGCGGGGGGAATTCAGCAGGGGGGGAAATTCAGCGGGGGGGATTCAGCATGGGGGGAATTCAGCAGGGGGGTAAATCAGCACGGGGGGAATTCAGCGGAGGGGAATCAGCGGGGGGAATTCAGCGGGGGGGAATTCAGTGGGGGGGATTCAGTGGGGAGAATTCTGCGGGGGGTGGATAATTCCGCACGGGGGGAATTCAGCAGGGGGGGAAGTCAGCGCGGGGGAATTTCAGCACAGGGGTAATTCAGCGGGGGGGAAATCAGCAGGGGGGAAATTCAGAAGGGGGATTCAGCACGGGGGGAATTCAGCTGGGGGGATTCAGCAGGGGGGATATTCAGCAGGGGGGATTCAGCACAGGGGGAATTCAGCAGGGTGGGATTTCAGCGGGGGGGGAATTCAGCGGGGGTGGATTCAGCACGGGGGAAAATCAGCACGGGGGAGATTCAGCGGGGGGGAATCAGCGGGGGGGGAATTCAGCGCAGGCGGAAATATAGCGGGGGGAATTCAGCGGTGGGGGGAAATTCAGCGGGGGAGGAAGTCAGTGTGGGGGGGAATTCAGTGCAGGGGGGGAACTCAGCGGGGGGGATACAGCACGGGGGAAATTCTGCGGGGGGGAATTCAGCGGGGGGTGGGAATTCAGCACGTGGGGAATTCAGCACGGGGGCAATTCAGCGGGGGGGAAATCAGCGGGGGGGATTCAGCACGGGGGGAATTCAGCGGGGGGGAAATCAGCGGGGGGGATTCAGCACGGGGGGAATTCAGCGGGGGGGGAAAATTCAGCACGGGGGGAAATTCAGTGGGGGGGATTCATTGGGGGGAAATCAGCACGGCGGGGAATCAGCGGGGGGGAATTCAGCGCAGGGGGAAATTTAGCGGGGGGGAATTCAGCGGGGGGGTAGGAGGAAATCAGTGTGGGGGGGGATTCAGCGAAGGGGGGAAATCAGCGGGGGTGGATTCAGCACGGGGGAAATTTTGCCGGGGGTGAATTCAGCAGGGGGGGAAATTCAGCGGCGGGGGAAAGAGGAAGAAAGGAAGAGGGAGAGAGAAAGAACGGAGGAGGGAGAGAAAGAAAGGGAGAGAGAAGAGGGAGAGAAAGGAGGAGGGAGATAGAAGAGGGAGAGAAAGGAGTGAAAATGGGAGAAAATAAAAAGAGAAACAGCGAGAGAGAAACAGACCGAAAGACAGAGAGAGAAAAGAGAGAAACAGAACGAGAAACAGACAGAGAGATTGAGAAAAAGACAGAAAAGAGAAACAGAGATTGAGAGAGAGTTTGAGAGAGATCGAGAGAGATTGAGATCGAGAGAGATCGAGAGAGATTGAGAGAGAGATTGAGATCGAGAGAGTTTGAGATTGAGAGAGATTGAGATCGAGAGAGATTAAGAGATTGAGATTGAGAGAGAGATTGAGATTGAGAGAGAGATTGAGATTGAGAGAGATCGAGAGTTTGAGAGAGAGATTGAGATCGAGAGAGATTGAGATTGAGAGAGATCGAGATTGAGATCAAGAGTTTGAGATTGAGATCGAGAGAGATTGAGAGAGATCGAAATGAGAGAGAGATTGAGATTGAGAGAGATCGAGATGAGAGAGATTGAGAGAGAGATTGAGATAGATCGAGATGAGAGAGTTTGAGATTGAGAGAGATTTAGATCGAGAGAGATTGAGAGAGATTAAGATCGAGAGAGATTGAGAGAGATTGAGATCGAGAGAGATTGAGATCGAGAGAGATTGAGAGAGAGATTGAGATCGAGAGAGATTGAGATCGAGAGAGATTGAGAGAGAGATTGAGATCGAGAGAGATTGAGATCGAGAGAGATTGAGAGAGAGATTGAGATTGAGAGAGAGAGATTGAGATTGAGAGAGATTGAGAGAGATCGAGATGAGAGAGATCGAGATGAGAGAGATTGAGATCGAGAGAGATTGAGATCGAGATTGAGAGAGAGATTGAGATCGAGAGAGATTGAGAGAGAGATTGAGATTGAGAGAGAGAGATTGAGATTGAGAGAGATTGAGAGAGATCGAGATGAGAGAGAATGATACTCACGGTCACATCTGGTCTGCGCTTCCTCCCGATCTCCACCCATCCACCTGGAGCCACAGCTCAGAAAACTACCTCCCAACACCTGGGAACACAACCTGGAGCAAACAGGCAGAGGGGAGTGAAAAGGGAGAGAGAGAGAGAGACAGAGAGAGAGAGAGTAAAGATTGAATCTCACCGTCCCACATGGCACCAACGGAACAGCCGGCCGGATCTCTCTTCCATCCATCCATCCTTTCACCTGGACCGAGCCTGGAGCAGTGAGACAGGGGCTGGGAGAGAGAGATTGAGACAGGACTCGCTCACACACCATTCACACCAGAGAATCTCACACACACTGACACAGAATAGCCAATGGGACCCAGTTCACACAGACACACAGACCAACATTCATTACCTGGACACTCAGAAAGGGTTTCTACTGTAAAGAGACACAAAATATTACATTACCTGAACACTGAGTGTAAATTACAGTCAAAAGAGCCACTCTCCAAATATGAAAACACAATCCCGCAGTCAGAAAGACTGAAACGCACATGGGTCTACCTTTTTATAGTCCCGACCTGTCACTCAAACTTCCCTCCTCCCACTCCACAGCCCCCCAGCCTATCAGGTTGCTGCTTCCTCCACCTGAAGCCCGCCCCCCAGGTGTGGGTCAGTCCAAGTTGAGTCTGTCTATCTCCAGGGCGGTGGGGTAGACCTGGCCATGTGTTGGCCTCCCAAATGGTTCCTTCCTGTCTCTGGCCAACAGCTGCCCTTCCCCCAGACCCCTGACTGCAGGCAGACAGACACACCCGAGGACTGATGGACCTTGGGGAGGCCTCCCTCCACTCACCTGCAACAGGGACATCACCCTCCCTGTCTGAGGCTGCTGCTTCCTCCCACACCCCCTTTGCTCAAGAAATCTTGTTTGATGGTTCTTATTCCAAGCTCCATTTCTGTGCTTGCCTACCTCATGCTGTGTGTGGGGCTGGCTCCCCTGTTTAATCCTGAGTTCCCTCACCTTTCCCCTGTAAAGTGTGTGTTGTGCATCCGTTTATGTGTGTCAGCACCTGGACATATGCAGTGAAATGTGGGTCACCTGAACCAAAGAGATGCTCACCTTCGAATACACACTTTTGTACATCTTTTGCTCGCCCTCTGTAGGTTTATCAATATCACTGCACTACAGGTAAGTCTCTCGTTCGCCCTCTGTAGGTTTATCAATGTCACTGCACTACAGGTAAATCTCTCGCTCGCCCTCTGTAGGTTTATCAATGTCACTGCACTACAGGTAAATCTCTCGCTCGCCCTCTGTAGGTTTATCAATATCACTGCACTAGAGGTCAATCTTTCGTTCGCCCTCTGTAGGGTTATCAATGTCACTGCACTACAGGTAAATCTCTCGCTCGCCCTCTGTAGGTTTATCAATGTCACTGCACTACAGGTAAATCTCTCGCTCGCCCTCTGTAGGTTTATCAATGTCACTGCACTACAGGTAAATCTCTCGCTCGCCCTCTGTAGGTTTATCAATGTCACTGCACTACAGGTAAATCTCTCACTCGCCGTCAGAAGGTTTATCAATGTCACTGCACTACAGGTCCTACATTGTCCTTCTGGAGGGGAGTCAGTGAGTGAGATTGGGAGGGAAACCAGGAAAAGGACACGTGGGAGCTGGAGGGGAGTCAGTGAGTGTGATTGGGAGGGAAACCAGGAAAAGGACACGGGGGAGCTGGAGGGGAGTCAGTGGGATTTGTTTGGGGATTGATACAGGGCTATGGGGAGAGAGCGGGGCAGTGGGATTAGGTTGGGGACTGATACAGGTCTATGGGGAGAAAGTGGGGCAGTGGGATTAGTTTGGGGATTGATACAGGGCTAACAGGAGAGAGCGGGCAGTGGGATTAGGTTGGGGACTGATACAGGTCTATGGGGAGAGAGCGGGGCAGTGGGATTAGGTTGGGGACTGATACAGGGCAATGGAGAGAGAGCAGGGCAGTGGGATTAGGTTGGGGATTGATACACGGCTTTGGGGAGAGAGCGGGGCATTGGGATTAGGTTGGGGATTGATACAGGGCTAACAGGAGAGAGCAGGGCAGTGGGATTCGTTTGGGACTGAGACAGAGGGGTGTCAAGTAGCTGATCCCAGTCCACTTTGGACAGATCCTGCCTTATCATATTAAAATCGGCCTGTTGTTTGCTAAATTTACCCACTGAACTCAATGTTAATCTGCTTTATCAAAACGTGCCTGGATCTCCTGGTATATTTCAATACTGAACCTCTGATGAACCCCAAACCCATCACAGTAATACTGTGCTGAACCCCACACCCCTCACTGTGATACTCTGATGAACCCCACACCCCTCACTGTAACATTCTGATATACCCCACACCCCTCACTGTAATACTCTGATATACCCCACACCCCTCACTGTAACACACTGATGAACCCCACACCCCTCACTGTAATACTCTGATGAACCCCACACCCTTCACTGTAACACTTTGATAAACCCCACACCCCTCACTGTAATACTCTGATAAACCCTACACCCCTCACTGTAACACACTGATGACCCCCACACCCCTCACTGTAATACTCTGATAAACCCCACACCCCTCACTGTAACACACTGATGAACCCCACACCCCTCACTGTAACACACTGATGAACCCCACACCCCTCACTGTAACACTCTGATGAACCCCACACCCCTCACTGTAACACACTGATGAACCCCACACCCCTCACTGTAATACTCTGATGAACCCCACACCCCTCACTGTAACACTCTGATTAACCCCACACCCGTCACTGTAACACTCTGATAAACCCCACACCCCTCACTGTAACACACTGATGTACCCCACACCCCTCACTGCAACACACTGATGAACCCCACACCCCTCACTGTAACACTCTGATGAACCCCACACCCCTCACTGTAATGCTCTGATAAACCCTACAACCCTCACTGTAACTCATTGATGAACAGCACATCCCTCACTGTAACACACTGATGAACCCCACACCACTCACTGTAATACTCTGATGAACCCCACATCCTTCACTGTAAAACTCTGATAAACCCCACAACCCTCACTGTAATACTCTGATAAACCCCACATCCCTCACTGTAACACTCTGATGAACCCCACACCCCACACTGTAACACTCTGATGTACATCACTCCCCTCACTGAAACACTCTGATGAACCCCACATCCCTCACTGTAACACTCTGATGAACCCCACACCCCTCACTGTAATGCTCTGATAAACCCTACAACCCTCACTGTAACTCATTGATGAACAGCACATCCCTCACTGTAACACACTGATGAACCCCACACCCCTCACTGTAATACTCTGATGAACCCCACATCCTTCACTGTAACACTCTGATAAACCTCACACCCCTCACTGTAATACTCTGATAAACCCCACATCCCTCACTGTAACACTCTGATGAACCCCACACCCCTCACTGTAACACTCTGATGAACCCCACACCCCTCACTGTAACACTCTGATGGACATCACTCCCCTCACTGAAACACTCTGATGAACCCCACACCCCTCACTGTAATGCACTGATGGACCCCACACCCCTCACTGTAACACTCTGATAAACCCCACACCCCTCACTGAAAGACTCTGATAAACCCCAAACCCCTCACTGAAGCACTCTGATGAACCCCACACCCCTCACTGTAACACTCTGATGAACCACACACCCCTCACTGTAACACTCTGATAAACCCCACACCCCTCACAGTAATACTCTGATGAACCCCACAACCCTCACTGTAACACACTGATGTACCCCACACCCTCACTGTAACACATTGATATACCCCACACATCTCACTTTAACACTCTGATGTACCCCACACCCTTACAGTAACACTCTGATTAACCCCACACCCCTCACTGTAACACTATGATATACCCCACACCCCTCACTGTAACACTCTCTGATATACTCCACACCCCTCACTGTAACACTCTGATATACCCGCCACCCCTCACTGTTATACACTGATGAACCCCACACCCCTCACTGAAACACTCTGATGAACTGCACAACCCTCACTGCAATACTCTGATGAACCCCACACCCCTCACTGCAATACTCTGATATACCCCACACCCCTCACTGTAACACTCTGATATACCCCACACCCCTCACTGTAACACTCTCTGATATACCCCACTCCCCTCACCGTAACAATCTGATATACCCCACACCACTCACTGTAACACTCTGATATACCCCACACCCCTCACTGTAACACTCTCTGATGAACCCCACACCCCTCACTGTAACACTCTGATGAACCCCACACCCCTCACTGTAATACTCTGATGAACCCCACACCCCTCACTGTAACACTCTGATGAACCCCACACCCCTCACTGTAACACTCTGATGAAACCCACACCCCTCACAGTAACTCTCTGATGAATCCCACACCCCTCACTGTAACACTCTGATGAACCCCACACCCCTCAGTGTAACACTCTGATGAAGCCCACAACACTCACTGATACACTCTGATGAACCCCACACCCCTCACTGTAATACTCTGATGAACCCCACATCCCTCACTGTAATACTGTGATGAACCCCACACCCCTCACTGTAACACACTGATATACACCACACCCCTCACTGTAATATTCTGATGAACCCCACACCCCTCACTGAAACACTCTGATGAACCCCACATCCCTCACAGTAACACTCTGATACACCCCACACCCCTCACTCTAACAATCTGACATACCCCACACCCCACAGTGTAACACTCCGATATAACCCACACCCCTCACTGTAATACTCTGATGAACCCCACAACCCTCACGGTAATGCTCTGATGAAACGCACACCCCTCACTGCAATACTCTGATGAACCCCACACCCCTCACTGTAACACTCTGATGAACCCCACACCCCTCACTGTAATACACTGATGAACCCCACACCCCTCACTGTAATACTCTGATGAACCCCACACCCCTCACTATAACACTCTGATGAACCCCACACCTTTCACTGTAATACTCTGATGAACCCCACACCCCTCACTGTAACACTCTGATGAACCCCACACCCCTCACTGTAACACACTGATGAACCCCACAACCCTCACTGTAAAACTCTGATGAAACCCACACCCCTCACTGTAACACTCTGATGAACCCCACACCCCTCACTGTAAGATTCTGATAAACGCAACAACCCTCACTGTAACACTCTGATGGACCCCACAACCCTCACTGTAACACTGATGAACCCCACACCCATCACTGTAACACTCTGATGAACCCCTCACCTCTCACTGTAATACTCTGATGAACCCCACACCCTTCACTGTAATACTCTGATGAACCTCACACCCGTCACTGTAATACTCTGATGAACCTCACAACCCTCACAGTAACACTCTGATGAACCCCACACCCCTCACTGTAACACACTGATGAACCCCACACCCATCACTGTAACACTCTGATGACCCCACACCCATCACAGTAACACTCTGATGAACCCCACACCCCTCACTGTAATACTCTGATGAACCCCACAGCCCTCACTGTAACACTCTATGAACCCCACACCCCTCACAGTAACACTCTGATGAACCCCACACCTCTCACTGAAACACTCTGATGAACCCCACATCCCTCACAGTAACACTCTGATATACCCCACACCCCTCACTCTAACAATCTGACATACCGCACACCCCACAGTGTAACACACCGATATAACCCACTCCCCTCGCTGTAATACTCTGATGAACCACACCCCTCACTGTAACACTCTGATGAACCCCACACCCCTCACTGTAATACTCTGATGAACCCCACACCCCTCACTGTAACACTCTGGTATACCCCATACCCCTCATTGGAACACTCTGATGAACCCCACACCCCTCACTGTAATACTCTAATGAACACCACACCCCTCACTGTAACACCCTGATGAACCTCAGACCCCTCACTGTAATACTCTGATGAACCCCACAACCCTCACGGTAATGCTCTGATGAAACGCACACCTCTCACTGTAATACTCTGATGATCCCCACACCCCTCACTGTAACACTCTAATGTGCCCCACACCCCTCACTGTAACACTCTGATGAACCCCACATCCCTCACATTAACACTCTGATGAACCCCAGACCCCTCACTTTAACACTCTGATGAACCCCACAACCCTCTCTGTAATACTCTGATGAACCACACACCCCTCACTGTAACACTCTGATGAACCCCACACCCCTCACAGTAACACTCTGATGAACCCCACACCCCTCACTGTAATACTCTGATGAACCCCACAGCCCTCACTGTAACACTCTATGAACCCCACACCCCTCACAGTAACACTCTGATGAACACAACACCCCTCACTGAAACACTCTGATGAACCCCACATCCCTCACAGTAACACTCTGATATACCCCACACCCCTCACTCTAACAATCTGACATACCCCACACCCCACAGTGTAACACTCCGATATAACCCACACCCCTCACTGTAATACTCTGATGAACCCCACAACCCTCACGGTAATGCTCTGATGAAACGCACACCCCTCATTGTAATACTCTGATGAACCCCACACCCCTCACTGTAACACTCTGATGAACCCCACACCCCTCACTGTAATACACTGATGAACCCCACACCCCTCACTGTAACACTCTGATGAACTTCACACCCCTCACTGTAACACTCTGATGATCCCCACACCCCTCACTGTGACACTCTGATGAACCCCACACCTTTCACTGTAATACTCTGATGAACCCCACACCCCTCACTGTAACACTCTGATGAACCCCACACCCCTCACTGTAACACTCTGATGAACCCCACAACCCTCACTGTAAAACTCTGATGAAACCCACACCCCTCACTGTAACACTTTGATGAACCCCACACCCCTCACTGTAAGATTCTGATAAACGCAACAACCCTCACTGTAACACTCTGATGGACCCCACAACCCTCACTGTAACACTCTGATGAACCCGTCACCCCTCACTGTAACACACTGATGAACCCCACACCCATCACTGTAACACACTGATGAACCCCACACCCATCACTGTAACACTCTGATGAACCCCTCACCTCTCACTGTAATACTCTGATGAACCCCACACCCTTCACTGTAATACTCTGATGAACCTCACACCCCTCACTGTAATACTCTGATGAACCCCACAACCCTCACAGTAACACTCTGATGAACCCCACACCCCTCACTGTAACACACTGATGAACCCCACACCCATCACTGTAACACTCTGATGACCCCCACACCCGTCACAGTAACACTCTGATGAACCCCACACCCCTCACTGTAATACTCTGATGAACCCCACAGCCCTCACTGTAACACTCTATGAACCCCACACCCCTCACAGTAACACTCTGATGAACCCCACCCCCCTCACTGAAACACTCTGATGAACCCCACATCCCTCACAGTAACACTCTGATATACCCCACACCCCTCACTCTAACAATCTGACATACCCCACACCCCACAGTGTAACACACCGATATAACCCACACCCCTCACTGTAATTCTCTGATGAACCCCACTCCCCTCGCTGTAATACTCTGATGAACCACACCCCTCACTGTAACACTCTGATGAACCCCACACCCCTCACTGTAATACTCTGATGAACCCCACACCCCTCACTGTAACACTCTGGTATACCCCATACCCCTCACTGGAACACTCTGATGAACCCCACACCCCTCACTGTAATACTCTAATGAACACCACAACCCTCACTGTAACACCCTGATGAACCTCAGACCCCTCACTGTAATACTCTGATGAACCCCACAACCCTCACGGTAATGCTCTGATGAAACGCACACCCCTCACTGTAATACTCTGATGATCCCCACACCCCTCACTGTAACACTCTGATGAACCCCACACCCCTCACTGTAATACAGTGATGAACCCCACACCCCTCACTGTAATACTCTGATGAACCTTACACCCCTCACTGTAACACTCTGATGAACCCCACACCCCTCACTGTAACACTCTGATGAACCCCACACCTCTCACTGTAATACTCTGATGAACCCCACACCCCTCACTGTAACACTCTGATGAACCCCACACCCCTCACTGTAATACAGTGATGAACCCCACACCCCTCACTGTAATACTCTGATGAACCTTACACCCCTCACTGTAACACTCTGATGAACCTTACACCTCTCACTGTAATACTCTGATGATCCCCACACCCCTCACTGTAACACTCTGATGAACCCCACACCCCTCACTGTAATACAGTGATGAACCCCACACCCCTCACTGTAATACTCTGATGAACCTTACACCCCTCACTGTAACACTCTGATGAACCCCACACCCCTCACTGTAACACTCTGATGAACCCCACACCTCTCACTGTAATACTCTGATGAACCCCACACCACTCACTGTAACACTCTGATGAAAACCACAACCCTCACTGTAACACTCTGATGAACCCCACACCCCTCACTGTAACACTCTAATGAACCCCACAACCCTCACTGTAACACTCTGATGAAACCCACACCCCTCACTGTAACACTCTGATGAACCCCACACCCCTCACTGTAAGATTCTGATAAACCCAACAACCCTCACTGTAACACTCTGATGAACCCCACAACCCTCACTGTAACACTCTGATGAAACCCACACTCTCATTGTAACACACTGATAAACCCCACACCCCTCACTGTAACAATCTGATGAACCCCACACCCCTCACTGTAACACACTGATGAATCCCACACCCATCACTGTAACACTCTGATGAACCCCACACCCCTCACTGTAACACTCTGATGAAACCCACACCCCTCACTGTAACACTCTGATGAACCCCACACCCCTCACTGTAACACACTGATGAATCCCACACCCCTCACTGTAACACTCTGATGAACCCCACACCCCTCACTGTAAGATTCTGATAAACCCAACAACCCTCACTGTAACACTCTGATGAACCCCACAACCCTCACTGTAACACTCTGATGAAACCCACACTCTCATTGTAAAACTCTGATAAACCCCACACCCCTCACTGTAACAATCTGATGAACCCCACACCCCTCACTGTAACACACTGATGAATCCCACACCCATCACTGTAACACTCTGATGAACCCCTCACCTCTCACTGTAATACTCTGATGAACCCCACACCCTTCACTGTAATACTCTGATGAACCTCACACCCCTCACTGTAATGCTCTGATGAACCCCACAACCCTCACTGTAACACTCTGATATAACACACACCCCTCAATGTAACACTCTGATGAAACCCACACCCCTCACTGTAACCCTCTGATGAACCCCACACCCCTCACTGTAATACTCTGATGAACCCAACACCCCTCACTGTAATACTCTGATGAACCCAACACCCCTCACTGTAACACTCTGATGAACCCCACACCCTTCACTGTAACACTCTGATGTACCCCACACCCCTCACAGTAATACTCTGATGAACCCCACACCCCTCACTGTAACACTCTGATGAACCCCACACCCTTCACTGTAACACTCTGATGTACCCCACACCCCTCACTGTAACACTCTGATGAAACCCACACCTCTCACTGTAACACTCTGATGAACCCCACACCCCTCACTGTAATACTCTGATGAAGCCCACAGCCCTCACTGTAACACTCTGATGTACCCCACACCCCTCACTGTAACAATCTGATGAGCCCCACACCCCTCACTGTAACACTCTGATGTACCCCACACCCCTCATTGTAACAATCTGATGTACCCCACACCCCTCACTGTAATACTCTGATGAACCCCACACCCTCACTGTAACACTCTGATGAACCCCACACCCCTCACTGTAATACTCTGGTATACCCCACACCCCTCAGTGTAACACTCTGACATACCCCACACCCCACAGTGTAACACTCCGATATACCCCACACCCCTCACTGTAATGCTCTGATGAACCCCACACCCCTCACTGTAACACTCTGATGAACCCACACCCCTCACTGTAACACGCTGATGAAACCCACACCCCTCACTGTAATACTCTGATGTATTCCACACCCCTCACTGTAATACTCTGATAATCACCTCACTTTAATCCTCTCTTACTTATCCCAAAACTCTCACTGTGACGCTCCGATATACCCCAATCACCACATTTTAACACTTAGATATACCACTCACCCCTAAATGTAACACGCTGATATACTCTGCACCGCTCACTGTAACACTCTGATATTCTCCACACCCCTCACATTGGCACTCTGATAAAATCCACACCCCTCACATTGGCACTCTGATATACCCCTCACCCCTCACATTGGCACTCTGATATACTCCACACCCCTCACATTGGCACTCTGTTACACCACAAACCCCTCACATTGGCACTCTGATATACTCCACACCCCTCAAGTTGGCACTCTGATATACTCCACACCCCTCACATTGGCACTCTGATATACTACGCACCCCTCACATTGGCACTCTGATATACTCCACACCCCTCACATTGCCACTCTGATACACTCCACACCCCTCACATTGGCACTCTGATATACTCCACACCCCTCACATTGACACCTTGATGTACCCCACACCCCTCACATTGGCACTCTGATATACTCCTCACCCCTCACATTGGCACTCTGATATACTCCACAACCCTCACATTGGCACTCTGATATACTCCACAGCCCTCACATTGGCACTCTGATATACTCCGCACCCCTCACATTGGCACTCTGATATACTCCACACTCCTCACATTGGCACTCTGATACACGACAAACCCCTCACTGTAACACATCGATATATTCCACACCCCTCACTGTAACACCCCGACATGTCCCACACCATTCACTGTAATACTATGATATACCCCACACCACTCAGTGTAAGACTTTCATATACCCCACACAACTCAATGTAAGATTCTGATATACACCACACACCTCACAGTAAGACTGATATATCCCACACGCCTCAATTTTACAGTTATATAGCCCACACCTCTTGCTTTAACACTGTGATTTATCCCACACCTCTCGCTGCAACACTGTGATTTACCCCACACCTCTCGCTGTAACACTGATATACCCCTCACCCCTCGCTGTAACACTGTGATATATCCAACACTCCTCACTGTAACACTCTGATATACCACACACCCCTCTCTGTAACACTGATATACCCCACACCCCTCACTGTAACACTCTGATATGCACCACAACCCTCACTGTAAGACTCTGATATACCCCAAAACCCTCACTTTAACACGCTAATATACCCCACATCCCACACTGTAACAGACTGATATACTCCACATCCCTCACCCCTCACTGTAACATTCTGATACATACCACACCCCTCACTTTTACACTCTGATATACCCCACACCCCTCACTCTAACTCTCTTATATCCCATGTGACTCACTGTAACACTTTGATATACCCCACACACCGCACTGTAACACACTGATATACACCACATCCCTCACCCCTCACTGTAAAATTCTGATACATACCACACCCCTCACTTTTACACTCTGATATACCCCACATCCTTCACTCTAACTCTCTTATATCCCACGTGACTCACTGTAACACTTTGATATACCCCACACACCGCACTGTAACACACTGATATACTCCACATCCCTCACCCCTCACTGTAACATTCTGATACATACCACACCCCTCACTTTTACACTCTGATATACCCCACATCCCTCACTCTAAGTCTCTTATATCCCACGTGACTCACTGTAACACTTTGATATACCCCACACATGCACTGTAACAGTCTGATGAACCTCACACCCCCCACTGTTACACTCTCTGATATATTCCTTACCCCTCACTGTAATCCTGATATACCCCGCACCACTCACTGTTGTCTGCCACTTCGATCTCATGGGCTTAAATTTTGGTAACATGTGATACCTTGTCAAGCACCTTTTCAAATATAGGTAAATTGGGATAGTGTGAGCAGTATCAATCATACAACCTTATAATTGGTGAGCCAAGTGTTGTTCTCAATTTGTTTAGCGTACTTGATGCCCCACTCTGATCACAGTCCTCTTCTGGTTTCAATCAATTAATTACAAAATCATTGATTTTAATCCTATTTTATTTTTTCTATGTATTTGTTGTCAGGATATGTGTGATGCTGTCAGGGCCGGTTCACTTGCCCTTCCCTAGTTACCCATGAGAAAATGTTTGGCCTTCATCTTGAGCCGCTGCAGTCCCTGTGGTGAAGGTGCTCCCACAATACTGTTATGGAAGGAATTTCAAACTTTTGCCCCAGTGATGATGAAGGAACGGCGATATATTTGAAGGGTACAGCAGCATAGTGGTTATGTTGCTGGTCTAGTAAACCAGAAGACTGGACAAATGAATCAGAATTCAAATCACACCAGCTGGGGAATTTAAATTCAATTAATTAAACAAATCTGAAATAAAAAGCTAGTGTCAGTAATGGTGGCTAAGAAAGTACCAGCTTGTCATAAAAATACATCTGGTTCACTAATGACCTTGTATAGGGCAGGAAATCTGCTGTCCTTACCTGGTCTGGCTGAAGTGTGACTCCAGATTCACTGCAATGTGATTGACTCTCAACTGGCCACTGAAATGGCTCAGCATGACAGTCGCTTGTCACAGGCGGCTCACCACCACCTTCTCCATGGCAATTAGGGATGGGCAATAAATGCTGGCTTTGCCAGCGAAGCCCACCTCCCAAGAATGAATTATAAAAATAATTTATTAAGCGTCATCATATTTTTAAAAGCTTCAAAATGTTTTATTGATGGTCATTATCATTTACAAAGGGTTAGAAAGATCTGTAAAGTGCTGTAATGATGGAAAGCATTACAAAGGATTATAATGATTAATAAAGTCCTGGTGGCGGGCCTTCTCCTCCCCGGGCTGGCCTGTTCGGGCTCCTGTGGGCTGGGCCAAGTCGGTCTGCTCCAACTCGCCGCCCGCTCTTGTGGAAACTGGAGCTCCAGCTGCTGCTGCCCTCAGGAAGCCAGCCTGCCTCCCGCCACCAGGAAATGGTCCCGAGAGACAGCCGCAATTTTTGTGCGGCGTCCGAGAGCCGCAATCTTTGTGCGGGGCCCCAGAGCCGCCATCTTTGTTCTGAGACCCCAGAGCCGCAATTTTTGCGTGGGGCCCCAGAGCTGCCAACATTGTGCGGGGATCCCAGTGCCGCCATCTTTGTGCTGGGCAGCAGAGCCACCATTTTTGCACTGGGCCCCAGAGCCACCATCTTTGTGCGGGACCCCAGCGCCGCCATCTTTGTGCTGGGCCCCAGAGCCGCGATCTTTGTGCGGGACCCCAGTGCCGCCATCTTTGTGCTGGGCCCCAGAGCCGCCATCTTTGTGCGGGGACCCCAGTGCCGCCATCTTTGTGCTGGGCCCCAGAGCCGCCATCTTTGTATTGGGCCCCAGAGCCGCCATATTTGTGCGGGAAACCAGTGCCACCATCTTTGTGCTGGGCCCCAGAGCTGCCTCGTTTGTGCGGGACCACAGAGCCAACATCTTTGAACTGGGCCCAAGACCCGCCATCTTTATGCATGGCACCAGAGCCGCCATATTTGTGCGTGACGCCAGTGACGCCATCTTTGTGCTGGGCCCCAGAGCCGCCACGTTTGTGCGGGACCGCAGAGCCGCCATCTTTGAACTGGGCCCCTGTGCCGCCATCTTTGTGCGTGGCACCAGAGCCGCCATATTTGTGCGTGACGCCAGTGCCGCCATCTTTGTGGTGGGCCCCAGAGCCGCCACGTTTGTGCGGGACCACAGAGCCGCCATCTTTGAACTGGGCCACAGCACCGCCATTTTTGTGCATGGCACCAGAGCCGCCATATTTATGCGGGGCCCCACAATATCGGTCCCAGGGAAATTTCAACTCTGTGGCTGCAAATTCTCCGATTCTTCTCATCCTTTAATGAACTTTACAATCAGAGTAAAGGGATATTTCCACACATTCTTCAACTGCTCTCTGAACTTAGCCTGGGTCACGGCGTAAATCCCGGTGTTTGTGCAGCAACTCAGTAGCTGCAGCATGAATCCCAGTTCCAATACATAATCAGGTATATATACAGACGAATACCCCAAATAAAACATCCGGCCCCATATAGAATACAACATTATCACTGCCCATAACAGGATGAAGTTGCCGGAGATAACAAGCAGTAAAATGATGGATTTCCTGCGGCTCTCCATCTCTGGGTCTCTGGGCCTCTCCCCACTGCTGGGACCCCGGAGTCTCCTGCGGGCTCTGCTGGACACTAAAATGTGTCTGACGGTGACAGCATTGAGCAGCAGAATCACCACAAATGGGACCCCCGGGGTGAGAATATAATGAAGGAGCTCGATTGTTCCCCAGACCCGTGAATTCCGAACATCCATTGTGACATCACAAAACCAGAGGGTGTTCCAAAGCACATACCGACCTGTGAACATAAAATACCAGATAATGTCCTTTAAACCGCTCAGCACAGTCACTGTTCCCAGAACCAGAGCCGCCGTTTTCTCGGTGCAATATTTAGTTTTCAGCTTCTGGCAACAAATGGCCACAAATTGATCAAAGGTGAAAGTGACGGTGAACCAGACAGAACAGTCCGTGGCTGCGAACAGCAAGACGGCGTGGATATTACACACGGGGATAGACCACAGGAAAATAAACTGTTCCCAATAAACAATCGGAATGTGCCTCAATATCAGGTCGAGGATAACGAGCAGTAGATCCGCCATTGCCATGGCCACCAGGTAATGAGTGACACATTTGGAGAGACCTCATTTTCCCCGAGGCAGGATCACAATCGTCACTAAGTTCACTGTGAGGAAGGGAAATAAACAGAAATTATACATCAGGCTGGGAGCAAGAGCAGCAGTTTGATGGGATTCGGGGAGGAATCTGCAACTCATCTAATTCTATTACCTGTGGAGCTAATACAGGTTTTTTGTGTGGTTAACCAGGAATACATTGTGGAATCAATAAATTAAATTGGAATGACTACCACATGAAAATAACAGATGTTTGATCAATGAGGGATTAAATGATCAATCTACCTTTAGCCCAACAGACAAAAGCACCGCCCGAGGTACCAGAGACACAAACGACCAGAACCTCTCAGGAAGACTTCATGTCTCGGGATCAGTCAGCATTTGGAGCGGAGATGTTCGCTTCCATGCCCCTGTGTTAGGGAGAGGGAAATCCCACTTGGATTCCTGCTCCTGTTGCGAATATCCGTTCTATTTAGAACTGAAAACGAATACAACAGCAACCTTGGCATGCACTAATTACAGGCAATTGTATGTAAAATGTATGGATGTAATATGACCATGCTGAGATAATAAATACAAGTGCACTGCAGTTATAAAGATAACTGGGCTGTCAGAAGTATTTTGAAGATTGAGTTTTCCACATTTATGTTGAAATACTCAAAACGTCGCTCAATGAAAGGAAGATTTTCCAAATAACATTGCAAATTTCATCAATAAGAATGGACTCTGAATTAAAGTCAATAGTGATGATTGACCAGGTCATGTCCCAATAAATGCATTTATCAGCATCGAATTCAGACGATTTATCCCACAGGCAAAATGTCGCCGACTGCTGTGTAAATATCTGAACACAAATAGAAGAGATTTATTCTTGTACTTTTTCACCTGTTGTTTCCATCTTGTGTAGAGAATATTAGACGAGAAGATATCAAACGGTTTTCTTATCATCATTACTTCAGTTACAATCAGCGGGGATTGTTTATCCTGAAGTACAGCAGGAGGCAATAGAGAATCACTCTGGGTCTCTCTGACAGACACACTGAACTGTGACAGACGGGCAAGGGAGCTAATTGTGAATTCAAAACAAAGACTGGAAATAAATGTATTCAAATCTGGCTGAATGAACGTCGTGTGAGAATGTAAATTATCCTTGTAATCCTAGTTTAACCATCAGAAGCAGTGCCACTAATGCAGAACTGGAGAGGGTGGGAAAGGAGACACTGCCTGGAACTGAATGATTAGCGGATATTTCCGGCAATTGAAGATGTGGATGTGATCTGCCAGGGTTTGTTCCTGTGACTCTAAGTAGCCATACTCAGCATCACGTGAAAACCAAAGCAAAATAATGCAGATACTGAAAATCTCAAATGAGAGCAGAAAATGGTGGAAATGCTCAGCGTGTTAACCAGTATCTGTGGTGAGAGAGAGAAACAAAGTTAACATTTCAGGTCGATGGCCTTTCGCCATTGGTGAAAAGTGTCCCAAACCAAGACAGCATTCTTCTGATCAGATATTACTGTTCAGTGTAGATAGCAAACTGACATTCGTTAAATAAAGAGTCCACGCCAATAAATTTGCTGGTGTTCAATACAGAACTTTTGAATCTTGGTAACACGATATCTCCTTCAGAATCAATGGCTGACAGCAGCGTAGATGGGATGGAGAACAACAAAGAGACAAACACAGTGAAAAATGCGGGGAAAAAATCATTTGGTTAGCGCCTTCAGGGGGCGCTAGATGCTTAGCGCCTGTTCACAGCTATTATAGCACTGCTCGCGAAACTGATCAGTCATTTTGCACGATCTCATGCCCCCACAGATCATGAGATCAAACAAGCATGCAACGCCCTGTACCAGATATTGAGTCACGTCCCCTGCCTTAGCGCCTGCTAGAGTGGTAGAGTGGATCGTTTTCAAGTCGGGAACGGGCTGAGAGAGCGTTATTTATTGGCGGCCGTTTATCCCTTTTATTGTCCGCAAAATATTTGCTACATGCAGGTTGAGTGGGAGAGAGATGTCTGGAGGGATTCGGCGCTGACCGAAGGAGTTTCGGGTCCTCAGCACCACTTTCCAGGTTCACTTTCATTTCACCTTCCTTCTAACGATGTTTAGAATCTTCAATGGGGACGGCACTAAATCGGGGCATCGTCATCATCCAGCTTCACCTTTGGAGGCAGCAGATGTGGAGTCAGAGAGTGGCAAACATGGCCAGTAGAAGGAAGGCTATCAGGCCTCTGCACAGGGACCTCAATCTCCCAGGGTATTCAGGGAGTAATTCTCCTCCTATATCCATTTGTCTGAGGAGCAGTGTTTCCAAAGGCTGTGCTTCAGCGAGGAGCTGGTCACTGAGCTCCGCCACCTCCTGCAACCAGATCTGCAACCTTAGCTCAGGACCAGGACATCTCTGTCGGTGGCTGTTAAGGTGACAGTGGCTCTGAATTTCTAAGACAGAGGTTCCTTTCAGGCTTCTACTGGGGATATAGCAAATATCTCCCAGTTTGCTTTGCATTTTTGCATCCAGGAGGTGACAAAGTCTTTGTAGAATTGGAGACGCCAGTAGCTCTCTGCCCATGAACCAGGACAAAGAGCGTGAATGTGGCTTGGCGAGGATAGTGGGCTTCCCCATGGTCCAGGGTGCCATTGAATGCAGGCATGTGGCATTGTGGGCTCCTCATAAGAATGCAGAGGTCTTCTGAAACCACAAGGGCTGCCACTCTCTGAATTTCCAGTTGGCCTGTGACCACAGACAGCTCATATTCGCCATCAATGCCCGCTATCCTGGCAGCAGCCATGATACTTATATCCTGCGCCAGTCTGGTGTCCCAGATTTCTTCCAAGCACCGTGTCAACCTGGTGGATGGCTCCTCGGGGACACGGGTTATCCACTCGGCACCTGGCTGATGACACCGCTCTGTAACCCCAACACCCCTGTCGAGCTGTAATACAATGAGAGCCGTAGCGCCACCAGGAACCTCATAGAGCAGACGGTCAACAACTTGAAACAATGGTTCCGGTGTCTGGACCACTCAGGAGGAGCCCTGCAGTACTCGCCCGAGCGAGTCTCCCTCTTCATTGTTGTGTGCTGCATGCTTCATAACATTGCAATCATGAGGGCCCAGCTATTGCCACCAGGGATTGGTGTACAACCTGAGGAGGAGGATGAAGATGGAGAAGAGGAGGAGGAGGATGAAGAGGAAGATCAGCAGCACCAACGTGGGAGGGAGGCGAACAATTTTGCCACTGCAAGGGCCGTCCCTGAACAGCTCATAAGACACCAATTCTAATACGTTACTGAGAAGATGGCTTCTGAGATGAAGAAGCACATCAATGAAAGCATCCTGCACCCCCTGTTTCCGCGCAAAGCTGCAATGAGTCAATTCATAAAAATGTAAAGTAACAATAAAAAAAAATATTTACGTTACAAACTCTGTGTCATTTATTCAGGACAAAACAATTAGAAACAAACCCAACAAATCAAGAACTAACAAAACTCGTTCACGCAGCATGGAGGTAAACAGCAAAACAATCAGCAGATATAATAACAATAACCACGAACTTTGCCCATAAACATTCCCCCGATTTATATACAGATTGTTCTGTTGGGCCTTCGAGGGTGATTTCGATCCCCTGTGCACTTCCACCCTACTCACTCTACTGCTCCTCTTAATGTGGCCACAGTGGCTGCAGCAAGGCTGATGGAAGGCTGCTGAATGCTGGATCCAGACATTGCCTGGAAGGACGCCCTCGATTAGATCTGTGTGGAGGGCCCGGCTGTAGATTTACCAACACTGCATGGGCGGCAGCAGTCTGGGCTGGCTGTTTTGCAGGTCATGCCAAGTGTAATGTGGAAGTGACAGTGCTGTGAGCAGAAATGCTGTAATCCTGAGAGAGGACAGCATCTTCCTGCTCGACCGACACGCTGCCACTCCCCCAGGGTAGAACCTTAACATCTGGAGCAATCTGCTTGAGCACAGATTGCTGGCCTGCTGTGGTACTGAGAGATTCCCGAGGGACTGAGGGTGACCCAGCGAGGATGGCAGGAGTCAGTGCTTGCGTTTCATCAAACTGAGATTGCATGAGAGCAGCCTGAGACTGGATGTCACAAGCCAATGACTCAATTGCAGCATTAAGCCGTTGGGTTGTGTTGGCCTGTGCTGCAATGAATCCAGCCTCCTCACCCATTACACGTGGGTCTGGTTCACCAGAGTCCCCTGCAATTGAACCATTCTCTGCAATGAGGCAAGGATGGGTTCGTGGGTTTGCGCATGGATGAAAGCTGTACTAGCGGCAGACACCTCCACGCTCCTAGACAATGCATCCATGCTGTCGGGCACCCTTGCCTTTGCAACCACTAACTCAGTGTGCATGCACAAGACCTGGGTATTCATGGCCACAATGTTGAAGTCCTCATCCGAGTCCGGTGAAGCAGAACTTGGGTGCCTACTCACCCACTGGGTAGATGGCCCCTGAGCTTCCCACCCCTATGGCATTGCTGCAGCCCGCTGGGTCCAGGAGCTTCTCTTTCATCAGACACAAACACCCTGCTCCCCTCCAGGGAAGGCGTGGCCCCAGTGCCTGATGTGTCACCCTCGGGAGACACAGGCGGTGAGGCTCCAGCTTACTCTTCCTCCTCGTCTGGTGCGTCGCTGCCACTGGCAGGCTGAGGGGCAGACTGGTCAGCTGATGTGCCGTCCTGCTTTCACATAGCGAACAAAGTGTGGCTTTAGCGTGAGGTGGGCAGCAGGAAGGGAGCAAGCACTGGAGACAGTTAGTTGGATTGAAAGTGTAAAAGGCTTGTGCTGTGAGGGGGATGTGGTATGAGAGATGAGAGAAAGCTGAAGAACATAACATTGCTTTCCCAAGGGGGTCGATCACTCCAGCGGCCAAGGCACCTGGGAACTGGCTGGCCATGATCCTGTGCATTCTGTCCTTCAACTCAGTCAGGGGGTGTAAGTCCGCCTGTTCTCCTCCAGTGCGTTGCTGCTCCTGTCTGTTATGAGAGAGCTCGGCCTGCAAGAAAATGAACAGCGTAAGAGGGAGTCCCCAGGCATGTGTTTGGCAGATATGTCTACCGTAGTTGAATAACCGTTATTGTGTGCAGCCATGTGTTTGGCAGATGTGCCGGCCATAGTTGATTAGCGATTATTTTGTGCAGGCATTTGTTCGTCAGATGTGCCTACCATAGTTGAATAGCTGTTATTGTGTGCAGCCATGCATTTGGCAAATGCGGCTAGCATAGTTAAATAGCCATTATTATTTGCAGCCAGGTGTTTGGCAGATGTGCCAAGCACTATTGAATAGGCATAAGAACATAATATGAAGTACGAGCAGGAGTAGGCAATACGGCCCCTCGGGCCTGCTCCGCCTTTCAATAGGATCATGGCTGATCCGAACCTAGACGCACGTCCACTTCCCTGCCCGCTCCCCGTAACCCATAATGCCCTTATCAGCTAGGAAACTGTCTATCACCGTTTTAAATTTATTTAATGTCGCAGCTTCCACAGCTCTCTGAGGTAGCAAATTCCATACATTTACTACCCTCTGAGTGAAGAAGTTTCTCCTCATCTCAGTTTTGAAAGGACAGCCCCTTATTCTAAGATTAAGCCCCCCAGTTCTAGTCTCACCCATCAGTGGGAACATCCTCCCCGCATCCACCTGATCAAGCCCTCTCACAATCTTATATGTTTCGATAAGATCACCTCTCATTCTTCTGAATTCCAATGAGTAGAGGCCCAGCCTACTCAAACTTTCCTCATAAGTCAACTCCTCATCTCTGGAATCAACCGAGTGAACCTTCTCTGAACTGCCTCGAGAGCAAGTATATATTTTCTTGAAGATGGAAATCAAAACCTTACGCAGTATTCCAGGTGTGGCCTCACCAGTACCCTGTGTAACTGAAGCAAGACTTCCCTGCTTTTATACGCCATCCCCCTTACAATAAAAGCCAAGATTCCATTGGCCTTCCTGATCACCTGCTTCACCTGCATACTAACCTTCTGTGTTTCATGCACCAGGACCCCCAAATCCCTTTGTACTGTAGCACTTTGCAGTTTCTCTCCATTTAGAAAGTAACTTGATCTTTGATTTTCAGCCAAAGTGCATAATCTCACACTTTCCAACATTATATTACATCTGCCAAATTTCTGCCCACTCACTTAGCCTGTCATTATTGTGGGCAGCCATGTGTTTGGCAGATGTGCCTACCATAGTTGAATAACCGTTGCTGTGTGCAGCCATGTGTTTGGCAGATGTGCCTGCCATAGTTGAATAGCCGTTATTTTGTGCAAGGTGTGTGATGTGCTTGTGTATTTTATGGGATGGACATAGGTCTTGGATGAGTGTTGGGCATTTGTGATTGTAAACCCTCTGGGCACAGAGTGAAGTTGAGATGGAGGGATGTAGAGGTATTGAAAAGCAGGTACTCACCCTGATCACACGAGTGAGGTCGTTTAAATTCTTCCGACATTGGGTGTGGGTCCTTGGCATCAGGCTCCCCGAGGTGACATGCTGACCCCCCTCCCTCCACACCCTTCTAAACTCCCGGGGCAATTGTGTCCTGCCACTCTCAGGGAAAAGCACTGCCCGTCGCCGTTCAACAGCGCCAACCAGAGCCACCGATGCCTCATCACTGCAGTGCCCAGCTGTTTCTCTGGGCCTCTCCATTATTTAGAATTAATAACTGGACATAAATCCTTACTATGAACACCAACAGCAGTGAGGAAGTAATAGTACATATTTTGTATATCATAACATATTCCTAATATCCAACACACCATCTCAATCCATGCCTTCCCTTCTGTGAGTGTCTGGTGGTCTTTGTGCTGGAGGCAGCGCGCTGACAGTGAAGGGAGCTCCTTATTTAGAGCAGAGGGAAATCCTGGAGTGACATCACTAGGCCTCACTATAACTGGCATTAATTACAGTCATTGAACAACAGACTCATTGAACCATTGTCATCACAACTCTTTACTGCAACACAATCTAGCTCACCTTATTGTACAGTTTTAAATTAAATGTGAGCGAATACGCAATATTTCACCCGCCCATAAACATCAAAACATAAGAATTCGGAGCAGGAGCCCTTCATGAATGATATCATGGCTGACCTTCGACCTCAAATCCACATTCTCCCCACACCCACCCCATCCTCATATTCCTTGATTCTTGTAGAGTCCAAAACAACTGAGGACAGAACAGAGAGAAGTGAGTTTCTCTTCCTGTATTGATCTAAAGCTGAGAACAAAAGACGAGAAAATGACAGAAAGCGGAAGGAATAATGTGTCAGCTGTGGCTCAGTGGGCAGCACACTCGTTTCTGACTCAGAAGGTTGTGAGTTCAAGTTCCACTCCCAAGACTTGTAGCACATAAATCTAGGCTGACACTCCAGTGGAGTGCTGCACTGTCGGAGGTGCCATCGTTTGAATCAGACGTTAAACAAAGGCCCTGTCTGCGCTCTCAGTGGGCGTAAATGATCCCATGGCCATTTTTCGAAGAAGAGCAGGGGAGTTATTCCCGGTGCCATGGACAATATTAATCCCGCCATCAACATAACAGAAACTGATTATCTTGTCATTGTCACATTGTCGTTTGTGGGAGCTTGCTGTGCACAAATTCGCTGCCGCATTTCCCACATTACAACAGTGACTACACTTCTAAAGTGCTTCATTGGCTGTAAAGTGCTTTGAGAAGTCCGGTGGTCGTGAACGTTTTATATCAATGCAAGTCTTTCTTTCTTAAAAGATAGAATGGTTACAACGCAGAAGGAGGCCATTCGGCCCGTCGAGCTCGTGCCGGCTCTCTGCAAGAGCACTTCAGCAAGTCCCACTTTCACCGAAAGTCCTTCGATTGATTTTCCTTCAAGTCCTTATCCAATTCCCTTTTGAAAGACACAATTGATTCTGTCTCCACCACCCTGTATGGCAGCACTCGCTGCAGAAAAAAAGTTTTTTCCTATGTGTCCTTTGGATATTCTGCCAATCACCTTAAATCTGTGTCCACTGATTCGTGAGCTTTCCAACAATGGGAACAGTTTATCTCTCTCTTCTCTGTCCAGACCCCTCATGATTTTGAACACCTCTATCACATCTCCTCTCAACCTTCTCTGCTCTAAAGATAACAACCCCAGCTTCTCCAGTCTATCCTCGTAACTGAAGTCCCTCATTCCTGGAATCATTCTCGTAAATAATTTCTGCACCTGCTCTAAGGACTTCAAATCCTACCTAATCTGCAGTGCCCAGAGTTGGACACAATACTCCAGTTGAGGCCGATACTCCAGTGTTTTATATAGATTCATCATAACTTCCTTGTTTCTGTACTCTATGTCTCTATTTATGAAGCCCAGGATCCCATATGCTTTTTTAACCACTTTCGCAACCTGCCCTCCAAACTTCAGCGATTTGTGCACATATACGCCCAGGTCTCTCTGCTCATGCACTCCTTTTAGAAATGTACCCTTTAGTTTATATTGTCTCTCCTCATTCTTCCTACCAAATTCTATCATTAAATTTCATCTGCCACGTGTCCGCCCATTCCACCAGCATGTCTATGTCCTCTTCAAGTCTATCAGTATATGACTTACAGTAGGCTATACTTCCAACTTTTGTTTAATCTGCAAATTTTGAAATTGTTTCCTCTACAGTCAGGTACAAGTCTTTAATATATATCAAGAGAAGCAGTGGTCCTAGTACCGTCCCCTGGCGAACACAACTGTATACCTTCCTCCAGTCCGAAAACCAACCGTTCACCAGTACTCTCTGTTTCCTGTCACTTAGCCAATTCCGTATCCCTGCTGCCACTCTCCCTTTTATTTCATGGGCTTTAGCTTTGCTTGCAAGCCTGTTATTTGGCACTTTAGCCACGTTATTTGGAAATCCATGTACACCACATCAACCGTATTTAGCTCATCAACCCTCTCTGTCATCTCATCAAAAAACTCGATCAAGTTATTTAAACACGATTTGCCTTTGACAAACCCGTGCTGGCTTTCCTTAATTAATCCGCACTTGTCCAAGTCACTGCTCATTTCGTTCCAGATTATCATTTCTAAAAGCTTCCCAAACACCAAGGTTAAACTGACTGCTCTGTAATTGCTGGGTTTACCCTTGAACAAGGGTGTAGCATTTGCAATTCTCCAGTGATCTGGCACCACACCATATCTAAGGAGGATTGGAAGATTATGGCCAGTACCTGCGAAATATGCACCCTTACTTCCCTCAGCATCCGAGGATGCATCCCATCCGCTCCTGGTGACCTATCTACTTTAGGTACAGCCAGACTTTCTATTACCTCATCTTTATCAATTTTTAACCCATCCAGCATCTCAACTACCTCCTCTTTCAGTTGCCTTTGGCAGCAGCTTCTTCCTTTGTAAAGACAGATGCAAGGTATTCATTTAGTATCTCAGCCATGCCCTCTGCCTCCATTCGTATGTTTCCTTGTTGGCCCTTAATCAGCCCCACCCCTCCTCTTACTGCTCGTTTACTATTTATTTGCTGATAGAAGACTTTTGGATTCCATTTTATGTTTGCTGCCAATCTATTCTAATACTCTCTCTTTGCCGCTCTTATTTCCCTTTTCACTTCCTCTATGAACCTTCTATATTCAGCCAGGTTCTCACCTGTATTCTGAAGTTGACATATGTCAAACGCCCCATTTTTCTGTTTCCTCTTACTCTACCTCTTTCGTCATCCAGGGAGCTCTGGCTTTGGTTGTCCTACCTAATCGCCTCTTGCGCATTTACCTCAATTGCACCTGAATCTACTCTTCCTTAAAGGCAGCCCATTGCTGGATGACAGTATTGCCGGCCAATCTTTGATTCCAATTTACCCAAGCCAGCTCCGTTCTCAACCCGCAGAAATTGTCCCTCCCTCAATTAAGTATTTTTATTCTAGATTGCTCCCTGTCCTTTTCCATAGCTAATCTAATCATTATGATACAATGATCACCATTCCCTAAATGTTCGCTTACTAACACTTGTTCCACTTCACGTACCTAATTCCCCAGAACGAGCTCCAGTAATGCCTCCTTCCTTTTTGGGACAGAAATGCACCAATCAAGAATGTTCTCTTGAACTCACTTCAGAAATGTGTCCCCCTCTCTGCCGTTTATACTATTACTATCCCAGTCTATATTAGGATGACTGAAGTCCCCCATTATTACTACTCTATATTTCTTCCACCTCTCTGTAATTTCCCTGCAAATTTGCTCCTTTTTCTCCTTCCCACTAGTTGGTGGCCTATAGAATAAACCTAGTACTGTAATAGTACCTCTATTGTTTCTTAAATCTAACCAAATATATTCTGTCCTTGATCCCTTCAGGGCAACCTGTCCCTCCAGCATTGTAATAGTCTCCTTAATCAATATCATTACCCCACCTCATTTCTTTCACTATCTTTCCGAAACATCTTATATCCAGGAATATTTAGTACCCAGTCCTGCCCTCTTTAGAGCCAGGTCTCTGTTATAGCAAAGACATCACTTTCCTACATGGCTATTTGCACCTGCAGCTCACCAAGCTTTTTACCACACTTAGTGCCTGTACACACATGCACTCTAAACCTATCTGACAGTGTCAGCTGTGGCTCAGTTAGTAGCACACTAGCCTCTCAGTCATGAAGGTTGTGGGTTCAAGTCTCTCACCAAAGACCTGAGCCCATAATTCCAGGCTGATACTCCAGCGAATTATTGAGGAGGTACTGTACTGTTGGAGGTGCTGTATTTCCAAAGAGACGTTAAACCGAGGCCCAGTCTGCTCTCTCAGGTGGATGTAAAAGATTCCATTACACCCCGGTGTCCTGGCCATTGTTTATCCCTCAATCAACATAACAAAAACAGATTATCTGATCATTATCACAGTGCTGTTTGTGGGAACTTGCTGTGCACAAATTGCCTGCTGTGTTTCTCACATTACAACAGTGACTACACTCCAAAAGTATTCATTGGCTGTAATGCACTTTGAGACGTCGGGTGGACGAGAAAGGCGCTATATAAATGTAAGTCTTTCTTTTTCCTTTGTCTTAGAATTAAAATAGCAAAATAATGCAGATGCTGCAAATCTGAAATAACAACAGAAAATGCTGTAAACAGTCATGTCAGGCAGCATTGTGGCGAGAGAAACAGAGTTAACGTTTCAGGTCAATAACCCTTCGTCAGAACTGGACAAAGTTAGAGATGTAACAGGTTGTAAACAGGTATAGAGGCAGGGGAAGTGGAGTAGGGGGAAGGAAGAACAAAAGGGACGGTCTGTGATAGGGTGTGAATCAGTACTGGGTAAATGTTGCAAATGGGGAAGGCAAAACCATCAACAGCTGCCATCTGGAAAAAGAGGGGCGGAGGATATGATCTGAAATTCTTGAAATCAGTATTGAGTCCAGAAGGCTGTAAAGTGCCTAATAGAAAGATGAGGTGCTGTTGTAAGAGGCAGAGGACAGAGAGGTCAGAGTGGGATGGTAAGCTTTACACATTAATTCTCCACTCCACTCCCACTCTGACAGCAGTTCATTTCTCTATTGCCTGAAACTAGTACAAGAACAACATGTTTGTAAAGATTGAACTTACCCAGAGAGCCAGGTCATGGTGTTTACCGAGGGGAAGAATAATTAAAAGGAGCAAATGGTTGATACCAAGGAATCAAAGGGAAATGTTAAATATATTAACCAATGTGAATAAATTTTAAAGAAACGTTAATTTCTCGCATAGTCATGCTCACAGAAGCATAACTAGCAGTCAATATCCCGAATCCTCCATCACCATCCCAGACTGTGTCCTGTTCCACTGGCAGCACAGGCCCACCAGAGGTGGGGGCACAGTGTTATACAGTCATGTGGGCAAGACCCTGCGTGTTCTCAACATCGCCTAAGGATATAATGAACTCTCCTGGCATCCAGTCAGACATGAGCAAGGTAACTTCTTGTTGTTTACCAGCGACCGCCCTCCCTCAGCTGATGAATCGAAAAATCTTCATGCTGCACAGCAGTTGATGGGAGCACCCAGAGCAGAAAGGGTACAAATTATACTCTAGGTCGGGAGGGGGGAAATTTCAATGTCCATCACCAAGAGTGGCACGGAATTACCAGCATTATCCGAGCACTGAAGAACACAGCTGCCAGACTGGGATTGCAGCAGGTAGTGGGAGAACCAACATGGGAGAATAGACTGCTTGACATCGTCATCCCCAACCTACCTATCGCATATATATCTGTCCATGAAGACATTTGTAGAACTGAACACTGCACAATATTTGTGGAGAATAAGTCTCGCCTTCACCCTGAGACCACACTTCAGCTTATCATAAGTATATGAGAAATAGGAGCAGGAGTAGGCCATTTGGCCCCTCGAGCCTGCTGCACCATTAAATTAGATCATGGCTGTTCTGTTCTTGGGCTCAGCTCCATATCCCTGCCTGCTCCCCATAATGTTTCACTCCCTTATTTATCAAATATCTGTCTATCTCCACCTTAAATATATTCAATGACTCAGCCTCCACAACTCTCTGGGGCAGAAAATTCCACAGATTTACGACCCTCAAAGAAGAAATTTCTCCTCATCTCAGTTTTAAGTGGGCGACCCCTTAATGTGAAACTATGCCCCCTAGTTATATATGCCCCCTAGAGGGGAAACATATTCTCTGCATCTGCCTTGTCGAGCCCCCTCACTGACTTATATGTTTCAATAAGATCAACTCTCATTCTTCTAAACTCCAACTGTACGCAGTACTCCAGGTGTGGTCTCACCAGGACTTCCCTGCTTATATACAGCAACCCCCTTGCAATATAGGCAAACATTACATTTGCATTCCTGATTAATTTCCGTACCTGCATGCTAACGTTTTCTGCTCAAGGACCCCCAGGACCCTCTATAGTGCTGCATTTTGTTCTCTCTCTCCATTTAAATAATAATTTGCTGTTTTATTTTTCCTACCAAAGTGGATAACCTCACACTTTCCCAAATTATACTCCTTCTGCCAAATGTTTTCCCACTCACTCAGCCTGGCTATATCCCTTTCCAGACCCCTTGTGTCCTCTTCACAACTTGCTTTCCCACCTATCTTTGTATCATCAGCAAATTGGCTCTGACAGAGCAGTGATCACTCAATATTGCCCTGCTGACATTGATGCACTCCCTCAGTACTGCCCCTCTGACACTGATGCGATCCCTCATTACTGCCCCTCTGACAGTGATGCGATCCCTCATTACTGCCCCTCTGTCACTGATGATCTCCCTCAGTATGCCACTCTGACAGTGATGCGCTCCCTCATTACTGCTCCTCTGACAGTGATGCGCTCCCTCATTACTGCCCCTCTGACACTGATGCGATCCCTCATTACTGCCCCTCTGACACTGGTGCGATCCCTCATTACTGCCCCTCTGACACTGATGCACTCCCTCAGTACTGCCCCTCTGACACTGATGCGATCCCTCATTACTGCCCCTCTGACAGTTATGCACTCCCTCAGTACTGCCCCTCTGACACTGATGTGATCCCTCAATACTGCCCCTCTGACAGTGATGCTCTCCCTCAGTATGCCCCTCTGACAGTGCAGCGATCCCTCAGTTTGGCACTGCCGTGTTAGCCTAGATATTTGTACTCAAGTCACTGGAGTGGAACTTGAACCCACAAACTTCTGACTCAGCGCCAAGAGTGCTACGACATGAGCCTACTGAATCTGCATCCACCAGACTTTGAGTTCATTCCAGATCATAAAATCTCACTGCATGACAAAGTTCTTCTCATTGGCTCCCTGTTTCTTTTACCAATTGGCTAAGAGACACAAAGCAGAGAGTAGTGGTAAACGGTTGTTTTTCAGACTCAGTCTACATTGGTGTTCACCAGGGGTCGGTATTAGGATCATTGCTCCTTTCATGTATATCAGTGCCATGGACTTGGGTATACAGCACATAATTTTAAACACGTAAATGTTAATAAACAATCAGAAGGGTAGTAACAGACTTCAGGAGGAAACAGACAGACTGGTAAAATGGGCAGGCGCATGCAGATACAATTTATTAAAGAAAAGGGTGAGGAGAGACATGTAGTTAGGAAGCAAGAATTGGGGTGATATGAACTAAACTGTACAATTTTAAAAGAGGTGCATGATCAGAGAGGCCTTGGGCGTACTTACACAAATCTTTGAAGGTGGCAGGACCCGTTGGAATGGCTGTTAATATAGCATATGGAGTCCTTGGCTTTACAAACAGAATCAGAGTAACAAAATGCAGGATGAAATGCTAACGTTTTATAAATCATTGGCTAGGCCCTATCTGGAATATTGTGTCGAATTCTGAACACTTTCTTGGGCAAGCATGAAAAGGATTAGAGAAGGTGTTCAGGAGATTTACCAGAATGGTGCCAGGGATCTGGGACTTCAGTTACGTAGAGAGACTGGACAAGCTGGGATTGTTCTTTTTACAGCAGCGAATGTTAAGAATAATAGATTTATAGAATCATAGATATTTACGACACAGAAGGAGGACATTCGGCTTATTGTGTCTACGACGAATGAAAAAGATCTATACAGCCTAATCCCACTTTCCAGCTCTTGGTCCGTAGCCCTGTAGGTTACAACACTTCAATTGCATATCCAAGTACGTTTTAAATATAAAGAGAGTTTCTGCCTCGACCACCGTTTCAGGCAGTCAGTTCCCGACCCCCACCGCCCTCTCTGTGAAAACAGTTCTCCTCATCTCCAGTCTAGTCCTTCTACCAATTACATTAAATCCATGCCCCTGGTTATTGATTTCACTGCTAAGGGAAATAGATGCTTCCTATCCACTCTATCTAGGCTCCTCATAATTTTATACACCTGAATTAAGTCTTCCCTCAGCCTCCTCTGTTCTAAAGTAAACAACCCCAGCCTATCCTATCTTTCCTCATAGCTAAAATTCCCCAGCCCACGCAACATCCTCGTAAATCTCCACTGAAATGTCACTAATACAATCACACATTTTCTGTAATGTGGTGACCAGAACTGTACACAGTACTCCAGCTGTGGCCTAACTAGTGTTTAATACAGTTCAAGTTTAACCGCACTGCTCTTATGTTCTATGCCTAGGCTAATAAAGCAAAGTATGCCATAGGCCTTCTCAACTACCCTATCAACATGTCCTCTACTTTCAGGGATCTGCAGACATGCAGTCCAAAGTCCATTTGTTCCTCTACATCTCAGTATCCTGCCACTTATTGTTTATTCCCTTCTGTTTTTAGCCCTCCCCAAATGCATTACCTCACACTTCAATGGATTGAAGTCCATGCCACATTTCTGCCCACCTGACCACATCATTGATATCTTCCTGCAACTTACAGCTTTCTACCTCACTATCAAACACATGGCCAATTTATGTATCATCAGCAAACTTCTTAATCATGGCCTCAACATTGAAGTATAAATGATTGATATATACCGCAAAGAGCAGGGGACCAAGTACTGAGCCCTGTGGAACCCAGCTGGAAACAGACTTCCAGTCACAGAAACACCCGTCGACCATTAAATTTTGCTTCCTGCCACTGAGACAACTTTGGATCCAACTTGCCACTTACACTTGGATCCCATGGGTTTTACTTTTTGACCAACCTCTCATGTTGGACCTTCTCAAAGGCCTTGCTAATATCTATGTGGACGACGTCAAATACACTACCCTCATCAATTCTCCTAAAAAATTCAATCAAGTTAGTCAGACACAACCGTCCCTTTACAAATCCATGCTGACTGTCCTTGGTTGATCTGTGCCTTTCTAAATGCCGATTTATAATATCCCTCAGAACTTTTCTAACACTTTTTCCACCAACGAGGTTAGGCTGACAAGCCTGTAATTGTTTGGTCTAACCCGTTTTCCCTTTTTAAACAGAGGTACAACTTTCGGAGTCCGCTGGCACCACACCAGTAGCCAGAGCCTGTCGAAACATGATGGCCTGAGCCTCTGCTATTTCCTCCCTTAGCTTTCTTACCAGCCTGGGATACATTACATCCGGGCCTCGTGATTTATCTAATTTCAAAGATGCTAATCCCCTTAATATTTCCCCTCTCGCTATGTTGATCTCATCTAAAATTTCACGCTCCTCCTTAACTACAATGTCTGCATTGTCCCTCTATCCTCTGAAGACAGACGCCAAGTATACATTAAGAACCTTACAAAACATCTTCTGCCTCCACAATGTGGTTAACTTTTTGTTCACTAATAGGCCCAACTGTTTCCTTTGTTATCCTCTTGCGAGTTATGCATTTATAAAGCCTCTTTGGGTTTTCCTTGACTTTACTTGCCAATATATTTTCGTGCCCTCTCTTTGCCTTCGTAATTTCTTTTATAACTTCAATCCTGCACTTTCTATACCACTCTCGGCTTTCTGTAATACTGAGCTCTCGGTATCTGTCAAAAGATTACAATTTACTGCTCATACTACCCTGTATGTTAATGATATCCAGGGGAATCTAGAATTGGGGGTCACATCCTTTTTCTTTGTGGCAACATATTTGCACTGAACGCTCATTATCTCCTCCTTGAATGCTTCCCACGGCACTGAAACTGATACCCCTTCAAGTAGCTATTTTCAGTCCACTTTTGCTAAATCTCATGTCTGCTGAATACAAATTAGCCGTTCCGCAATTGAGAACTTTTACACCTGGTCTATCTTTGTCCTGTCCCATAAGGGGAGATTTAATATAGAAGTTCAAAATCATGATGGGTTTTGATAGAGTAACTAATCCGAAACTGTCTCCAGTGGCAGAATGGTGGGTAACCAGAGGGCACAGATTTAAGGCAATTGTTGAGAGCTGGAATGCACTGACTGAGAACGTGGTGGAAACAGGTTCAACAGTAACTTTTGAAAGGGAATTGGATAATTAGTTAAAGGCGAAATCTTTACAGGGCTCTGGCTAAACAGTAGGACCCATTAGATGTCTCTTTCAAAGAGATGGCATGGACATGATAGGCCGAATGGTCTCCTTCTGTGCTGTGCCATTCTAAGATTCTATGAGCAGGAGGCACAGAGTGAGAGAAGAGGGGGACAATGAGAAAGAGTGAATGAGAGAAATACTAATAGAGACAGAAAGACTGGGAGTTGTACAGAGGGAATAAAATAACTTTAAATGCGGAATTGGATAAGTACATGAAGGGGAAAAATTAGCAGCACTATGGGAAAAGAGCTGGGGAATGGGAGGGGTGAGGTCATAGTGGGATTTGAACAAAAAGAGTAGAATAATAAGATTAAGGCTTTGCCGGATTGGGAGCAAATGTTTTTCAGCGAGCAACAGTGATGTGTGTAGGATAAGGGCAGCAGAATTGTAGATGAGCTCTAGTTTATGGAGGCTTCTAACAGGGAGGCCAGTCAGGGGAGCATTGGAATAGTCGAGTCTGGATTTAACAAAGGCACCAAGGATGAGGGTTTATGCAGCGGAAGTGTTAAGGCGGTGCAGAGACAGGCGATATTGTGGAGGTGGCGGTCAGCAGAACCGCTAATTCCGAGAATTACAGATCTATTTTCTCGATATAACAGTGACACCAACAGCAGCAAAGAGGGAAAAGTACATTACCAGAACATTAATACAGTTAGCAAAGGTTTGCTGAGTTAATAGTTGGATACAGTGACTTACCCGGAACAACAACAGCAGCGAGGAGGGGAGAGTGAATGACAAGAACAGTAATGCAGTTAAACGTGGTCTATAGGATTAACAGCTGGAGAGAGAGACTTACCAGGAACACCAACAGCAGCGAGGAGGGGATAGTAAAAGTGTTGAATAAGCAAAAGTGCGTAATAGAGTCGTTCCCCTAATGATATTCTACCATAAGAATTTGAAAGATTGTTAAACTCCCGGATTTTAATCCTGCTCATTGTTGTAACATTCCAATCAACTGTTCTCAGATTCCAACCCATTGTTGTAACATTCCAATCTACTGTTCTCAGATTCTGACTCTCTCACGGTGGAGCAGTGCGCTGATCCCTGTTAGTGCCGGAGGTGATGCTCTCTCTGATACTATGGGATAACACATTGAAAGGAGTCCCTTATTAATAGAAGAGGGCAAAACGGCACTGACACAATTAGGGTCCATTGAGACTTACATTATTCACAGTCACTGAACAAACATATTCAGGTAACCTGTGGAGACTGACATTAATTACAGTCACTGAACAAACAGATTCAGTTAACCCGTGGAGACTGACATTAATTACAATCACTGAACAAACAGCTTCAGTTACCCGTGGAGCCTGACATTAATTACATTCACTGAACAAACATATTCAGTTAACCTGTGGCGACTGATATAAATTACAATCACTGAACAAACAGCTTCAGTTAGCCCCTTTCAATCCATCACTCTTTGTGCCACAGTAAAGTAGTACATTGACCCGGTCCGGATGGGATGTATGAGGGTTGCTGGGGGAAGGAATGGTGGAAACAGCGCAGGCTCTGGCCAGAGTATATCTATCCTCCTTGGATATGGGAGTGGTGCCAGAGGACTGGAGGGTTGCAAATGTTACATCATGTTTAAAAAAGGAGAGAGGGATAAACACTGTACCTGCAGCCCAGTCAGCCTAACGTTGGTGGTGGGGAAACTTCCAGAGGCCATATTCCAGGACAAAATTATGTCATTTGGAAAAACTTGGAGGAATAAATGACAACCAGCACAGATTGTTTAAAGTGCAGTCTCTCTGACAAACTTTATTGTGTTCTTTTATAAAGTAATGGAGAGGGTTGATGTGGTTAGTGCGGTTGATGTTGTATATATGGACTTTCAAAAGTTGTTTGATAAAATGCCATTTAATAGACTTGATAGGGAAATGGAAACTCATGGGATTGAAGGGGCGGTGGCTGTGTGGATGTGACATTGACTGAGGGACAGATAACAGAGAGTAGTGGTGAACGGTTGTTTTTCAGACAGAAGAGAAGTGTACAGTGGTGTCCCCCATGGGTTGATATTAGAGTCAGTGCTCTTTTTGATGGACATCAATGGCCTGGACTGAAGTCTAAAGGCAACATTTCAAAGTTTGGAGATGACACGGAACTCAGAAATGTAGTAAACAGAGAGGAGAGTAGCAGCCTCAGGAGCACAGAGACAGACTGGTGAAATGGGCAGACATGTGGCAGATACAATTTAACGCAAAGAAATGTAAAGTGATACACTTTGGGAGGAAAATGAGGAGAGGCAATATTAACTAAATAGTACAATTTTAAAAGGACTGCAGGTACAGAGAGAACTGGGAGTTTATGTGCACAAATCTTTGAAGGTGGCAGGACAAGTAGCTAAGATTGTTAAAAACACAAACAGGATCTTTGGCTTTATAATTAGAGGCAGAGAGTACAAATGCACGGAAGTTATGCTAAACCTTTATAAATGGTTAGGCCTGAGCTGGAGTATTGTCTCCAATGCTGGGTATCGCAATTTAAGATGGATGTCAGCACCTTGGAGAAGGCACAGTGGAGAATTACTAGAATGCTAGCAGAGATGAAAGATTTCAGTTATAATGGGGGACTCGAAAAGCTGAGATTTTTCCCCTTCGAGCAGTGAAGGTTAACGGGAGATTGAATGGAGGTGTTCAAGGGTTTGGATAGAGTAAATAATGTGAAACTGTTTCCAGTGGCAGAAGAGTTGGTAACCAGAGGAAACAGATTTAAGATAATTGGCAAAAGAATCAGAGGGAAGATGAGGAGAATTACTCAGCGAGATGTTATGATCTGGAATGCACTGCTTGAAAAGGTGATAGAAGCAGATTCAGCAATAACTTTCAAAAGGTAACGGGATCAGTACTGGAAGTGAGGGATTTGCAGGGCTATGGGAAAAGAACAGGGGAGTGGGACGAATTGAAAAGCTCTTTTAAGAGCCAGCACAGGCACGATGGACTGAATGGCCTCCATCTGTGCTGTATGAAACTGTGATTCTGTGATCACAAAAGCGACTGAGTCCTTGTCTCGTGTACAATCGACATTCTGCAGTTATTGAGCCAAATTCCAATCGCTCCTTGTACTCTGATAAAGGTGACAGCAGGAAAGCAAACACAATGGGCTGGTGAGACAAGGTGCATTGACAATTTTATAAATAGATTTAAAAAAAGCAGAAATCATGAAATAATTATGAGACTAAAAGTAGGGGCCATGAATATAACAAAGTCACCAATAAATCCAATAGGGAATTCAGGAGAAACTTCTGCACCCAGAGAGTGGTGAGAACTCACTACCACAGGGAGTAGTGGAGGCAAAAAGCACAGATGCATTTCAGGGGAAGCGAGATAAACACATGAAGGAGAAAGGAACAGACGGTTACGCTGATCGAGTTAGATGAAGAGGGGAGGAAGGAGGTCAAGTGGAGCACAAAGCCGGGCATGGAGCATTGGGCTGAATGGCCTGTTTCTATTCTGTACATTCTTTGTAATTTGCTTAGCAGAGCATAAGGCCCCGCTCTGATCATAGGCCTCGCCTGGATTCAATCAGTGAATTAAAAATCATTGAAGTTATTCCAATTTTATTATTTCTATCTATTTGTTCTCAGGATAGGTGTGACGCTGTCAAGGCCGGGATTACTTGCCCATCCCTAGTTACCCAAGAGAAAATGGTGGGCCTTTATCTTGAGCCACTGCAGCCCGTGAGGTGACGGTGCTCCACAATACAGTTACTGAACGAATTTCAGGCATTTGATCCAGTGACGATGAAGGAATAGAAATTTGGCTGGTAGCACCACCAATTAGTGCCTAACGAGGCCGAAAAGTGGGGTGGTAGCCAATTTCCGGCCGGGTGCAGGGCGCATAGCACCTCGCCCCATATTTAGCATGCATTTAGCGCCGGCGCTAAATTTTAGCGCTTGCTCATGGGCGCAGGCAGCTTATGACGTCATTTGAGTGTGCAATGCCTTTTGGGCTCCCCGGACTGGAAATTCAGTGGCGCCCCCCTCTGTAGCGCCTGGCGCTAATAGTGACAGCTTATCTGGAAGCTTACCAAGTCGGCCTCGGGCTGGAGTAGCGTTATTTAAAGGGGACTGGTGTGGTTTAAATGCGGTTTCCATTTTTGGAGCACAACTTCATCGAGAGCTAGAAAGAGTTGCTAAGCTGCACCCTGAGAGCCTTTTGACCACTGAGCCCATGCAGGCAGAGGAACTTCAGCCTTCTGAGCATCGCCTTGCTGTTGGTGAGCATTGACAACGGGAAAATTCCTGTGTGCACTTATTATGGGGGCTGCATTTGAGGGGAGCGTACTGCTGCTGAATCATCGGGGAAGGGCACAGAGAAACATGGTGAGAGGGGCAGGCATGGGCAGACGGAGGAGGGCCAACAGACGTCGCCACACCAGACCTTACGCTGGCATGGTTTACCGAAAGCAGTTTTCCTACATGGACATGTCAGAGGAGCAGTGTATCAGAAGGCTGCGCTTTCCAAAGGAGGTGGTGTCTGAGATGAGCCAGCTGCTTTTGCCAGATCTGCAACCTCATAGAAGGCACAGGACATCTCTGTCGGTGGCTGAGAAGATGCCTGCTGCTCTGAACTTCTACGGGAGCAGCTTTTCTCAGGCTGCGCGTCAGAGGCTGATCAGAATTAGCTTCTAGGAACCTCTCATGGAATGCTTGCTGCCATTCCAAGAACAGAAATGGAACCGGTCTGATACCCCCAAGCCTGTGAAGGGCAAGATGCATGTAAATAGCAGACATTGCCATTATAAATGAAGAAAGTGTTTTATTACACAAATTGTGGTTCCTTCAAACATGAGAAAGCAATGGCAACAGAAAGCAAAACTAATACACTGACACATAACAACTCTCACACCCGGGAGACTGTCCAAAACATAAATCACATTCCGACCATCTTCCTTGGCCTTGATTCCACTGCGCCAACCAAAGCATCCAATGCCCCATCAGTGATGCATTCCACCCTCTGCCTCACCCTTTCCATGTCTTGCTAGGCTGGTGCGCCACAGGAAGGCTCCCACCGATTTCAAGGCCTACAAGGCAGTGAATGTGTCTGGTGAACCTAATTGACCCGCCCCTTTAAGAGCTGTCCGGCGCCACTGTGTCTCGGTGTCAGTGATTATTGAGAGCACCTGCGCTGTGCCTGGCCGCCGCGAAATTGGTTTGCGCCGCCGGGTTAGTGCCTTAGGAGTCCCGTGCAGCGCCTGATTTAACTCCACAATCAACACCATGGGCGCAACTGCGCAATATCACGCTAGGTGGCGCTAAATTGCGCCTGGTGCTAAACTTAGTGCTTCGCCAGGACTAGCGCCCCAAACGGGGCGATACCGAATTTCTAGATAGAGTTATACAGCACAGAAAGAGGCCCATCAGCCCATCGTGCCCACGCCGGCCATCAAGCCCTGTTTATTCTAATCCCATTTTCCAGCACTTGGTCCATAGCCTTGTATGCTATGGCATTTCAAGTGCTTATCTAAATGCTTCTTGAATGTTGTGAGGGTTCCTGCATCTACCACCCTTTCAGGCAGTGAATTACAGATTCCAACCACCTTCTGGGTGAAAATGTTTTTCCTCAAATCTCCTCTAAATCTCCTGTCCCTTACCTTGAAACTATGCCCCCTGGTTATTGACACCTCTACAAAGGGAAAACGTTCCTTTCTATCTATCCTATCTATGCCCCTCATAATTTTGTACACCTTAATCAGGTCCCCCGTCAGCCTTCTCTGCTCTAAGGAAAAGAACCCCAGCCTGTGCAGTCTCTCTTCATAGCTGAAGCATTCCAGCACTGGTAACATCCTGGTGAAAGTCTTCTGCTCCCGCTCAATGCAAGCACATCCTTCCTATATATTGGCGACCAGAACTGCACAATATATTCCAGCTGTGGCCTAACTAGCGTTTCGTACAGCTCCATCATAACTTCCCTGCACTTACATATTCTATGCCTTGGCTAATGAAGGCAAGTATCCATATGCCTTTTAAACCAACTTATCTTCCTGTCCTGCTGCCTTCAGGGATCTATGTACATGCACACCACGGTCCCTCTGATCCTCTGCCCTTCCTAGCGTCCTACCATCATTTGTGTATTCCCTTTAGTCCTCCCAAAGCTCATCACCTCACACTTCTCAGGGTTATTTCCATTTGCCAATGTTCTGCCCATTTAACCAATCCGTCTATACATCCTGTAGCCTGAGGATTCCCTCATCACTATTTACCACTCCAACAATTTTTGTGTCATCTGTGATCTTACTGATCATACCTTCTACATTCATATCTAAATCATTAATGTACACTGCAAAACAGCAAAGGACCCAGCACTGATCCCTGGAGTACACCATTGTACACAGGCTTCCAGTCACAAAAATATCCTTCGACCATCAGCCTCTGCCTCATGCCACTCATTCAATTTTGGATTCAATGTGCCAAATTGCCCTGGATCCCATGGGCTCTTACCTTCTTGACCAGTCTCCCACAATACAGTTACTGAAGGAATTTCAGGCATTTGACCCAGTGACGGTGAAGGAATGGCGATATATTTCCAAGTCTGGATGGTGTGTGACTTGGAGTGGGTGGTGGAACTTGGAGGTGATGGTGTTTTGTGCTACAGTCCGAGCCCAAATCTACCCCCTGCCCTGTGACTATTGTCCCCTTGATGCCAATTTTAGGAATCAAACTGTTATCCTGGGCTGAAAAGTACTTACGGTAAAATATTAAACACAAGTTAATATTTGGCATTTTGGGGATACAATTCCTTTACTAGGCACTTGGCAATGAGTTGCGCCTGAACTGAGGATGTGAATTTTAAATCAAGGCTTTGCCAGACCGGGAGCCATTGTAGGTCGGTGAGCACAGGGGTGATTGGAGAACGGGACTTGGTGAACGGGACTTTGTGCGTGTTAAGACATGACCTCAAGTTTAGACAGGCTGCAATGTGGGAAGTCGGCCAGGAGGGCATTCGAAAACTCATGTCTAGTGGTAGCCAGGGCATGGATGAGGGATCCAACAGAAGATGAGCTCAGGCAGGGGCAGAGATGGGTGATTACATGGGGAGGGCCGTGGCGGGCTTGTTGATGGAGGGGATATGGAGTCGGGAGCTTAGCTCAGGGTCAAATAAAACGCCGAATTTGTTTAAAGTAGGGTTCAGCATCAGACCGTGGCTGAGCAGAGGGATGGAGTTTGAGGCTGGAGCCTGTTGAGGCAGATCACGATGGGAAATGGCTGATACACCTCCTGTGATTCAATAGCAATGCTCAACACTGACAAATGCATGGACTACCTGAGAAAACTGAACTCAGCGAGAGGCAGAACCTTCTGGGTGATAAGAAAGAAGTTTGTAATAACAGGACTGACCAACATGAACAATATCTCTGAGTTTAATGCTCAGCAGTGTGAGGTGTAGGGAATAGAAACTGTGCCCCCGGCAGATCCAACATGTGTTAGATACCGAGTAAAGCTCCATCTACACTGTCCAATCAAACACTCGCAGGGCAGGTACAGCACGGGTTAGATAATGAGTAAAGCTCCATCTACACATTTCCATCAAACACACCCAGGGCAGGTACAGCACAGGTAAGATACAAAGTAAAGATCCCTCTACACTGTACAATTAAACACTCACAGGTCAGGTACAGCACCGGTTAGATACAGAGTAAATGTCACTCCATACTGTCCCATCAAATACTCCCAGTGCAATTACAGCACCAGTTATATACAGAGTAAAGCTCCCTCTACACTTTCCCATCAATCACGCCAAGGGCAATTACAGCACCGGTTAGATTCAGAGTATATCTCTCTCTGCACTGTCCCATCAAACACTCCCACACAGGTACTGCACAGTTTAGATATAGAGTAAAGCTCCCTCTACACTACCCAGCCACACACTCCCATGGCCATTACAGGAAGGGTAGGACACTGAGCAAAGCTCCCTCTACACTGTACAATCAAACACTCCCAGTGCAGGTACAGCACCGGTTAGATACAGAGTAAAGCTCCCTCTACACTTTACAATCAAACAATCCCAGTGCAGGTACAGCACCGGTTAGATACACAGTAAAGCTCCCTCTACACTGTCTCATCAAACACTCCCAGGGCAGGTACAGCTCGAGTTAGATACAGAGTAAACCTCCCTGTACACTGTCCCATCAAGCACTCGCAGTGCATGTACAGCACAGTTTTGATACAGAGTAAAGTTTCTTCTCCACTGTCCCATCAAAAAATACAACAGGTTATAGTCCAACAGCTTTATTTGAAATCACAAGCTTTCGGAGCGCTGCTCCTTCGTCAGGTGAAGTGAAGAGAAGCATATAGGCACAGCATATATAGTCAGAGAACACAGCCAGATGATTACAGGTAATCTTTCTAACTGCCATTTATCAACCCTCGGCAGAGAGATAATCACAGCAGTCACAGGTGTGAATGGTGTCCAAACAGGTCAGTCAGGAAAACATTACATCAACGAACAATGAGCTGGGTTCACAAGGGGTCAAATGTTGCAGATGCTGGGGTCTGTATGAAAAACAAAAAACAAACAAAAAACGATTGTTTTGCTGGAAATCACAGCAGGTCCGGCCGCATCTGTGTAGAGAGAACAAGCCAACGATGACTCGAGTCTGGATGACTCTACGTCAGGTGGGGTTACATGTAGCGTGACATGGACCCAAGATCCCGGCTGAGGCCATCCTCATGAGTGTGGAACTTGGCTATCAGTTTCTGCTCGACGATTATGCGTTGTCGTGTGTCTCGAAGGCCACCTTGGAGAATGCTTACCCGAAGTTCGGAGGCTGTATGTCCTTGACTGCTGAAGTGTTCCCCGACTGGGAGGTACACACGAATATCCATGAAAGACGGACACCTCCGCAATTCACTCTGCCGCAAGCCCACGGAAAACCTCACGATGCTCCACTTCTCCAGCTTCCACCCTAACCACGTTAAAGAAGCCATCCCCTATCGACAAGCCCTGCGAATACACAGGATCTGCTCAGAAGAGGAGGAACGCGATGGACACCTACAGACATTGAATGATGCCCTCATAAGAACGGGATATTATGCTCGGCTCGTCGATCGACAGTTCCGACGGGCCACAGCGAAAAATCGCATAGACCTCCTCAGAAGACAAACACCGGACACAACCAACAGAGTACTCTTCGTCATCCAGTACTTCCCCGGAGCGGAGAAACTATGCCATGTTCTTCGCAGCCTTCAACATGTCATCGATGACGACGAACACCTCACTAAGGCCATCCACACGCCTCCACTACTCGCCTTCAAACAGCCGCCTAACCTCAAACAGAACATCGTTCGCAGATAATTACCCAGCTTTCAGGAGAACAGTGACCATGACACCACACAACCCTGCCACGGCAACCTCTGCAAGACATGCTAGATCATCAACACAGATACCATCATCACACGGGAGGACACCACCCACCAGGTACATGATACATACTCATGTGACTCGGCCAACGTTGTCTACCTCATACGTTGCAGGAAGGGATGCCCTAGAGCATTGTACATCGGTGAAGCTCCTTTTAAACTGTACAATCAAAAACTCCCAGATTAGGTAGAGCACAGGTTAGATACAGAATATAACTCCCTCTAAACTGTCCCATCAAACAGGCCCAGGGCAGGGACAGCACAGTTTAGATACAGAGTAAAGTTCCCTCTCCACTGTCCCATCAAGCACTCCCAGGAGAGGTACAGCACGGGTTAGATAATGTGTAAAGCTCCTTCAAAACTGGCCCATCAAACACTCCCAGGGCAGGAACAGCAGAGTAAAGATACAGAGTAAAGCTCCATCAACACTGGCCCATCAAACACTCCCAGGGCAGGGACAGCACAGATTAGATACAGAGTAAATTTCCCTCTCCAGTGCCCCATCAAACACCACTAGGGCCGTTTAACATCATTAGATACGGAGTGAATCTCTCTCTACACTGTCTGATCAAACAATCCCAGGGCAGGTACAGCACAGTTTAGATACAGAGAAAACCTTCTTCTGCAATGTCCCATCAAACACTCCCAGGGCAGTTACAGCACGGGTTAGATACAGAGTAACTTTCCCTCTCCAGTGTCCCATCCAGCAATACTAGTGCAGTGCGACACACGCCAGATACAGAGTAAAGCTCCCTATGCACTTTCCCATCAAACACTACCAGCGCAGGTACAGCACCTGTTAGAGACAGAGTAAACTTCACTCTACATTGTCCCATCAAAAACTTCCAGAGCAGGTACAGGACAGATTTGATACAGAGTAAAGCTCGCACTACACTGCCCCATTAAAGACACCGAGGGCAGGTACAGCACCGTTTCGATACATAGTAAACACCCTCCATACTGTCCCATTAAAAACTCCCAGTGCAGGTACAGCACCGGTTAGATACAGAGTAAAGCTAACTCTAAAATGCCCCATCAAACACTCCCAGGGGAGGTACAGAAACGGTTAGATAGAGAGCAAAGCTCCCGCTACATTGTCTCATCAAAAAATCCCAGCGCAGGTAAAGCACAGGTTAGATACAGAGTAAAGCTTCCTTTACACTGACGCATCAAACACTCCCAGGGCAGGTGCAGCACAGCTTAGATACAGGGTAAAGCTCCCTTTACACTGAGCCATGAAAAACTCCCAGAGCAGGTACAGCACTGGTTAGATACAGAGTAAAACTCCCTGTCTACTGTCCTGTCAAAAACTCCGAGTTCAGGTACAGCACACGTTAAGATACAGAGTGAAGCTCCCTCTCCACTGCCCCATCAAACACTCCTGGTGTAGTTACAGTACAGGTTAGACACAGTGTACAGCTCCCTCTAACTGCCCCGTCAAACACGTCCAGGGCAGGTACAGAACCGGTTAGATACAGAGTAAAGCTCCCTCTACACTGTCCCAACAATCACGCCCAGGGCAGGAACAGCACGGGATAGTTAGCGTGTAAAGCTCCCACTACGCTGCCCAATCAAACATTCCTATGGCCGATACAGCAAGTGTAGGATACAGAGTAAATCTCCCTCTACACTGTCCAATCAAACACTCCGAGGGCAGGTAAAGCACAGTTTGGATAAAGAGTGAAGCTCCCTCTACACTGCTCCATCAAACATTCCCAGGGCTGGTATAGCAAGGTTTACATACAGAGTGTGGTAAACCACTTTTATCGTACACTATCGTTACACTATAGTTATCACTGTTATATCACTACTCTATGGTTATCACTGTTCACTCTGTTGTATCACTATACGAGGTCGCCTCTTGCCACGCTGCTATACCAGGGCTGACCACTGCTGACTCCGCCCATGGCTCCACCTACGTGCCCAGGTATAAAGGTAGTCGACTGGCTGGCATTCCTCCTTGTTGTATCCGATCACCCACGAGGGTGGGCTCTGTTATTTAGCCAATAAAAACCTATAGTTACTTTCTTAACTCGTCGCTTTTCATTGGATGAATTGATAGGTATATCACAGAGTAAAGCTAACTCTAAACGGTCCAATCAAACACTCCCAGGGCTGTACAACACACGATAGATACAGAGTAAAGCTGCATCTGCACTGTCCCCTCAATCTCGCCCAGGGCAGGTACAGCAGGGGTTAGTTACAGAGTAAAGCTCCCTCTAAACTGCCCAATCAAACATTCCCATGACCGATACAGCAAGGGGAGGATACGGAGTAAATTTCCCTCTACACTGTCCAATCAAACACTCCCAGGGCAGGTACAGCGCAGATTGGATGAAGAGTGAAGCTCACTCTACAGTGTCCCATTAAACACGCCCAGGGCAGGGATAGCAAGGGTCAGATACAGAGTAAAGCTAACTCTAAAAAATACAATCAAACACTTACATGGCAGTACAACACGCATTAGATAAAGAGTAAAGCTGCCCGTATACTGTCCAATCAAATATTCCAAGGGCTGGGACAGGACTGGTAAGATACAGAGTAATGCCCGCTCTGACCTTTTCCATCAAACACTCCCAGTGCAGCTACAGCACCGGTTAGAGACAGTGTAAATCTTCCTCTACACTGTCCCATGAAAAGCTACCAGGGCAGGTACAGCACAGGCTTGATACAGAATAAAGCCCGCTCTACAATGTCCCATCCAACACTCCCATTGTTAGGACAGCACGGGTTAGATACAGAGTAAAACTCCCTCTACACTGTCCCATCAATAACTCCCAGGGCAGGTTCAGCACAGGTTAGATAGAGAGGAAAGTTCCCTCTCCGCTGTCCCATGAAACACTCCCAGGGCATTACAACAGGTGCTAGATACAGAGTAAAGCTCCCTCTGCACTGTCCCTTCAAACACTCCAATTGTTAAGACAGCACGGGTTAGATACAGAGTAAAACTCCCTCTACACTGTCCCATCAAAAACTCCCACGACAGGTACAGCACAGGTTAGATAGAGAGTAAAGTTCCCTCTCCGCTGTCCCATGAAACACTCCCAGGGCAGGTACAGCAGGGTTTAGATACAGAGTAAAGCCCCCGCTACAATGTCCCATCAAACACTCCCATTGTTAGGACAGCATGGGTTAGATACAGTAAAACTCCCTCTACATTGCCCCATCAAACACCCCTAGTGTAGTTACAGTACAGGTTAAATACAGTGTACAGCTCCCTCTACACTGTCCCATCAAACAAGCCCAGGGCAGGTATAGCAGCGGTTAGATACAGAGTAAAGCTCCCTCTACACTTTCCCAACAATCACGTGCTGGGCACGTACAGCACCGTTTACATTCAGAGAAAAACTCCCTCTACACTGTCCCATTAAACACTCCCAGGGCAGGTAGAGCACGTGTTAGATGCAGAGTAAAGTTCGTCCTACACTGTCCCATCAAAGACCCCCAGGGCAGGGACAGCACCAGTTAGACACAGAGTAAAGCTCCATCTACACTGTCTCTTCAAACACTCCAAGGACAGGGTCAGCATAGTTTAGATACAGAGGAACGTTCCCTCTCCAGTGTCCCATCAAATACTATTAGGGCAGTGCAACACGCATTAGATACAGAGATAAGCTCCTTCTAAACCCTCAGATTAAACACTCCCAGGGCAGGTACAGCACGGGTTAGATATAGATTAAAGCTCCCTCTACAACCACTCCCAGGGCAGGTTCAGCACGGGTTAGATACAGAGTAAAGCTCCGTCTACACTGTCCCATCAAACTGTCCCAGGTCAGGTGAAGCTCCGGTTAGATGCAGAGTAAAGCTCCATCTACACTGTCCCATCAAACTCTCCCAGGGCAGTTTCAGCAGAGTTTAGATACAGAGAAAATTTCCCTCTCCACTGTCCCAGCAAACACTATTCGGCCAGTACAACACACGTTAGATACAGAATTAAGCTCTTTCTAAACTGTCCCATTAAACACTCCCAGGGCAGGTACAGCTTGGGTTAGATGCAGATTAAAGCTCCGTCTTCACTGTCCCATTAAACAATCCCAGGGCAGGTACAGCACAGTTTAGATACAAAGGAAAGTGCCCTCTCCAGTGTCCCAACAAACACGACTGGGGCAGGATAAAACGAGTTAGATACAGACTAAAGCTCCATAAGAACATAAGAACATAAGAAATAGGAGCAGGAGTAGGCCAATCGGCCCCTCGAGCCTGCTCTGCCATTCAATAAGATCATGGCTGATCTGATCCTAACCGCCAATCTACTATCACAGAACCATTTCCTGAATCAAACAGAATTAGACACACGAAAGAGGAGCAGGATCAGGCTACATGGCCCCTGGGCCCGCTCCGCTGCCCACAGGGCCATGTCCGATCCGAACCTAGACTCATGTCCAAATTCCTGCCCGCTCCCCGCAACCCTTAATTCCCTTTACTTCTAGGAAACTGTCTATTTCTGTTTTAAATTTATGTAATGATGTAGCTTCTACAGCTTTTTGGGGCAGCATATTCCATGGACCTACCACCCTCTGAGTGAAGTAGTTCCTCCTCATCTCAGTTTTGAAAGAGCAGCCCCTTATTCTAAGACTATGTCCCCTAGTTGTAGTTTGACCCATCACCGGGAACATCCTCCCCGCATCCACCCGATCCAACCCCTTCACAATCTTATATGTTTCAATAAGATCACCTCTCATTCTTCTGAACTCCATTGAGTAGAGTCCCAACCTACTCAACCTCTCCTCATATGTCCATCCCCTCATCCCCGGGATTAACCGAGTGAACTTTCTTTGTACTGACTCGAGAGCAAGTATGTCTTTTCTTAAGTATGGACACCAAAATTGTATGCAGTATTCCAGGTGCGGTCTCACCAATACCTTGCACAACTGAAGCAATACCTCCCTATTTTAATATTCTATCCCCCTAGCAATGAAAGCCAACATTCCATTGGCCTTCTTAATCACTTGCTGCACCTGCATACTAACCTTTTGAGTTTCGTGCACCAGGACACCCAGATCCCTTTGTACTTCAGTACTTTCCAGTTTCTTGCCATTAAGATAATAACTTGCTCTACGATTTTTCCTGCCAAAGTGCATAACCTCACACATTCCAGTATTGTATTCCATCTGCCAAATCTCTGCCCACTTATTTAGCCTGTCTATGTCCCCTTGCAGGTTTCTTATGTCCTCCTCACTCACTACTTTCCCTCCCATCTCAGTATTATCTGCAAACTTTGATATGTTACACTCGGTCCCCTCCTCCAAATCTTTAATATAGATTGTAAAGGGTTGGGGACCCAGCACTGACCCCTGCAGAACGCCACTACTTACTGATTGCCAGTCTGAAAATGAACCATTTATCCCAACTCTCTGCCTTCTGTTAGATAGCCAATCCTCTATCCATGCCAAAATATTACCCCCAATCCCGTGATTTTTTATCTTAAGCAATAATCTTTTGTGTGACACCTTGTCAAATGCCTTTTGGAAGTCTAAATACACTACGTCCACTGGTTCCCGTTTATGCACCCGATATGTTACTTCCTCAAGGAACTCCAGCAAATTTGTCAAACATGACTTCCCCTTCATAAAACCAAGCTGAATTTGTCCGATTAGATTATGATTATCCAAATGTCCTGTTACTGTCTCCTTAATAATGGACTCCAAAATTTTACCTACCACAGATGTTAGGCTAACCAGTCTATAGTTTCCAGCCTTCTGTCTACTGCCATTTTTAAATAAGGGTGTCACATTAGCAGTTTTTCAGTCTGGCGGGACCTTTGCCGAGTGCAGGGAGTTTTGGAAAATTATTACCAATGCATCCACAATCCCTACCGCCACTTCCCTCAAGACCCTAGGATATAAGCCATCAGGTCCAGGTGATTTATCCACCTTGAGTCCCATTATTTTACCGAGTACCTCTTCCTTAGTGATTTTGATCCTGTTTAGCTCCTCCCCCCCCCATAGGCCCCTGTTTGTCCAGTATTGGGATATTTTTAGTGTCCTCTACTGTAAAGACTGATACAAAATATTCATTCAGTGTTTTTGCCATCTCCATATTTGCCACCATTAATTTCCCAGTCTCATCCTCTAAGGGACCAACATTTACTTTAGCCACCCTTTTTATTTTTATATAACTATAAAAACTCTTACTATCTGTTTTTATATTTTTTGCTAATTTACTTTCATAATCTATCTTCCCTTTCTTAATCAATCTTTTTGTTATTTTTTGCTGTCTTTTAAAGTTTTCCCAATCCTCTATCCTCCCACTAGATTTGGCTACCTTACATGCCCTTGTTTATTGTCGAATACTATCCTTAATTTCTTTACTTAGCCACGGATGGCTGTCTTTTCTTTTACACCCTGTTCTTCTCAGTGGAATATATATTATTTGGAAGTTGTAAAATAACTCCTTAAATGTACACCACTGATCATGTATCGTCTTACCCTTGAATCTATTTTCCCGATCCACTCTACTCAATTGCGCTCTCATACCTTCATAGTCTCCTTTATTCAAGCTTAGCACGCTTGTTTCAGATCCAACCTTCTCACCCTCCCTCTGCACTGTCGCATCAAACTCTCCATTAGCAGGTACAGCACCGAATGCATACAGAGTAAAGCTCCCTCTGCACTGTTCCATCAAATATTCCAAGGGCTGGGACAGCACGGGTTAGATGCAGAGAATTACCTCCCTCTCCACTGTCCCATCAAAATCTACTAGGGCAGTACAACTGGCGTTAGATATAGAGTAAAGCTCCCTTTGCACTGTCCCATCAAAAATTCACAGGACATTTACAGCACAGGTTAGGTACAGAGTAAAGCTCCCTCTACACTGCCCTAACAATCACTCCCAGGGCAGGTACAGCACACTTTAGAAACAGAGTAAAGTTCCCTCTCCAGTGTCCCAACAGACACTACTAGGGCAGTATAACAGACGTTAGATACAGACTAAAGCTCACTCTGCACTGTCCCATCAAACACTCCCAGGGCAGGGACAGCACAGGATTGATACAGAGAAAATCTCACTCTACACTCTCCCATCAAAAACTCCCAGGGCAGGGACAGCACAGGTTCGATACAGAGTAAAGTTCCCTCCACAGTGTCCCATCAAACAATACTAGGGCAGTAAAACACGCGTGAGATAAAGAGTAAAGCTCCCTCTGTACTTCCCTATCAAAAACTCCCAGGTCAGGTACAGCACCGGTTAGAGTCAGAGAAAACTTCACTCTACCCTGCCCCATCAAAAATTCCCAGGGTAGATTCAGTGCAGGTTAGATACAGAGTAAAGTTCCCCCTACACTGTCCCATCAAACGCTCCCAGGGCAGGTACAGCACTGGTTATTTACAGAGTAAAACTCCCTCTCTACTGTCTAGTCAAACAATCCCAGTGCAGGTACAGCACCCATTAAGATACAGGGTAAATTTCCCTCTACACTGCCCGATCAAACACAACTAGGGTAGGTACAGCACAGGTTAGATACAGAGTAAAGCTCCCTCTACACTGTCCCATCAATCATGCCCAGGGTAGGTGCAGCACGGTTTAGATAGAGTAAACTTCCTCTACACTGGCCAATCAAGCGCTCCCATGGCGGTTACAGCAAGGGTAAAATTCGAAGTAAATCACCATCTACACTGAACAACCAAACACTCTCAGGACAGCTACAGCACGGCTTAGTTACAGAGCAAAGCTCCCTCTACACTGCCCAATCAAAATTTTGCATGGCTGATACAGCAAGTGAAGGATACAGAGTAAAGCTCCACCTACACTGTCCAATCAAAAACTCCCAGGGCAGGTACAGCACGGGTTGGTTACAGAGTCAAGCTCCCTCTACGGTGTCAAGTGAAACACTTCCTGGGCAGGTACAGCACGGGTTAGATACAGAGTAAAGATCCCTCTACACTGCCTCATCAAACACTCCCAGGACAGGTGCAGTACGGGTTTGATACAGAGTATAGCTCCCCCTACACTGTCCAATCAAAAAACCCCAGGGCAGGTACAGCACGAGTTGGTTACAGGTTCATGCTCCCTCTTCGGTGTCCAGTGAAACACACCCAGGGCAGGGATAGCAAGTGTTCCATACAGAGTAATGTTCCCTCTCCACTCTCCCATCAAACACTATTAGGGCAGTACAAGACGCGTTGGATAAAGAATAAAGCTCCCTCTATACTGTCCTGTCATATACTCCAAGGGAAGGTACAGCACTGTTTGGAGACAGAGTAAAGCTCCCTCTGCACTGTCCCACCAAACACTCGCAGGGCAGGAACAGCACTGGTTAGATAAAGAATAAAGCTCCATCTCCACTGTCCCAGCAAACACACCCAGGACAGGTACAGCACCGGTTGGAGACAGAGTAAAGCTCCCTCTACACTGTCCCACCAAAAACTCGCAGGGCAGGGACAACACTGGTTAGGTGCAGAGTAAAGATCCCTCTACACTGTCCCACTAAACACTCCCAGGGCAGGGTCAGCACAGTTTAGATACAGAGTAAAGTTCCCTCTCCACTGTCCCATCAAACTCTACTAGGGCAGCTACAGCACGGGTTAGAAATAGAGAAAAGCTCCTGCTGTGCTGTCCCATCAAACACTCCCAGGAAAAGTACTGTACCGTTTAGATTCAGAGTAATACTCTCTCTTCACTGTCACATAAAAAACTCCCAGGGCAGTTAAAGCACGGGTTAGATACAGAGTAAAGCTCGTCCAACACTATCCCGTCAAATACTCCTAGTGCAGGTATAGCACAAGTTAGATACAGAGTGAAACACCCTCTACACTGCTCCATCAAACACTCCCAGGGAAGTGATAGCACAGATTAGATTCGAAGTAAAGTTGCCCCTCCACTGTGCCATCAAACACTACTAGGGCAGTGCAACACACGTTAGATACAGTGTAAAGATCCTTCTAAACTGTCAGATTAAACAATCCCAGGGCATAGCAGAACGGGTTCGATACAGAGTAAATCTTCCTCTACACTTTACCATCAAGCACTGCCAGGGCAGGGCAGCACGGGTTAGATACAGAGTAAAGCACCCACTACAGTGTCCCCTCTAACAGTCCCAGGGCAGGGAAAACACGGGTTGGATAAAGAGCAAAGCTTTCTCTCCACTGTCCCATCAAATAATACTAGGGCATTAAAACACGTGTTAGATACAGAAGAAATCTGCATCAAAGCTCGACCATCAAACACTGCCAATGCAGGGACAGCACAGGTTAGATAGAGAGTAAAGCTACCTCTGCAGTGTCCCATCAACACTCCCAGGACAGCTGCAGCACAAGTTAGATATAGCATAACTCTTCCTCTTCACTGTCCCATCAAATACTCCCAGGGCAGGTACAGCACCGGTTAGATACAGAGTAAATCTCCCTCTACACTGTCCCACCAAACACTCGCAGGGCAGGGACAGCTCTGGTAAGATACAGAGTCAAGCTACCTCTGCAGTGTCCCATCAAACACTCCCAGGACAGCTACAGCACAATTTGATATAGCGTAAATCCCCCTCTTCACTGTCCCGTCAATAATGACCAGGGTAGGTGCAGCACGGTTTAGATAGAGTAAACTCCCTCTACCCTGTTCAATCAAACGCTCCCATGGCCGTTACAGCAAGCGTAAGATTCAGAGTAAAGCTCCCTCTACACTGTCCCATCAAACACTCTGTGGGCAGGTACAGCACTGCTTAGATACAGAGTAAAATTCCCTCTGCACTGTCCCATCACACACTCCCAGGGCAGGTACAGCACGACTTAGAGACAGAGTAAAATTACCTCAGCAATGTCCCATCACACACTCCCAGGGCAGAGCAGCACTGGTTAGATACAGAGAAAAGCTCCCTCTACACGGCACAATCAAAAACACCCAGGCAGTTATAGCAACGGATAGATTCAGAGTAAGGCTCCCTCTACACTGTAACATCAATCAGGCCCAGAACATTTACAGAGCGGATTAGAGAGAGAGAAAAGCTCGCTCTACACTGTGCAATCAAACACTCCCATGGCCGTTACACCAAGGGCAGGATAGAGAGTGAAACTCCCTCTACACTGTCCCATCAAACACTCCCAGGGCAAGTACAGCTCAGGTAAGATAAAGAGTAAATCTCCCTATGCACTGCCCGAACAAACACTACTACGGTAGGTAAAGCACAGTATAGATAGAGAGTAAAGCACCTTCTAAACTGTTCTATCAAACAAACCCAGGGCATGTACAGCACCGGTTAGATACAGAGTAAAACTCCCTCTACACTGTCCCATCAATCATGCGCAGGGCAGGTACAGCACGGGTTAGTTACAGAGTAAAGCTCCCTCTACACTGCCCAATCAAACATTCGCATGGCCGATACAGCTAGGGTAGGATACAGAGTAAAGCTCCCCCGACACTGTCCAATCAAAAACTCCCAGGGCAGGGACAGCAAGGGTTACATACAGAGTAACAGCTCACTCTACACTGCCCCATTAAATACTCCCAGGGCAGGTACAACACCGGTTAGATACAGAGTAAAGCTCCCTCTGCACTGTCCCATCAAACAGTCACAGGGCAGGTACAGCACGGGTTAGATAGAGAGTAAAGATCCCTAAAAAGTGTCCCATCAAACACTCCCAGGTCAGGAAAAGCTCGGGTTAGATACAGAATGAAGCTCCATCTACACTGTCACATCAAACACTCCCAGGGCAGTTACAGCACGGGTTAGATACAGAGTAAATCTCCCTCTACACTGCCCCATCAATCACTCCCAGGGCAGGCTCAGCACAGATTAGATACAGAGCAAAGCTCCCTCTGCGCTGTCCCATCAATCACTCCCAGTGTAGATGCAGCACGGATTAGATACAGAGTAAAGCTCCCTCTACACTGACCCATCAAACACTCCCAGGGCAGGTAAAGCACGGGTTAGATACAGAGTAAAGCTCCCTCTACACTGTCCGATCAATCACTCCCAGGGCAGGTACAGCACGGGTTAGATTCATAGTAAAGCTCCCTCTACACTGTCCCATCAAACAATCCCAGGTCAGGTACAGCACGGGTTAGATACAGATTAAAGCTCCCTCTACACTGCCCCAACAAACACTCCCAGGGCAGGTACAGCATGGGTTAGATACAGAGTAAAGCTTCCTCTACACTGTCGCATCAATCACTCCCAGTGTAGATAGGACAAGGAAGACGGTTCTGTTAAAGGAGTATGAGCAGCTAGGGGTCAAATTAAAAAACAGAACCTCAAGGGTAATAATCTCTGGGTTATTACCTGAGCCACGAGCGAATTTGGCTAGGATAAATAAAATTAAAGAGTTAAATGCGTGGCTCAAAGACTGGTGTGGGAGAAATGGGTTTTGCTTCTTGGGACACTGGCACCAGTACTGGGACAGGAGGGAGCTGTTCTGTTGGGACGGACTCCACTTGGCCAGTGCTGGGACTAGAGTCCTGGCGAATCATATAACTAGGGCTGTAGAGAGGGCTTTAAACTAATTAGTGGGGGGGAGGTTTCTAGAGAGCAAATAATAGAAATGACAACAGAGAAGGTCATAGACTTAGGTAGCAGTGGGGGAATTAAAAAACAGAATGTGTCAGGAAGGGACAGAAGGTATGGAGTAAAAAGTAAAGTACTAAAAAGGGAAAAAACAGGAACTAAGTGTTACAAAACATATTTGAAAGTTCTTTATCTGAATGCACGTAGCATTCGTAACAAAATGAATGAGTTAACGGCACAAATAATGACATATGGGTATGATCTTGTGGCCATTACAGAAACATGGCTGCAGGGTGACCATGACTGGGAATTAAACATACCAGGTTATTTAACAATCAGGAAGGACAGGCAGGAAGGGAGAGGAGGTGGGGTGGCTATGTTAATAAAGGAAGGAATCACTATAATACAGAGAAATGATATTGGGTCAAAGGAGCAGGATAGTGAAACAGTTTGGGTGGAGGTAAGGAATAATAAGGGGAAAAAAACACTAGTGGGTGTAGTCTATAGGCCTCCGAACAGTTGCAACTCTGTTGGACGGAGTATTAATCAGGAAATAGTTGAGGCTTGTAATAAGGGAACAGCTATAATTATGGGGGATTTAATTATCATATTAACTGGACAAATCAAATTGGGCAGAGCAGCCTTGAGGAAGAGTTCATTGAGTGTATTAGGGATGGGTTTCTTGAGCAGTATGTAACTGAACCGACCAGGGGGCAAGCAACCTTAGATTTGGTCCTGTGTAATGAGACAGGATTAATTAAAAATGTCCTAGTAAAGGATCCCCTTGGAATGAGTGACCATAACATGGTTGAGTTCCATATTCAATTAGAGGGTGAGAAGGTTGGATCTCAAACAAGCGTGCTGAGCTTGAATAAAGGAGACTATGAAGGTATGAGAGCGGAATTAATTAGAGTGGACTGGGAAAATAGATTAAAGGGTAAGACGGTACATGACCAGTGGTGTACATTTAAGGAGTTATTTTACAACTTCCAAAAAAAATATATTCCACTGAGGAAAAAAGGGTGTAAAAGAAAAGATAGCCATCCGTGGCTAAGTAAAGTAATTAAGGATAGTATCCGACTAAAAACAAGGGCATATAAGGTAGCCAAATCTAGTGGGAGGATGGAAGATTGGGAAGTCTTTAAAAGACAGCAAAAAATAACAAAAAGATTGATTAAGAAAGGGAAGATAGATTATGAAAGTAAATTAGCAAAAAATATAAAAACAGACAATAAAAGTTTCTATAGTTATATAAAAAGAAAAAGGGTGGCTAAAGTAAATGTTGGTCCCTTGGAGGATGAGACCGGGAAATTAATGGTGGGAAACATGGAGATGGCAAAAACACTGAACAATTATTTTGTATCAGTCTTTACAGTAGAGGACACTAAGAATATCCCAACACTGGACAAACAGGGGGCTCTAGGGGGGGAGGAACTAAATACGATTAAAATCACTAAGGAAGTGGTACTTGTTAAAATAATGGGACTCAAGGCGGATAAATCCCCTGGACCTGATGGCTTGCATCCCAGGGTCTTGAGGGAAGTAGCGGTAGGGATTGTGGATGCATTGGTAATAATTTTCCAAAACTCACTGGACTCAGCAAAGGTCCCGGCAGATTGGAAAACTGCTAATGTAACACCCTTATTTAAAAAGGGTAGTAGGCAGAAGGCTGGAAACTATAGACCTGTTCGCCTAACATCTGTGGTTGGTAAAATGTTAGAGTCCATTATTAAGGAGACAGTAACGGGACATTTGGATAAACATAATTTAATAGGGCAAACTCAGCATGGTTTCATGAAGGGGAAGTCATGTTTAACAAATTTGCTTGAGTTTTTTGAGGAAGTAACATACAGGGTGGATAAAGGGGAACCAGTGGACGTAGTGTATTTAGACTTCCAAAAGGCATTTGACAAGGTGCCACACAAAAGATTATTGCTCAAGATAAAAAATCACGGGATTGGGGGTAATATTCTGGCGTGGGTGGAGGATTGGCTCTCTAACAGAAAGCAGAGAGTTGGGACAAATGGTTCGTTCTCAGATTGGCAACCAGTAACTAGTGGTGTTCCGCAGGGGTCAGTGCTGGGTCCCCAACTCTTTACAATCTATATTAACGATTTGGAGGAGGGGACCGAGTGTAACATATCAAAGTTTGCAGATGATACAAAGATAGGAGGGAAAGTAGTGAGTGAGGAGGACATAAAAAACCTGCAAAGGGACATAGACAGGCTAAGTAAGTGGGCAGAGATTTGGCAGATGGAATACAATACTGGAAAGTGTGAGGTTATGCACTTTGGCAGGAAAAATCATAGAGCAAGTTATTATCTTAATGGCAAGAAACTGGAAAGTACTGTAGTACAAAGGGATCTGGGGGTCCTGGTGCACGAAACTCAAAAAGTTAGTATGCAGGTGCAGCAAGTGATTAAGAAGGCCAATGGAATGTTGGCTTTTATTGCTAGGGGGTTGGAATATAAAAACAGGGAGGTATTGCTGCAGTTGTACAAGGTATTGGTGAGGCCGCACCTGGAATACTGCATACAGTTTTGGTGTCCATACTTAAGAAAAGACATACTTGCTCTCGAGTCAGTACAAAGAAGGTTCACTCGGTTAATCCCGGGGATGAGGGGGTGGTCATATGAGGAGAGGTTGAGTAGATTGGGACTCTACTCATTGGAGTTCAGAAGAATGAGAGGCGATCTTATTGAAACATATAAGATTGTGAAGGGGCTTGATCGGGTGGATGCGATGAGGATGTTCCCAATGATGGGTGAAACTAGAACTAGGGGGCATAATCTTAAAATAAGGGGCTGCTCTTTCAAAACTGAGATGAGGAGAAACTTCTTCACTCAGAGGGTGGTAGGTTTGTGGAATTTGCTGCCCCAGAAAGCTGTGGAAGCTACATCATTAAATAAATTTAAAACAGAAATAGATATTTTCCTCGAAGTAAATGGAATAAAGGGTTACGGGGAGCGGGCAGGAAATTGGACATGAGTCTGGGTTCGGAATGGTCATGGCCCTGTGGGTAGTGGAGCGGGCCCAGGGGCCGTGTAGCCTTGTTCTGCTCCTACTGTGTTCTAATTCTGTTAGATTTCAGGAGATGGTTTTATTCCTGTTCCTGGCTGGGGTGGAGATCGCCTTTACAGAAGGTAAGTACTGTAGAAAATATAGGGACAGAGTGATCTCCTGGAAGAATTTCGATCGCCTAGATGGGTCGGAGAGGAATTTCCCAGATTTTTTTCTCCCAAATTGGCCATTGGGTCTTTATCTGGTTTTTCGCCTCTCCCGGGAGATCACATGGGTTCGGGTGGATGCAGAGTGATAGAAGATTTGAGGTTAGGATCAGATCAGCCATGATCTTATTGAATGGTGGAGCAGGCTCGAGGGGCCGATTGGCCTACTCCTGCTCCTATTTCTTATGTTCTTATGTTCTTATGTTCTTAAACACTCCCAGGGCAGGTACAGCACGGGTTAGATACAGAGTAAAGCTCCCTCTACACTGACCCATCAAACACTCGCAGGACAGGAACAGCACCGGTTGGAGACAGAGTAAAGCTCCCTCTTCACTGTCCCATCAAACACTCCCAGGACAGGTACAGCACCGGTTGGAGACAGATTAAAGCTCCCTCTACACTGTCCCATCAAACACTCCCAGGGCTTGTACAGCACGGGTTAGATACAGAGTAAATCTTCCTCTAAACTGTCCCATCAAAAGCTCCCAGGGCAGGTACAGCACTCTTTAGATACAGAGTAAAGAACCCTCTACACTGACCCATCAAACACTCCCTGGGCAGGTACAGCACGGGTTAGATACAGAGTATATCTCCCTCTACAGTGTCCCATCAAAATCTCCCAGGGCAAGTACAGCACGGGTTAGATACAGAGTAAAGCTCCCTCTACACTAGCCCATCAAACACTCCCAGGGCAGGTACAGCACGGGTTAGATACAGAGTAAAGCTCCATCTACACAGTCCCATCAAACACTCCCAGGGCAGGGTCAGCACAGTTTAGATACAGAGTAAAGTTCCCTCTCCATTGTCTCATCAAACTCTACTCGGGCAGTACAACAAGCGTTAGATAGAGAGTAAAGCTCCTGCTGCACTGTCCCATCAAACACTCCCAGGACAAGTACCGTACCGTTTAGATTCAGAGTAAAACTCTCTCTACACTGTCACGTTAAAAAATCCCAGGGCAGCTGCAGCACGGGTTAGATACAGAGTAAAGTTCGTCCTACACTGTCCCGTCAAATACTCTTCGTGCAGGTACAGCACAAGTTAGATACAGAGTAAAACACCCTCTACCCTGCCCCATTAAACACTTCCAGGGAAATGACAGCACGGTGTAGATATGCAGTAAACTTCCCTCTCCACTGTGCCATCAATCACTACTAGGGCAGTGCAACACACGTTAGTTACAGAGTAAAGCTCCCTCTAAACTGTCAGAGTAAACAGTCACATGTCATGGCAGCACAGGTTCGATACAGAGTAAATCTCCTTCTTCACTGCCCCATCAAGCACTGCCAGGGCAGGGCAGCACGAGTTAGATCCAGAGTAAAGCTCCCTCTACACTATCCCATCAAACACTCCCAGGGCAGGTACAGCACGGGTTAGATACAGAGTAAAGCTCCCTCTACACTGTCCCATCAAAAACTCCCAGGGCAGGGAAAGCACGGGTTGGATAAAGAGTAAAACTTTCTCTCCACTGTCCCATCAAATACAACTAAGGAATTAAAACACGTGTTAGATACAGAGCCAATGTTCATCTATACTCGACCATCAAACACTGCCAATGCAGTGACAGCACGGGTTAGATACAGAGTAAAGCTCCGTCTCTACAGTCCCAAAAACAATCCAAAGGCAGGGACATCATGGGTTAGATAAAGAGTAAATCTCCCTCTGCACGGTCCCATCCAGCACTCCCAGGGGAGGGACAGCACGGTGTAGAAATAGAGCAAATCGCCCTCTACACTGTCCCATCAGTGTAAAGCTCCCTCTATAGTCTCACAGCAAACACTCCCAGGGCAGGTACAGCACGGGTTAGATAGAGAGTTGAGCTTCCTCTACAATGCCCCATCAATCACTCCCAAGGCAGGTGAACCACCGGTTAGATACAGAGTTGAGCTTAGTCTACAATGCCCCAGCAACCACTCCCAAGGCAGGTGCAGCACCGGTTAGGCACTGGGTAAAGCTCCCTCTACACTGTCCCATCAAACACTCCCAGGGCAGGTACCGCACAGGTTAGAAACAGTGTAAAGCTTCCTCTACACTGCCCCATCAAACACTCCCAGTGCAGGTACAGCATGGGATGGATGCAGTGTAAAGCTTCCTCTACACTGTCCCATCAAACATTCCCAGGGCAGTTACAGCACGGGTTACATACAGAGTAAAGCTCCCTCTACACTGTCCCATCAAACACTCCCAGGGCAGGTACAGCATGGGATAGATACAGTGTAAAGCTCCCTCTACACTGTCCCTTCAAACACTCCCAGGGCAGGTCCAGCACGGGTTAGATACAGTGTAAAGCTCCCTCTACACTGCCCCATCAAACACTCCAAGGCAGGTGTAGCACGGGTTAGATACAGAGTAAAGCTTCCTCTACACTGTCCCATCAAGCACTTCCAGGGCAGGTACAGCACGGGTTAGATACAGAGTAAAGCTCCCTCTACACTGTCCCATCAAACACTCCCAAGGCAAGTACAGCACGGTTTAGATACAGTGGAAATCTCCCTCTACACTGCCCCATCAAACACTCCCAAGGCAGGTACAGCACGGGTTAGATACAGTGTAAAGCTCCCTCTACACTGTCCCATCAAGCACTCCCAGGGCAGGTACAGCACGGGTTAGATACAGAGTAAAGCTCCCTCTACACTGTCCCATCAAACACTCCCAAGGCAGGTACAGCACGGGTTAGATACAGTGTAAAGCTCCCTCTACACTGCACCATCAAACACTCCCAGGGCAGGTACAGCACGGGTTAGATACAGTGTAAAGCTTCCTCTACACTGCCCCATCAAACACTCCCAAGGCAGGTGCCGCACAGGTTTGATACACAGTTTTCTGTATCCGCCCTCTCCCCCTCCCCCTCCGACTCCTCCCCCCTCCGTCTCCCTCTCCCCTCTCCATCTTCCCCATCCTTCCATCTGTCTCCCGCCATCCTCCATTTCGCTCTCTTTGTCCGCTGGCTGTATGTATGGCTGTCTCTCTCTCTTTCAGACTGTCTGTCTCTCTGACGATCTTTCACTGTTTGTTTTAATCTCGCACTGCCCCACTCTGTCTCTGTTGCTGTCTTTCTCTGCCCATAACATCTGTTTATCTGTTTGTATCTGTCTCTGTCTCCCCCTCGCTCACGCTTTCTCTGTCCCGGTCTCTGTTTCTCTCACTATCCCTGTGTCCCTCCATCTTGTACGTCCCTCCCTTTCTAGCTCTCCCGCCCTCTAACCCTTTCTGTTTGTTTCTATTGCAGTCTCTCTCTGTCGGTCTCCATGGTTCACTCCCAATATGCGTCTCTCACTCGCACCCCCTGTCTTCTCTTCATCTCGCTCTGTCTCTCACTTTCTGCCTGTCAGTCTCTATGTTCCCCTCTGTCTCACCCCATATCACTGTATTGGTCTCTTTCTCTGTCACTTTCTTGCCCCCTGTCACTCTCTCTCTCTGTGCTTCTCTCTCCATCTCCCTCACTCTCTCTGTGTCTCTCTATCTCTCTCTCTATTACTCTGCTTATCGCTCTTACACTTTCCTCTTCTGTCGCTCTTTCTACCTCTCTCTCCCCTTCTCTGGCGCTCTCTCTATTCTCTTTCTACATCTCTATCTCCCATTTGATCCCTCTTTTTCTCCCTCCCTCTCTCACTATCTATCTATCACTCCTTCTCTCACTTTCTGTTTCTCACCCTCCCCCACTCTGTCTATATTACTCTCATTTCTTACTCTCTCTCTGTTTCTGTCCAGCTCTCTGTATCTGTCCCTGTCCCGCGCTCTGAATCTCTGTTTCTCCCAATCTATTTGTTTCTTCTTGACTCTCTTTTATTTCCCCGCTCTCGCTCTCTCCCTCATTCTGTCACTTTCTTTCTGTCCCTCTGTCTCTGTTTCCCCATCTCTCTTTTATCCACCCTCTTTCTCTCCAGCGCCACTCTTTCTGAATCTCTCACTGTCTTGCTATTGTCTCTCGTTCTGTCTTTCTCACTTATCCCACTCTATGTATCACTCCATCGCAGCCTGTGGCTTTCTCTCTTCCCCGCCCTAACCCTCTCTCTCTGGCTCTCTCTCTCTCTGACTGTCTCAATCTTTTTTCTGTTCCAGCCTATCTCTCTGCGTTTCTCTCTATCTTTCTCCCATTGTCTCACTTTCTTTCTACCTATCTAAACAATATCATTCTCTCTCCTCATCTGTCACTCTCTCTCTCCCCCCTTTCTGCTCTTTGTATCTGTGTCTCCACGCTCTCTCCCTCCCTACATCTCAGTCACACTCATTCACTTGTTTGCTCTGTGTGTTTGTCGCTCTCTCCCTCTACTCTTCTCTCTTTCTCTCTCTCTATCTGCCTCTGTCTCTTTCAGCCTCTGTTGCTCTCTGTCTCCCATTTCTCTTTCTATCTCTGTCATTAAGCCTCCCTCTGTCTCTGACTCCATCTCGGCCTCTCTTTTTGCCTCTCTATATCAATCTCTTTCCCATCTCTCTCCTTTACTGTCTCTCTCTCTCTGTCTGTCTCCTCTTCTGCCTCTCTCTTTATATCTGTCTCACTCTCTCTCCATCCCTCTCTGTCTCTCTTTCTGTCTCTGCATGCGCACCTCAGTCTCTCTCCCTCTATCGATCTTCCTCCCTGTTTCTCCTTCTTTCTCCCTCTCTGTCTCTCTTTCTCCATCGCTATCTATCTCACGTTCTGTAGCTTTTTCTCTCTACTTGTCTCTCACTCATTCTGTGTTTCTCCCTCGATCTCTCTTTCAGTCTCTACATCCCCTTCTATCTCTGTCGCTCTCACTGTGCCATTCTCAATCAGTCTGCGCCTCACTCTATACATCTCGCTCTCTCTCTGTCTCCGTCTTTGTCCCTGTAGCTCTCACTGTCATTGTATATCTCGCCCTCTAACTCTCGGTCGCTCCACATTTCTATCACTCTCACTCTCACTCTGTCTCTCTATGTCTCTGTTTCTGTCTGTCTCTCCCTCTCTATCACTCTCCCTGGGGGATTCTGTGGAGAAAATCGTGATCCCGAGCAACCACATCTGCAGAAATGTTGAGCTGGAGTACGAGAAGCATACATTGCGATGCATCAGGGAGGGGGAGAGTTAGCTGGACAGTTTGATCCATGAAGCAGTCACAAGTTTAGATTAAGTAGTACTTTAGAGTTAGTCAGTGGTCAGGGAAAGGAAGGTGAGACTGCAGTCAGGAAGGCATGGGGAGCCAGGATGTAGTAATGGAGGAAACTCAGTCCATGACCTTGTCCAACAATTAGATGCAGAGTAGGCGCCCTCTACACTGCCACATCAAACACTCCCAGGGAAGGTACGCCACGGGTTATATACAGAATAAAGCTCACTCTACACTGTCCCATCAAACAATCACAGGGCAGGTATTGCACAGTTTAGATATAGAGTGAAGCTCCCTCTACATTGCCCCAATAAACACTCCCAGGGCAAGTAAAGCAATGGTTCGATACACGGTAAAGCCCTCTCTACACTGTCCCATCAAACAATCCCAGAGCAGGTGCTGCACGGTTTAGATACAGAGTAAAGCTCCCTCTACACACGTCCATCAAACACACCCAGGCTATGTACTGCACAGGTTAGATACAGAGTCAAGCTCCCTCTACACTGTGCCATCAAACACTCTCAGGGCAGGTACAGCACGGATTAGATACAGAGTTATGCTCCCTCTACACTGTGCCATCAAGCACTCCCATGTGAGGTACGGGCAAGGTTTATCTACGAGTTAAGCTCCCTTCAACTTGTCGCATCAACAGCCGAGACTGACGGCAGATGTTCAACAGCTCCCAGTACCCGGTTAGACTCTCACCTCGGCAAAATCCTAGACTAATGGGATTCTCAGCAAAGTTCCTCAATATTTCAATCATTGTTGAAGTTTCTGGTATTATCCCATCTCAGAAACTGGTGGTCTTGATCCCACCAGATCTGTTCTGTGAATCCAGCAACATTTCTCCAGTCCCAGTCAGTGTGGTGATGATTTGACTTCTCTCTCTCCACCTTCTTGAGACATTGCTCACTCCGAGAGACAGTCAATAGAAAATAATTCATTTCAATCTCAGAAACTGTAACTGGAATACTTTGGGGCTGCTTTTGTGACTGTGATTATAATTAATTTGAATATGTTTTCAACGAGTGAGTGTGTTTTATTACTTAACTAAATATTAAATTGTTCTTTTCTGCCCTTTGCCCTCTTTATTGGGAATAAACACAATGCCTCTGTCAGCTGTCACTCCAGCTCGTCCCACAGTGACATCCCACTGATGGTCAGTAACCGGGGGCGGGGCCCTGTCTCCACGTGACATCACATCAGCCAGGAGTGATGTCACAATGCGGCCACACGCAGCCTCTTCCACTCGAGGTGTCACAGGGTCACATTGACCAGATCCTGCTCCTGGTGTGCATGCTCACTCGGCATGAACAAAGGGTGTACAACCAGCCCCGTCTCTGACCCCGCTCCCCTCATAGAATGACACAGCCCAGGAGGAGCCAATTCGGCCCATCGTCTCTGTGCCTGCTCTTTTAAAGAGCTATCCATTTAGCCCCACTCCCCTGCCATTTCCCCATAGCCTTGCAAATTTTTCACCTTTGAATGTTACTGTTGAATCTGCTTCCACCACCCTTTCAGGCAGTACATTCCAGATCACAACAACTTGCTGCGTAAATAATGTTTGCCTCATGTCACCCCTTTTCTCAGTTACCTTAAATCTGTGTCCTCTGGTTACTCACCCAGAAGTCGAATCATGTGCCACTGGAAACATTTTCTCCATATCTGCTCTATCAAAACCCTTCAGGATTATGAGCAGCTCTATCAAATCTCCCCTCAAATCTTTGCTTCAAGGAAACCAGTTTCTCTAGTCTCTCCACATAACTGAAGTTCCTCATCCCTGGTACCATTCCAGTGAATCTCCTTTGCACCCTCTCCAGGGAATTGACATCCTTCCTAAAGTGGTGCCCAGAATTGGACACAATACTACGGCTGTGGTCTAACCAGTGATTTAAAAAAGTTTAGCATAACTTCCTTTCTTTAGTATTCTGACTTTATATATAAAGCTAAGGATCCCGTAAATCTTTTAAACAGCTTTCTCAACCTGTCCTGCCACAATCAAACAGTTGTGTACATACACCCCCTGTAGGGTGTGGCATGTGCGCAGTCAGCTTGCCTCTGACTGGGTCTCTGAGTGGTTCGAATCGCTCCCTCACCCCTGGGTTCTAGACACCGGACTTAGGTACAGGCGACGATACAGAATTGGAGTCGACAACTGGTTTGGTACAGAAAACTGTATTCTTTATTAAAAAGGCACAATAAACGTTACAACACTGAATATTACTGGAACAGTTACAGGCTTACAAGAGTACACTTAATTAGGAATGGGGAACACATGAAATATCGAGGGAGAAATCACTGTATTGATCCCCTTACCCTTGTCCCACCCCCAATATCGAACTAATTGTGCTGTGAGGGGCCAGGGAATATGTTCACCAATAAGGGTTTCTGGACAGGTCAAATCCTGTCGATTGAGCCGGTTGTGGTTTTGGGATTCTCTCTTGGTGTCCTTTGGGGCCTGCCGTCGTCACGTTGTCCCAGGGCGCGGCGGTGGAGTTGTCTGAGTAAAGTACCCTCTTTTCCTCCATTAGAGATAGCGAGTAAAGTCTTTGTTGGGTACTTTACCTTGCAGAGTGGAAACTTCGGGTTTTGTTCTTCTGGTGGTGGTCTGGTTGTCGAAGTTTTTTTGCGGTTGGGGTTCGTTTGGCGGTCTTTGGTGTTGGCTTGGTTGCGGTGGCCTAGATCATTACCTGTGCAGTGGTAATGATCCGAAGTTATAGTTCACCTGGCCCTTTTGTTACCGCAGAGCTCGTGGTCGTCGGCTTCTTCTTCTACCCCTGCTTCATACGTCAGCTTATACCTGGGCTGGGGTGTGTGCCCGCTCGTCCCCACTGCTTCTCTACGCTGCCCTTCTCTGCTTATTGGCCTTGCCATTCGCCTCATCTCGCCAGCCCGCTTGCTGCCCCGTGCATCCTGTGTGTTTTGAGTCCTGTGTTGAGTCCCGTCTTCTTTTCGGTTACCAGTGGGTCAACAATTATACTACTTCGGAGGTTCCTTACCTGCGTGCCAAATCAGGTTTAGTTCTTTTTCTAATTTTGGCGGGCTTGTTATAGTGATTATAGCCGTTCACTTTAACTGCTTTTTGGGTGGCCTCCCCGCTGTTAAATGTTCCTTAATGTCTCGGTGTTTGTTATTCATAATTTTTAATCATCGTTTTCATGGCTTGGTGGCTACAGCGAACTGTAACCAATTATTTATGCAAAAGATTTGATGGGTTGAAGATTAAGTCTTTCCTGAGTTGATTGGTTTCAAAAATGAAGAATGTGTATTCTGCATTATCTATTGTCCGGCTTCAGAAATAACAATTCCCTCACAGACCCAGGCATGTCATCTGACCTGCCGTTTTGCAGGGCCCAGGTTTTTTTCAATCTTGCAGGCTTCTGCCACGAGGTCCAGAAGCCATTTTGTTTGGGCTACCCTTATAACTTCGTTCTTCAGGGTCCCTTTTTTAATAACTCTGGGGCATGTGGGAATTTTGAGAAACCTACACCGCAGGTCTCTCTGTTCCGGCACTCTTTTTAAAATTATACCGTTTTGTTTTTATTGCCTCTCTTTATTCTTCCTACCAAAATGAATCATTTCACACATCTCTGTGTTAAATGTGATTTGGCTTCTGTCTGCCCATTTCACCAGTCTGTCTTTGTGCTCCTTACGTCTGCTACTCTCCTTACTATTTACTACATTTCCGAAATTCGTGTCTTCTGGAAACTTTGAAATTATGCCTGTATGCGTATGTCTTGCTCATTAATATATATTAAAAAGAGCAGTGGTCCCGATACTGACCCCTTGGGGACACCACTGCACACTTCACTCTAGTCTGAAAAACAAGCGTTCCCCACGACTCTGCTTTCTGTCTTTTGCCAATGTTGTATCGACACAGCCGCTGCCCCTTTAACAGCATCGGATTTTGCTAACAAGTCTATTGTGTGGTACTTTATCAAACGCCTTTTGAAAGTCCATATACACAACAGCGACGCCCCTACACTCATCCGCCTTCTTCATTACTTCATCAAAGAACTCAATTAGGTTAGTCAAACATGATTTGCCAATAACAAATCCATGCTAGCTTTCATAGAGTCATAACGGCACAGAGGGGGCCATTCGGCCCATCGATTCTGTGCCAGGTCTCTGTAAAGCAATGAAGTCAGTCCATTCCCCGCTCTATCCCCATAGCCCTGCAAGTTTATTTCCCTCTAGTGCCTAGCCAGTCTCCTCTTGAAAACATTGAGTGTCTCTGCTTCCACCACTTCCATCGGCAGTGAGTTCCAGGTCCTCACCACTCGCTGCATAAAAAAGTGTTTCCTCACATTCCGCCTGTATCTCTTGCCCAAAACCTTAAACCTGTTTCCCCTATTTCTTGTACCATCAACTCGTGGGAACAGCCGTTCCCCGTCTAGACTATCCAAACCAGTCAAAATCTTATACGCCTCTTTCAAAACACCCCTCAACCTCCTTTGCTCGAATGAAAACAAATCCAGCTTCTCTAATCTCACATTGTAGCTAAGATCGCTCATCCCCGGAACCATTCTGGTAATTCTTCTCTGCACCCCCTCAACGGCCTTCACATCCTTCCTAAAGTGCAGTGACCAGAACTGGACACATTAATCCAGTTGTGGCCTACCAGCGTTTTACAAAGGTTCAGCATAACTTCTCTACTTTTGTACTGTATACCTCTATTTAGGAAGCCCAAGATCCCATATGATTTGCTAACCATTCCCTCAATATGTCCCGCCACCTTCAAAGACCTATGCACATTAACTCCCAACTCCCTCTGTCCCTGCACACTCTTTAAACCTCTGCCATTAAGTGTATATTGCCTCTCCCTGTTCCTTTTGTCAAAATGCATCACCTCATAATTCTCTGTATTAAATTCCATCTGCAACTTGTCTTTCATTTATTAACTCATATGTTCTAAGTGCCAAACAATTATGTCCCGGATTAACGTCCCTAAAAGTTTATCCACCACTGACTGGCCTGTAGTTGCCGGGTTTATCCCTCTCCTGTTTATTGGACAGGGGTGTAATATTTGCAATCATCCAGTCCGCTTTCACCACTCCCATACTCAACGAGGATTGGAAGATTGTGGCCCGAGCCTCCACTATTTCAACCCTAAATTCCCACAGCAAACTTGGATGCAGCCCATCCGGACTGGGTGAACTTTCTACTTTGAGTGCGCCAACCTTTATAGTACCTCCACCTTTTCTTATGTTATCCCATACAATTTCTCTCCTACCTCGTCCTTTACTGTGACATTGGCATCCTCTTCATTAAAGAGAGATGCAAAGTACTCATTAATACCTCAACCATGCCCTCTCTCTCCACAAGCTCTCCATGTAGTGAGACAAGGACTCGAAGAGGCGATATCGTAGAATTAGCACGAGTACTTTATTAACAGAGTAACAAACATCATGCCTTCATCCTGGCATTTCACCTCTGCTGACCTTGACAGGAAGCAAACCTCTGACCTTAACAGGAAGCAAACCTCTGACCTTAGCAGCAGCATTTGCTACATCACCACCTGGTGGATAACCTTAATCATAACATCCCAGATTACTATATCCCTTTTACTATTTATATGTTTATGAAACACTTTTGAATTACCTTTTATGTTACCCACTAATCTCGTCTCTTTTCCTCTCTTATTTGCTTTTTCACTTCTCGCCTGTACTTTTTGTATTCAGCTTTGTTCTCTACTGAACTATGAATCTTACAATTCTCAGAAGCTCCTCTTCCTCCTTCATTTTAATTCAATTCTTTACTCGACCAGGGAGCTCTAGATTTGGATGCCCTTCCTTTACCCATCGTGAGAATGTGTCTGGTCTGTACCTGAACTATCTCCTCTTTGAAGGCCTCCCATTGATCATTTACTGTTTTACCTGGCAATCTTTGATTCCAATCCACATGGCCCAGATCCCTTCACAACTCACTGTAATTAGCCGTACTCCAGTTGATTTTTCATTGTCCTTTTATATTACTACTTTCAACCTAAAGCTATTTGGATCACTGTTCCCCAAATGCACCCGCACTGAAACATTATCTGCTTGCCCCCCTTCATACCCCAGAACTAGATCCTGCTTCCTTCCATGTTGGGCTGGAAACACCCTGAAGAAGATCATGCATATTTAAGGAATTCCTCCTCCTTTACACTGTTACTATCCCAGTCTATATTGGGATAATTGATGTCCCCCATTATTACAGCTCTAAAGTGCTTGAATATTCTTGCAATTTGCCTGAAAATTTGCTCCTCTATGTCACTGTTTAGTGGCCTATAGTATATACCCAGCAGTGTAAGAACTCCTCTATTGTTCATTAACTCTAACCAAATAGATTCTGACTTTTAACGCTCAAGTATATCTTCCCTTTCTAGTGCTGTAATCAGTACTGCCACCCCTCCATTTATTCCTCCCCTATCTTTCCTGAATATATTGTCGCCAGGAATGTTAAGTGCCCATTCCTCCCCATGTTTGAGCCATGTCTCCGTTATTGTCACTATATCATAACCCCATGTGACTACTTGTGCCTGCAGCTCAGCAGCCTTATTTACCCCACTCCATGTATTTACTCACTCCAAACCTATCTTTATCTGCCTCACATTTCTCCCAGTCTAAACCATCCTATTTCTGAATTACTCATTACTGCAGTGCTAGTTGTCTCTCCCAGTTCTCTGTGCATCTTGTATATCCTCTCTAGTTCTTCATCCTGGTGCCCATCTCCCGGTCCAATCAGTTCCAACCCACCCCACAACACCAGTTAACCGTGAGGACATTGGTTCCAGCCCCATTGAGGTGCAACCGTCCGCAGTGAACAGGTCCCTCCTGCCCCAGAACTGGTCACAGTGCTCCAGGAATCTGAAGCCCTCCCTCCTGCACAATTTATCCAGCCACGCGTTAACCTCTCTTATCTTACTGCTCCTATATTTACTAGCACATGGTACTCGAAATAAGCCATAGATTATTACCTTTGAGGTCCTGCTCTTTAACTTAATCCGAGGCTCCTGCACCTCTGCCTGAAGGACCTCAACCATTTCCTGCTTACTTCATTGTTTCCAACATGGAACACTAATTCTGGCTGTTGCCTTCCCCTCTCAAAATGATCTGCAGCTGTTCGGTGACGTCCTTCACCCTGGCAGCAGGGAGGCAATACACCATGCGGTACTCACGTCAGCGGTTGCTGAAGTACCTGTCTGCTCCCCTGACTATCGAATTCCCGATGACCACTGCATTTCCACACTTTGCTGTGCCCCTTTTGTAGTCTTTTGCCCCACTGTGGCATGGATGTGCTCTAATCTGCAGACCCCCGAGGTGTTGTCACCCTCACTGGTATTCAGCAGTGGAATGCGGGTTGAGTGCCACACACCCGGAGTACTCCTGGCACTGCCTGCCTCTTCCTACCCTGCCAGCTGGCCACCCACTGACAATCCTCCTGAACTCTCTGTAGCTGTGGGGTGACCAGCTCCTAGATCGTGTGTTCCAGGTAATTCTCAGCCTCCCTTCAGCCCAGCAGTGACTCTAGCCGCTGCTCAAGCTCAGAAACTCTGAACTCTCTGTAGCTGCGGGGTGACCAGCTCCTAGATCGTGTGTTCCAGGAAATTCTCAGCCTCCCTTCAGCCCTGCAGTGACTCCAGCCGCTGCTCAAGCTCAGAAACCCTGAACTCTCTGTAGCTGCGGGGTGACCAGCTCCTAGATCGTGTGTTCCAGGTAATTCTCAGCCTCCCATCAGCCCTGCAGTGACTCCAGCCGCTGCTCAAGCTCAGAAACTATGAACTCTCTGTAGCTGCGGGGTGACCAGCTCCTAGATCGTGTGTTCCAGGTAATTCTCAGCCTCCCTTCAGCCCAGCAGTGACTCCAGCCGCTGCTCAAGCTCAGGAACTGTGAACTCTCTGTAGCTGCGGGGTGACCAGCTCCTAGATCGTGTGTTCCAGGTAATTCTCAGCCTCCCTTCAGCCCAGCAGTGACTCCAGCCGCTGCTCAAGCTCAGAAACCCTGAGCTCTCTGTAGCTGCGGGGTGACCGGCTCCTAGAACGTGTGTTCCAGATAATTCTCAGCCTCCTGTCTGACCTGCAGTGACTCCAGCCGCTGCTCAAGCTCAGAAACTCTGAACTCTCTGTAGCTGCGGGGTGACCAGCTCCTAGATCGTGTGTTCCAGGAAATTCTCAGACTCCCGTCAGCCCTGCAGTGACTCCAGCTGCTGCTCAAGCTCAGAAACCCTGAACTCTCTGTAGCTGCGGGGTGACCGGCTCCTAGATCATGTGTTCCATGTAATTCTCAGCCTCCTGTCTGCCCTGCAGTGACTCCAGCCGCTGCTCAAGCTCAGAAACCCTGAACTCTCTGTAGCTGCGGGGTGACCAGCTCCTAGATCGTGTGTTCCAGGTAATTCTCAGCCTCCTGTCTGCCCTGCAGTGACTCCAGCCGCTGCTCAAGCTCAGAAACCCTGAACTCTCTGTAGCTGCGGGGTGACCAGCTCCTAGATCGTGTGTTCCAGGTAATTCTCAGCCTCCTGTCTGACCTGCAGTGACTCCAGCCGCTGCTCAAGCTCAGAAACCCTGAACACTCTGTAGCTGCGGGGTGACCGGCTCCTAGATCATGTGTTCCAGGTAATTCTCAGCCTCCCGTCTGACCTGCAGTGACTCTAGCCGCTGCTCAATCTCAGAAACCCTGAACTCTCTGTAGCTGCGGGGTGACCAGCTCCTAGAACGTGTGTTCCAGGTAATTCTCAGCCTCCCTTCTGACCTGCAGTAACTCCAGCCGCTGCTGAAGCTCAGAAACCCTGAACTCTCTGTAGCTGCGGGGTGACCAGCTCCTAGAACGTGTGTTCCAGATAATTCTCAGTCTCCCGTCTGACCTGCAGTGACTCCAGCCGCTGCTCAAGCTCAGAAACCCTGAACTCTCTGTAGCTGCGGGGTGACCAGCTCCTAGAACGTGTGTTCCAGGTAATTCTCACCCTCCCTTCAGCCTTGCAGTGACTCCAGCCGCTGCTGAAGCTCAGAAACCCTGAACTCTCTGTAGCTGCGGGGTGACCAGCTCCTAGATCGTGTGTTCCAGGTAATTCTCAGCCTCCCTTCAGCCCAGCAGTGACTCCAGCCGCTGCTCAATCTCAGAAACCCTGAACTCTCTGTAGCTGCGGGGTGACCAGCTCCTAGAACGTGTGTTCCAGATAATTCTCAGTCTCCCGTCTGACCTGCAGTGACTCCAGCCGCTGCTCAAGCTCAGAAACTGTGAACTCTCTGTAGCTGCGGGGTGACCAGCTCCTAGATCGTGTGTTCCAGGTAATTCTCAGCCTCCCTTCAGCCCAGCAGTGACTCCAGCCGATGCTCAAGCTCAGAAACCCTGAACTCTCTGTAGCTGCGGGGTGACCAGCTCCTAGAACGTGTGTTCCAGATAATTCTCAGTCTCCCGTCTGACCTGCAGTGACTCTAGCCACTGATCAAGCACAGAAAACGTGAACTCTCTGTAGCTGCGGGGTGACCGGCTCCTAGAACGTGTGTTCCAGGTAATTCTCAGCCTCCCGTCTGACCTGCAGTGACTCCAGCCGCTGCTCAAGCCCAGAAACCCTGAACTCTCTGTAGCTGCGGGGTGACCGGCTCCTAGAACGTGTGTTCCAGGTAATTCTCAGTCTCCCGTGTGACCTGCAGTAACTCCAGCCGCTGCTCAAGCTCAGAAACTCTGAACTCTCTGTAGCTGCGGGGTGACCAGCTCCTAGTTCGTGTGTTCCAGGTAATTCTCAGCCTCCCGTCTGCCCTGCAGTGACTCCAGCCGCTGCTCAAGCTCAGAAACCCTGAACTCTCTGTAGCTGCGGGGTGACTGGCTCCTAGATCGTGTGTTCCAGGTAATTCTCAGCCTCCCGTCTGCCCTGCAGTGACTCCAGCCGCTGCTCCAGCTCAGAAACCCTGAACTCTCTGTAGCTGCGGGGTGACCAGCTCCTAGAACGTGTGTTCCAGATAATTCTCAGCCTCCCGTCTGACCTGCAGTGACTACAGCCGTTGCTCAAGCTCAGAAACCCTGAACTCTCTGTAGCTGCGGGGTGACCAGCTCCTAGAACGTGTGTTCCAGGTAATTCTCAGCCTCCCGTCTGCCCTGCAGTGACTCCAGCCGCTGCTCAAGCTCAGAAACCCTGAACTCTCTGTAGCTGCGGGGTGACCAGCTCCTAGAACGTGTGTTCCAGGTAATTCTCAGCCTCCCGTCTGACCTGCAGTGACTCCAGCCGCTGCTCAAGCTCAGAAACCCTGAACTCTCTGTAGCTGCGGGGTGACTGGCTCCTAGATCGTGTGTTCCAGGTAATTCTCAGCCTCCCGTCTGCCCTGCAGTGACTCCAGCCGCTGCTCCAGCTCAGAAACCCTGAACTCTCTGTAGCTGCGGGGTGACCAGCTCCTAGAACGTGTGTTCCAGATAATTCTCAGCCTCCCGTCTGACCTGCAGTGACTACAGCCGTTGCTCAAGCTCAGAAACCCTGAACTCTCTGTAGCTGCGGGGTGACCAGCTCCTAGAACGTGTGTTCCAGGTAATTCTCAGCCTCCCGTCTGCCCTGCAGTGACTCCAGCCGCTGCTCAAGCTCAGAAACCCTGAACTCTCTGTAGCTGCGGGGTGACCAGCTCCTAGAACGTGTGTTCCAGGTAATTCTCAGCCTCCCGTCTGCCCTGCAGTGACTCCAGCCGCTGCTCAAGCTCAGAAACCCTGAACTCTCTGTAGCTGCGGGGTGCCCAGCTCCTAGAACGTGTGTTCCAGGTAATTCTCAGCCTCCCGTCTGCCCTGCAGTGACTCCAGCCGCTGATCAAGCTCAGAAACCCTGAACTCTCTGTAGCTGCGGGGTGCCCAGCTCCTAGAACGTGTGTTCCAGGTAATTCTCAGCCTCCCGTCTGCCCTGCAGTGACTCCAGCCGCTGATCAAGCTCAGAAACCCTGAACTCTCTCTAGCTGCGGGGTGACCAGCTCCTAGATCATGTGTTCCAGGTAATTCTCAGCCTCCTGTCTGCCCTGCAGTGACTCCAGCCACTGATCAAGCTCAGAAACCCTGAACTCTCTGTAGCTGCGGGGTGACCGGCTCCTAGAACGTGTGTTCCAGGTAATTCTCAGCCTCCCGTCTGCCCTGCAGTGACTCCAGCCGCTGCTCCAGCTCAGAAACCCTGAGCTCGAGTTCGAGCAGCTGGAGGCACTTCCTGCACACGTGGTTATCCTGGACAGGTGAAGCGTCCTGGAGTTCCCACATGGCATGGGAAATGCAGGCAACGGGTTACAGCTAATGTGTCATTTTACTTCAATGCCTATCTGCTTATTTATATGAATATGTTTTAAATTAGCATACCCTTAATCCTATTTATTATTTAATCATTATGTATACCAGATTTTTATTTAATGTAACTCAGAGCCCTTTTTATGTTTGTATCCTCTACTTGATTAGTTTTTTTCATCCTCTTACATCTAATTAAATCCTCTAATCATTTACCAATTTACTGTTGTCCCTTGGTTTAAATTACTCAGCACCTCTTCCCCCCTCTTCATCGAATTCCCACCTTCCATCCTTCCTACCTATAAAAATGTCCTCATCTTGCCTCTGGTTCTTTTGCCAATCAACTTAAATCTGTGTTCTGTGGTTACTGACCCTGCTGTCACTGGAAACAGTTTCTTCTTATTTACTCTATCAAAACTCTTCTTGATTTTAAACACCGCTATCAAATCTCCCCTTAGCCTTCTCTGCTCTATGGAGAAAACCCCAGCTTCTCCACTTAGCTGAAGTCTTTCATCCCTGGTGCCTTTCTGGTAAATCTCCTCTGCACCATCTCCAAGGCCTGGACATCCTTCCTGAAGTCCGGTGCCCAGAATTGCCCACAATACTCCATCTGGGGCCTAACCAGTGTTTTACAGAGGTTCAGCATAACTTCCTTGCTTTTGTACTCTATGCCTATATTTATAAAGCCAATGATCCCATAAGCTTTATAACAGTCTTCTCAACTTGGGAGTGCTTGTTCTCAACAAGCACCCCAGATCTCCCTGTTCCTGCACCCCATTTAAAATTGTACCTTTAGTTTATATTGCCTTTCCTCGTTCTTCCTGCCAATTTGAATCACTTCACACTTCAGGAGAATAGATTGAAACTATTGAAAGGCAAATTTAGGACGCATATCAGCAAGTTCTTTGCATGAAGCGTAATCAATTCAATGGAATGGAATGGAATGAGTAGAGTCGTGGAGGCAAACATCCCAGAATTATTGGAGAAACGTAGACGCTGTGGCTTGGGGGGAGGAATTGTCGGCTCTTTCTGGGTGAATGCACTAAGATCAGTGGAGGTCTTTCTTTCTATCTATCTGGTGTATTATCTCCTGGGCGGTATCTCCATTATTGCCACAATGAACCAGGTACCACAGGTTGTGCAACATGACCTGGGAACAATGCGCCCCATGATTCCCTTTCCCCCCTCCCCAAACATGAAGCAGCTGCTCTTCACGGAGCCCTTATCTGCCTCGTCTCTGAAGAATGCTGTTCTTTTTAAGGCTGTGCACCTCATTCAATACAATCTTTAGACTTTTACCAGCAAGTCACAAGTCTCCATTTTCTCCTCCACTTTCCCAGCTTTCTTCATTCTGTTGAGCCTCTTCTTTTCGATAGCTCCTGCCTGATCGAAGAAGGGATCCTCGTCACTGTCGTAGACATCCTCAGCCTCCCATTGTTTAAATTTTCCCTTCCGAGAAACAGGTAAGAAAACAAATTGTGAGGCTATTAGTCTCAGTTTTGGAGCATAAAAAAACGACACAACTTTCTACTAATGTTGAAAGTTCCTTCCGCTCAATGGCTGTTACTAAAGTTCGTGTCATTGTGAGTGTGCGCTTGTGTGTATTGCTGCAGTGATTTCAAATCACTGCAGGACCTCGCCCCTCCCTATCTCTGCAATCTCCTCCTGCCACACATCCCTCCGTGATCTCTGCGCTCCTCGAATTCTGGCCTCTTGAGCATCCCCGATTTTAATTGTTCTACCATTGGTGGCTTTGCCTTCAGCTGCCTGAGCACTAAGCTCTGGAATTCCCTCCATTAACCTCTCTGCATCTCAATCTCTCTCTCCTCCTTTAAGTTGCTCCTTAAAACCTATCTCTTTGATCTAGCTTTTGATCACTGGCCTTAATATCTCCTTATATAATGATAGAATGGTTTCAGCACGGAAAAGGCCATCCGGCCCGTCGAGCCAGTGCAGACTCTCAGCTAGTCCCACTCCCCTCCCTTTCCCCGTAGCCTACATTTCTTTTGTTTCAGGTATTTATCCAACACTTTTTTGAGAAATAACAGTGTGTCTGCCTCCACCACGCTTTCAGGCAGTGTGTTCCAGATCCTAACCACTCGCTGTGTAAAAAAGATTTTTCTTACATCACTTTTGTCTCTTTTGCCTATTACCATAAATCTCTGTCCTCTGGTTGTTGACGCTTCTGCCAATGGGAACAGTTTCCCTCTATCTACCCTGTCCAGACCCCTCATGATTTTGAACACCTCTTTCAAATCTCCTCTCAATCGTCTCTGCTCCAAGGAGAACAACCACAGCTTCTACAGTCTATCAACGTAACTGAAGTCCCTCATTCCTGGAATCATTCTCATAAACCTTTTCTGCACATTCTTTAAGGCCTTCACAGCCTTCGTAATGTGTGATGCCCAGAATTTCTGTATATAGCCTGATTATCAGATGTATTTGCAACCTCACATCTGCCATACATGTTCTTTTTCTGCTTCATCAATCTGGTTTCCTGCTTCGTCATCCAGGGAGCTCTGACTTCAGCTGCTCTACCTTTCCCCCTCGTGGGAATGTACCTCGGCTGTACCCGAACTGTGTCCTCTTTAAAGGCAGCCCATTATTCATCTACAGTTTTGCCTACCAAACATTGATTCCAGTTTAACCGGGTCAGATCCGTTCTCATCCCATTGAAATTGGCCTTCCCCCCATATCACCTCCTATCTTTCCTTCCCTATCTTTACTGAACATTTTATAACCAGGAATATTTAATACTCAATTAAAAAACACGTATTCTTTAATGGGATGTGGGCATCACTTGCAAGGCCTGCATTTATTGCCCATCCCTAATTGCCCTCGAGAAGGTCGTGATTAGGTGCCTTCTTGAACCACTGCAGACCGTAAGCAGTTTGTTACTGATTGGCTTGCTAGGCCGTTTCCAAGGGCCGTTATGAGTCTACCACATTGTGGGTCTGGATTCACATATAGGCCAGGCCAGGAAAGGATGGCAGATTTCCTTCCCTGAAGGGCATTAGTGAATCAGATAGGTTTGTACGACAATCCGGTAGTTTCCTGGTCACCATTAGTGACACTAGCTTTTTATTTCACATCTATTTAATTTACTGAATTTAAATTCCCCAGCTGCAGTAGTGGGATTTCAACTCACGTCCCCGGATCACTAGGCCAGGCCTCTGGATTACTAGTCCAGTAACATATCCAGTATGTTACCTATTTATGTGCCATGTCTCCATTATTGTCACAACATCATATTTCCATGTGGCTATTTGTGCCTGCAGTTCATTTACCTTGTTTACTACACACTGTGCATTCACATACATACACTGTTAACCCACCATAGATAATCCTGTATTCACACTTAATCTGACCCCAAATAATTATTATTTCTGACTCTAGTGCTGTCTGTCTCTCCCACGTCTTTGAGCACTTTATTTCCCCTTTCTTATGCTGGTGCCCATCTCCCTGCCAAATTAGTGTACACCCTCCCCAAAAGCAGGAGCAAACCTCCCCGCGATGATATTGGTTCCGGCTCTGTTGAGGTGCAGGCCATCCGGCCTGTACAGGTCCCACCTCCCCCAGAACCTGTCCCAATGTCACGGAAATCTGAAGCCCTCACTCCTGCAACATCGCTCCAGCCACATATTCATCTGCTCTATCCTTTTATTACTACACTCACTAGCTCGTGACACCGGGAGTAATTCAGGGATTACTGCCTTTGAGGTCCTGATTTTAAACTCTTTCCCAGCTACCTAAAATCCGCCTGCAGGACCTCATTCCTCTTTCTACATATGTCATTAGTATAAATATGGATTGCCGCCTCAGTCGGTTCACCCTCCCACCTCAGAATGTTCTGCTGCCGCTCAATGACACCCTTGACCCTGACACCAGGGAGGCAACATACCATCCTGGGGTCCCGTCAGGGGCGGCAGAGGCGCTTGTCTGTTCCTCCAACTATCAAGTCTCCTACCACTATTGTCTTCCCGATCTTCCCTCCCCCCTCCCCTGTATAGCTCAGCCAAACTTGGTGCCGTGGACTTGGTTCCGGCTGTACTCCCCAGAGGAACCAGTGCAACTAACTCCAGACTGCATATCACTGGGCCGCCACCTCTAGTGGGTCTGTACTGCCAGTGAAACAGAACATACACAGGAGTGGTGAAGGATGAATCTGGGACATTGGCTGAAAATTATGTTTATGCGAGTATGACTATCTCAGGATGTTGCTTGACTAGTCTGTAGGACAGCTCTGCAATTTTGGCACAAGTCACCATATTTTACGAGGAGGATTTTGCAGGGTCGACTGGGCTGTGAGTGTTGTTGTCATCACCGAAGCCAGTGGCTTGTTTGAAACCAGATGGTCAGTTGGGTTTTATTCTTATTCTTATTGTTTCTCATAATGGTATCTTGCAACTGAGTGGATTATTACAAAATTTCACAGGACAGTTAAGGGCCAACTTTTGCTGTGGGTGTGGAGTCACATATAAGTCAGACCAGGTAAAGAGGGAAGATTTCCTTCCCTAAAGGAAATTAGTGAAACTCACAGCACCACTCTAATATACCCCACATCACTGTAACATTCTGATCTACCCAATCACTGTAACAATCTGATCAACCCAACAACCCTCACTGTAACAATCTGCAACACTATGCCCCAGCCCCTCTCTGGAATATCTGGACACAAACAACTGAACATAGACCATACCCATCCTTGTTATACATTGATATACCTCACACCCCTCACTGTAACACACTGATATATCCCATACCCCTCACTCTAACACTGATATACACCACACCCTTCACTTTCACAATCTGATATGCCACAGCTTCTCTCAGAAATATCTGGACAAAAACTGGACATAGTCCAAACCCATCGTTGTAACACACTGGTATACCCACACCCTTCACTGTAACACTGATTTACCTCACACCCTCACTAACATTGATATCACGCACAAATCTCACTGTAACACGCTGATATATCCCACACCCTCACTGTAACATTGATATAACGCACAACTCCTCACTGTAGATTCATAGAGTCGTAGAGTCATAGAGTTTTACAGCACAGAAAGAGGCCCTTCGGCCCATCGTGTCCGCGCCGCCCATCCACCCCTGTCCTGTCTAATCCCATTTTCCAGCATTTGGTCCATAGCCCTGTATGCAATGGGATTTCAAGTGCTCATCCAAATGCTTCTTGAATGTTGTGACGGTTCCTGCCTCTACCAGCCTTTCAGGCAGTGAGTTCCAGATTCCAACCACCCTCTGGGTGAAAAAGTTCCTCCTCAAATCCCCTCTAAATCTCCTGCCCCTTACCCTGAATCTATGCCCCTTGTTATTGACCCCCCTACTAAGGGGAAAAGTTCCTCTTTATCTACCCTATCTATGCCCCTCATCATTTTGTACACCTCAATCAGGTCCCCCCTCAGCCTTCTTTGCTCCAAGGAAAACAACCCCAGCCTGTTTAGTCTTTCTTCATAGCTGAGGCGCTCCATCCCAGGTAACATCCTGGTGAATCTTCTCTGCACCCTCTCCAAAGCAATCACATCCTTCCTATAGTGAGGCGACCAGAACTGCACACAGTACTCCAGCTGTGGCCTCACCAGCGTTTTGTACAGCTCCATCATAACCTCCCTGCTCTTATATTCTATGCCTCGGCTAATGAAGGCAAGTATCCCATATGCCTTTTTAACCACCTTATCTACCTGTTCCGCTGCCTTCAGAGATCTATGTACATGTACACCAAGGTCCCTCTGACCCTCTGTACTTATTTGTCCGTCCAAAATGCATCACCTCGCACTTTTCAGGTTTAAATTCCATTTGCCACTTTTCCGCCCATCTGACCAACCCGTTTATAACGTCCTGTAGCCTGAGGCTTTCCTCCTCACAATTTACCACCCCACCAATTTTCGTGTCATCTGCGAACTTACTGATCATACCTTTTACATTCTCATCCAAATCATTTATGTAGATCACAAACAACAAGGGACCCAGCACCGATCCCTGAGGTACCCCACTAATCACAGGCTTCCAGTCACAAAAGCATCCTTCGACCATCACCCTCTGCCTCCTGCCACTCAGCCAGTTTAGGATCCAACGCGCCAAGGCACCCTGGATCCCATGGGCTCTTACCTTCTTGACCAGTCTCCTATGCGGGACTTTGTCAAAAGCTTTACTGAAGTCCATGTAAACCACATCCACAGCATTTCCCTCATCCACCCCCCTAGTCACCCCCTCGAAAAATTCAATCAGATTTGTCAGACATGACTTACCCTTGACAAAGCCATGCTGACTATCCCCGATTAATCCTTGCCTCTCCAAGTGGAGACTAATTTTGTCCCTCAGAATTTTTTCCAATAATTTCCCTACCACAGATGTTAGGCTCACTGGCCTGTAATTCCCTGGTTTATCCCTGCTACCCTTCTTGTATAATGGTACTACATTAGCTGTTCTCCAGTCCTCTGGTACATCCCCTGTGGCCAGAGAGGTTCTGAAAATTTGTGTCAGAGCCCCTGCAATCTCCTCCTTTGCCTCCCACAGCAGCCTGGGATACATCTCGTCCGGGCCTGGGGATTTATCCACTTTTTGGCCTGCTAAAACCGCTAGCACCTCCTCCCTCTCGATGCTAATATGTTCAAGTATGTCACAGTCCCCTTGCCCGATTTCTATGTCTGCATCGTCTCTCTCCATAGTGAACACAGATGCAAAAAATTCATTTAAAACCCCGCCTACATCATCTGGCTCTACACACAGCTTGCCACTTTGGTCCCTAATGGGCCCTACCCTTTCCCTGGTTATCCTCTTGCCCTTAATATACTTATAAAACATCTTAGGATTTTCCTTTATTTTGCTCGCCAGTGTTATTTCATGGCCCCTCCTCGCCCTCCTAATTTATTTTTTAAGTATGCCCCTGCACTTTTTATACTCCTCTAGGGCTTCTTCCGTCTTTAGTCTTTTGTAACTGCCAAAAGCCCCCCTTTTATTTCTAATGCATTTTTGTATATCCCTTGTCATCCAAGGTTCCCTTTGCTTGTTGGTCCCACCCTTGACCTTTACAGGAACATGTTGGCGTTGTACTATCTCTATTTCCCTTCTGAAAGTCTCCCACTGTCTTGATGTGGATTTTCCTATAAGTAGCTGCTCCCAGTCCACTTTGGCCAGATCCTGCCTTATCATATTAAAATCGGCCTTCCCCCAATTTAGAACCCTTATTTCCGGGCCGTCTTTGTCTTTTTCCATGACCACCTTAAATCTCACTGAATTATGGTCACTATCGCCAAAATGCTCTCCTACTGACACTTCCACCACTTGCCCGGCTACATTCCCCAGAATTAGGTCCAGTATCGCCCCCTCTCTTGTCGGACTTTCTACATGTTGGCTCAAAAAGCTCTCCTGGATGCACTTTAAGAATTCTGCACCCTCTAAGCCTTTCACACTCTGACTATCCCAATTTATATTGGGGAAGTTGAAATCCCCCACTATTATTACCCTATCATTTTCGCACTTTTCTCAGATTTGCCTACATATCTGTTCCTCTATCTCCCCCTGACTGTTTGGGGGCCTATAGTACACTCCCAGCAAAGTGCTTGCCCCCTTTTTGTTTTTAAGTTCTACCCATATGGCCTCATTAGAGGAACCCGCTAATATATCATCCCTCCTTACAGCAGTAATTGACTCCTTAATTAATATTGCAACACCCCCTCCCCTTTTACACCCCCCTCTGTCTCGCCTGACGATTCTATACCCCGGAATATTGAGCTGCCAGTCCTGACCCTCCCTCAACCATGTCTCCGTGATAGCAACAATATCGTACTCCCATGTGTTCAACAACAACTTCAGTTCGTCCACCTTATTTGCAAGACTCCTTGCATTAAAATAAATGCCTTCCAGCCCTGCCATATTCCCTTTTGCCTTCGCATATTTGCTCTGCCTTGTTTTTTTCTCTGTATTTGGCTGTAAATCACCCCCTGCTATAGCTCCACTCTGTACCCCATCCCCCTGCCAAGTTAGTTTAAACCCCCCCCAGCAGTGCGAGCAAACCTTCCCGCAAGGATATTGGTTCCCCTCTGGTTCAGGTGTAAACCGTCCGACTTGTACAAGCCCCACCTTTCCCAGAAGCAGACCCAGTGATCCAGGAAACTAAAGCCCTCCCTCCTGCACCATCCCTTTAGCCACGCATTCATCTGTTCTATCTTCCCATTCCTATACTCACTGGCACGTGGCACTGGGAGTAATCCAGAGATTACAACCTTTGAGGTCCTGCTCTTTAATCCTTCACCTAGCTCCCTAAATTCTTGCTGCAGGACCTCATCCCTCTTTTTACCTATGTCGTTGGTACCAATGTGGACCACGACCTCTGGCTGTTCACCCTCCCCCTCCAGTATGCCCTGCAGCCGCTCAGTGACATCCTTGACCCTGGCACCAGGGAGGCAACAAACCATCCTGGATTCACGTCTACGGCCACAGAAACGCCTATCTGTTCCCCTTACTATAGAATCCCCTACCACTATTGCTCACCCACTCTTTATCCCCCCTTCCTGGGCAGCAGGAGCACCCCCAGTGCCAGGAGGTTGGCTGCTGCTGCCTTCCCCTGGTGAGTCATCCCCCTCAACAGTATCCAAAGCGGCATACCTGTTTGAGAGGGGAATGATCACAGGGGTCTCCTGCACTACCTGCCTGCTTCTATTGCTCCTCCTGGTGGTCACCCATTTCCTATCTTCCTGTGCAGCCCTTCCCTGCGGTGTGACCAACTCACTAAACGTGTTATCCACGAACCTCTCAGCATCGTGAATGCTCAACAACCCATCCACCCGCGGCTCCAGTGCCTCAATGCGGTTTGCTAGTAGCTGCCGATGGATGCATCTCTGGCACACGTGGTCATCAGGGGCACCGGCAGTGTCCCTGAATTCCCACATAGAGCAAGAGGAGCATATCACGGGGCTGGGCTCACCTGGCATGACCTTCCCTTTACTTAATTTAAATTAATTTACTATCACCAATTAAAAATATCTCTAAGGCGCTTGTATAGTCTACCAACAATCCCTGCTACACCAGAAAAGACCCTAGTAACTATAAACTACAGAGTTTAAGTTTAAAAAAGAGAAATACTCACCAACCAATCACTTACCTGCTCCCTGGTGACGTCACACTCTGATTACTTTTTACCTCTCTCCTCTGTTGTTGATTTGGTATGCCTCGCTGAATCCGCCAGTTTTAAGAGCCGCCGGTCGCGCTGCTGCTCTACCACAGGTCCAAGCTCTCTGACCTCGCCTCGCTGAATCCGTCGGTTTTAAGTGCCGCCGGTCGCGCTGCTGCTCTCCCACATGTCCAAGCTCTCTGACCTCGCCTCGCTGAATCCGCCGGTTTTAAGTGCCGCCGGTCGCGCTGCTGCTCTCCCACAGGTCCAAGCTCTCTGACCTCGCCTGTAACACTGATATAACGCACAACTCCTCACTGTAACACTGATATAACGCACAACTTTCACTGTAACACTCTGATATACCCCACACGCTCACTGTAACACTGATATAACGCACAACTCCTCACTGTAACACTGATATAACGCACAACTCTCACTGTAACACTGTCACATACCCCACAACCCTCACTGTAACACTGATTTACCCCACACCCCCACTAACACTGATATAACGCACAACACTCACTTTAACACTCTGATATACCCCACACCCTCACTGTAACACTGATATAACGCACAACTCCTCACTGTAACACTGATATAACGCACAACTCTCACTGTAGCACTCTGATATACCCACTACCCTCACTGTAACAATTATGTACCACCCCCCCCCACTGTAACACTGATATAACGCACAACTCGCAATGTAACGCTCTGATATACCCTACACCCTCACTGTAACACTGATATAATGCACAACTCCTCACTGTAACATTCTGATATTCCCCACACCACTCACTGTAATACTGATACACCCCACACCCTCACTAATACTGATATAACGCACAACTTGCATTGTAAAACTATGTTATACCCCACACCCTCACTGTAACACTGATATAACGCACAACTCCTCAATGTAACATTCTGATATTCCCCACACCACTCACTGTAACACTGATTTACCCCACACCCTCACTAACACTGATATAATGCACAACTCGCACTGTAACACTCTGATATACCCCACACCCTCACTGTGACACTGATATAACGCACAGCTCCTCACTGTAACACTGATATAACGCACAACTCTTACTGTAGCACTCTGTTATACCCCACTACCCTCACTGTAACAATTATATACCCCACCCCCCCCACTTTAACACTGATATAATGCACCACTCGCACTGTAACACTTTGATATACCCCACAACCTCACTGTAACACTGATATAACGCACAACTCCTCACTGTAACATTCTGATATTCCCCACACCACTCACTCTAACACTGATACACCCCATGTGGTAAACCACTGTTTGTATTCCACTGTGTACATGCCTGGACATGCCTCGGCTGACTCCTCCCACAAGTCCTTGTATAAAGGTGACTGCTCCCCAGTCCTTTGTATTTCTGGACCGGTCGACCAATCGAGGCAGACCTTCATTCTTTTGTTAATAACTCTCAGTCTTTTATGAGTAATTGATAGCACATCAATTTTATTAACAAAATTTTTATAATGGAGAAGATCCTCACACCAGCATGCCTGGACTTAGATCATCAGGAGGCGGACTCATCCACCAAGTTTACTCACTGGCTTAAGTGTTTCGAAAAATTCCTGACCGCCTCCGCAGCAATCAAATCGGACGAGGACAAACTGGATGTCCTGACCTCCAAAGTGAACCACCGAGTGTACTCGGTCATCCAAGACACGACCTCGTACGCGGACGCTATCAAGCTCCTCAAGGACCAGTACATGCGCCCAGTGAACGAAGTGTACGCCAGGCACCTTCTGGGGAGTCGTAAACAACAACCCGGGGAATCGACCGTGGAATACCTTCAGGCACTGTCTGTGCTTGGCCGGGCCTGTGGTTGTAAGGATGTAAAGGCCGCCGTGTACACAGAGGAACTTATCCGGGACGCTTTTGTAGCGGGCCACAGATCCAATTACACCCGACAGCGACTGCTGGAGCAGAGTGACCTCGACCTCAACAAGGTCTCTGAACTCGCACTATCATTGGATGCAGCCTACCGGGGCATGGATGCCTACTCCTCTGCACCGTGGACGCTGCGGGGAATGACAGCCTGGGACATGGTAGGACCGCCTCATAGCGCCAAGCCGCTCCAGCCACCCCCCAGCAACGGCCCAACTACCGCAGCAGTGTCCCAAGGCCAGACAGCAGTGCCCCAAGGCCAGAAATGCTACTTCTGTGGCCAGGCAAAACACCCCAGAGCGCGCTGCCCGGCGAAAAACGCGATCTGCTCGGGCTGCGGGAAGAAGGGACACTATGCTAGCATCTGCAGGGCCAAAGCCACCCCGAACCCCAGCAGCGCCGCGTGTGGGCCATGCGGGCCGCCATCTTGGGCCTCCCCGGCCATGTGCGAACCACCGGTACAGCAGCCATTTTGGACGCCTCCAGCCACATGGGGATCCTGGACGCCGCCATCTTGGACGACAGCCGGAACGCAGCAGGCCCCCAACACCGCCTCATCTGATACCCGCAGCGACACACCGACCCCTACGCTGGCATCCATTACACTGGACCAAGCGAGACCGCACCAGCTGGCCAGTTCCACAATGGACATTAAGGTAAATGGTCACGATACAATCTGCCTTTTTGACTCTGGGAGCACGGAGAGCTTCATCCACCCCGAAACGGTCCGGCGTTGCTCTCTCCCAGTCCTGCCTGCGCACCAGCGGATTTCTATGGCCTCCGAGTCCCAGTCGGCGGACATCGGCGGCTACTGCATGGTGACACTCGTAGTAGACTGGACTGTGTACGATCATTTTAAACTTCTGGTCCTGCCCGACCTCTGCGCTGCCGTCCTGCTGGGGTTAGATTTTCAGTGCCACCTTAAAAGTGTTACGATGGCGTACAGTGGGCCCCTACCCGCACTCACAGTCCACAGCCAGCAGCTTCCAAATTGCCCGCCGCGCACCAGGTGCAACCTCTCCACACTCAGAGTCACCCCCCACCACTGTTTGCTAACCTCACCCCCGACTGTAAGCACATCGCCACAAAGAGCAGGCGATACAGTGCCGGGGACAGGGTTTTCATTAAAACCGAAGTGGAGCGGCTCCTGAAGGAAGGGAATATTGAGGGCAGCACCAGCCCCTGGCGAGCCCAGGTTGTGGTCGTTAAGACCGGCGAGAAGCAGCGCCTGGTCATCGACTACAGCCAGACAATAAATCGCTACACCCTGCTGGACGCCTACCCACTCCCCCGCATAGCTGATATGGTCAAGCAGATTGCGCAGTACTGCGTCTTCTCGACCATTGACCTGAAATCAGCGTACCACCAGCTCCCTATCCACCCTGAGGACCGCCAGTATACTGCCTTTGAGGCAAACGGCCGCCTCTATCACTTCCTTAGGGTTCCATTTGGCGTCACCAACGGGGTCTCCGTCTTCCAAAGGGAGATGGATCGGATGGTAGATCAAAATGCGTTGCAGGCCACTTTCCCATATCTGGACAATGTGACCATCTGCGGCCGTGACTTGCAGGACCATGACGCAAACCTCGAAAAATTCCTCCGCACCGCCCAACTCCTGATCCTGACATATAACAAGGAGAAGTGCATATTCCGCACAAACCGCCTCGCCATCCTTGGCTGTGTTGTGGAACATGGAGTCATCGGCCCCGACCCCGACCGGATACGTCCCCTTATGGAACTCCCACTGCCCCACAGCCTCAAGGCCCTGAAGAGGTGCCTAGGGTTTTCCTCCTATTATGCCCAGTGGGTCCCCTACTATGCGGACAAGGCCCGTCCGCTGATCAAGTCCACCTCTTTTCCCTTGACGGCAGAGGCCCGCTTAGCCTTCCACCGTATCAAGGAGGGCATTGCCAAAGCCACCATGCACGCAGTGGACGAATCCATCCCCTTCCAGGTGGAAAGTGACGCGTCCGACTTTGCCCTGGCCGCTACCCTCAATCAGGCGGGGAGACCCGTGGCCTTCTTTTCACGAACCCTCCAAGGCCCGGAGACCAGACACTCCGCTGTTGAGAAGGAGGCCCAGGCGATTGTGGAGGCTGTGCGTCATTGGAGGCACTACCTGGCCGGAAAACGATTTACCCTGCTCACTGACCAGCGTTCAGTTGCTTTCATGTTTAACAACAAGCAGAGGGGCAAAATCAAAAATGACAAGATCTTGAGGTGGAGAATCGAACTTTCCACCTACAATTACGAGATCTTGTACTGGCCCGGGAAGCTCAATGAACCCCCGGATGCGCTATCGCGTGGCACCTGCGCCAGCGCGCAGATCGATAGACTGCGGGCCCTCCACAATGACCTCTGCCACCCGGGGGTCACCAGGTTCTTCCACTTCATCAAGGCCCGCAACCTGCCTTACTCTATTGAGGAGGTCAGGACCATGACCAGGAACTGCCAAGTCTGCGCTGAGTGCAAACCGCACTTTTATAGACCAGACAGGGCCCACCTGATAAAAGCCACTCGCCCCTTCGAGCACCTGAGCGTTGATTTTAAAGGGCCTCTCCCCTCCTCCGACCGCAATGTGTACTTCCTCAATATTATTGATGAGTACTCCCGTTTCCCGTTCGCCATCCCCTGCCCGGACATGACCAGTGCCACGGTCATTAAATGTCTGAACGACCTCTTCACCCTGTTCGGTTTCCCCAGCTATATCCATAGCGACCGGGGCTCATCGTTTATGAGCGACAAACTCCGTCAGTACCTGCTAACTAGGGGTATTGCCTCAAGCAGGACCACCAGTTACAACCCCCGGGGGAACGGACAGGTGGAAAGAGAAAATGCGACAGTTTGGAAGACCGCCCTGCTAGCCTTAAAGTCTAGGGGCCTTCCAACCTCCCGCTGGCAGGGTGTGCTCCCCGATGTGCTCCACTCTATTCGGTCACTGCTCTGCACTGCCACTAACGCCACCCCTCATGAGAAAATGTTTGTCTTCCCAAGGAAGTCCACATCGGGGACATCACTACCGCCATGGCTGACGTCTCCAGTGCCGGTCCTACTGAGAAGACACGTGAGGACCCATAAAACGGAACCCCTGGTCGAGAGGGTCGACCCCCTCCACGCCAACCCCCAGTATGCTTACATTGCATACCCGGACGGGCGGGAGGACACAGTCTCCATAAGAGACCTTGCACCCTCGGGGGCCACAGTAACCCACTACTCACTACCACCCCCCCCCACGACCCGATATCCAGCCCCAGCAGACGGCAGGCCTGGGCCCCGCGACCCGCTCGACATCTACGAGGATGACACGCCTGTGACACAGCCTACGCAGGACTCGACGCCGGAAGTTCCACTACCCCTGCCATTGCCACGCCGATCACGGCGGCAGACAAGACCTCCGGAGAGACTCCAAGACACTAACTTTTAATACACTTCACCCCGCTGGACTCAATTTAAACAAGGGGTGAATGTGGTAAACCACTGTTTGTATTCCACTGTGTACATGCCTGGACATGCCTCGGCTGACTCCTCCCACAAGTCCTAGTATAAAGGTGACTGCTCCCCAGCCCTTTGTATTTCTGGACCGGTCGACCACTCGAGGCAGACCTTCATTCTTTTGTTAATAAAAGCCTTTAGTTACTCTCTTAACTCTCAGTCTTTTTGAGTAATTGATAGCGCATCTCCCCACACCCCTCACTATAACACTGCTATACCCCACAACCCTCACTCACAATTTGATATAACCCACACATTTCACTGTAACACTGACATACTCAAAATCCCTAATTGTAACACACAATATAACATACTCTCTCATTGTATTACACTGATATACCCCATACCCTTAACTGTAACTCATTCATATAAACCTCACCGCTCAATCTAAAGCACTGATATGTCACACACCCATCACTGTAACAGTCTGATATACCCCACAATCGTACATAGATAAACTACACCACCCCCACTTAAAATGTTGATATATCCCATAAACACCACCCTCACTGTAACAATGATATACCCCGCACATCTCTCTGTAACACTCTCTGATATAGTCCACATCATTAACGGTAGAACTGTGATATATCCGACACATCAAACCATAACACACTGAGATAACCCATAATCCTCATGGAAACACTTTTTGATACAACTCATCCATCACTGAAACACTGAAACTCATCAATCCCCTCACTGTAAGTCTCTGACCTACTCTACAGCCCTCACAGTAACACACTGATATACCCCACACCCCTCACTGTAACACACTGATATACCCCACATCCCTCACTACAACAATCTGATATAATGCACAGCACTCACTATCACACTCTGATATATCCCACTCCCCTTACTGTAACAATCTGATATACCACACACCACTCACTGTCACACTCTAATATATCTCACACCCCTCACTCTAACAATCTGATATACCCCACAACCCTCACGGTAACACACTGATATAACCCACACCCCTCACTGTAACACTCTGATATGCCACACACCGCTCACTGTAACACACTGATATACCCCAAACCCCTCACAATAACCCACTGATATGCCCCACACCCCTCACTGTATCACTGATATACACCACATCCCTCACTATAAAAATCTCTTGTACCGCACACCACTCACTATCACACTCTGATATATCCCACTCCCTTTACTGTAACAATCTGAAATACCACACACAACTCACTGTCACACTCTGATGTGTCTCACACCCCTCACTGTAACAATCTGATATACCCCACAACCCTCACGGTAACACATTGATGTACCCCACACCCCTCACTGTAACACACTGATCTACACCACACCCCTCACTGTAACACACTGATATCCCTGACGCCCCTCACTGTAACAATCTGATATACCCCTCAGCCCTCACTGTAACAAGCTGATAAAACCCATAGCCCTCATTGTAACACTGATATACCCCACACCCCTCAGTGTAACAATCTGATATGCCACAGCCCCTCTCCAAAATATCTGGACACAAACCCGACATAGGCCAAATCCATCATTGCAACGCACTGGATTCACTGTAACACTGATATAACCCGAACCCTCAATGTAACACACTGATATATCCCATACCCCTCACTGTAACACTGATATATCCCACACCCCTGATTGTAACGCACTGATCTACACTACACCCGTCACTGTAACAAACTGATATTCCCCAACCACTTCATTAAAAAGCCTGATATGCCCCACACCCATCACTGTACCGCTCTGATATAGCCCACAACCCTCAATGTAACACTGATATAGCCCACACCCTTCACTGTAACACTCTGATATACCTTACTCTCGTCACTGTAAAACTGATATGCCCCACAGCCCTCAATGAAACACCCTGATATACACCACACCCTTCAATGTAACACTCCAATATTCCCCACACCCTTCACTGTAACACTGATATCCCCACACCACTTATTGTCACACTCACATATAGCCAATATCCCTCATTGTAACACTCACTTATATACCCCAAACCTCTCACTGAAACACACTGTGATATACCACATAATCCACGAAGTAACACAGATATAAACCTCACCCTTCAATGTAAAGCACTGATATAATTCACTCTCATCACTTTACCACTTTGAGAACTGACTGTAACACTCTAATATATCACAAATCACTCAATGTAACATTCTATTATATGCCCCAAAATCCTCACTAAGCCTCTGGTATACCCCATACGCCTCACTCTAACACTTTGATATAATCCATATGCCTCAATAACACCTGGACATATGTGAAACCCTAGACTTCTACACACTGATATACCCAACTCACCTCACTGCACAACACTGATATACGACACACACCTCACTGTAACACACTGGTGTACCCACATCCCTCACTGTAACACCTGGACATATCAGAATATCATGACTGTTACAGACTGATATACCCGACACTGGAACACTCTGATATGCCTGTTATGCCCCATATGCCTCAAGGTAACACTCTGATATACCCCATCATCCTCACTCTAACACTCAGATATACCCAACATCCCCTCATTGTAACACTCACTTATATACCCCAACCTCTCACAGTATCACACTGATAAACTCCATTCTGATATAAAACTCAACCCAATATAATGCTCTGAAATACTACACGCACACCACTTTTTAAAGCTTTGAAACCTTACACACTCACTGAAACAGTCTGCTCTACCCCAAACACTTTACTGTAACACTCTGATATAGCCCACCCACAACCCTCACTGTAACACAGATATAGCCCACCCACATCTCTCACTGGAAAACTATGATATAGCCGACCCACAACCCTCACTGTAACACTCTGATATAGCCCACCCACAACCCTCACTGTAACACTCTGATATAGCCCACCCACAACACTCACTGTAACACACTGATATAGCCCACACCCCTCACTGTAACACTCTGATATACCCCACACCCCTTACTGTAACACACTGATATAGCCCACACCCCTCACAGTAACACACTGATATAGACCACACCCCTTACTGTACCACACTGATATAGCCCACACCCCTTACTGTAACACTCTGATATAGCCCACACCCCTTACTGTAACACACTGATATAGCCCACACCCTCACTGTAACACACTGATATAGACCACACTCCTCACTGTAACGCTCTGATATACCCCACACACCTTACAGTAACACTCTGCTATAGCCCACACCCCTCACTGTAACGCTATGATATACCCCACACCCCTTACTGTAACGCTCTGATATACCCTACACCTCTCACTTTAACACACTGATATAGCCCACACCCCTCACTGTAACACACTGATATAGCCCACACCCCTCACTGTAACGCACTGATATAACCCACACCCCTCACTATAACAATCTCATATACTGCACACCACTCACTATCACACTCTGATATATCCCACTCCCCTTACTGTAACAATCTGAAATACCACACACCACTCTCTGTCATACTCTGATATATCTCACACCCCTCACCGTAACAATCTGATATACCCCACAACCCTCACGGTAAAACATTGATATACACCACACCCCTCACTTTAACACTCTGATATAGCCCACACCCCTCACTGTAAAGCTCTGATATACCCCACACCCCTCACTGTAACACTCTGATATAGCCCACACCCCTCACTGTAACGCTCCGAGATACCCTACACCCCTCACTGTAACACACTGATATAGCCTACGCACCTCACTGTAACACACAGATATAGCCCACACCCCTCACTGTAACGCTCTGATATGCCCCACACCCCTCACTGTAACACTCTGATATGCCCCACACCCCTCACTGTATCACTGATATACACCACATCCCTCACTATAACAATCTCATATAATGCACACCACTCACTATCACACTCTGATATAACCCACTCCCCTTACCGTAACAATCTGAAATACCACACACCACTCACTGTCACACTCTGATATACCTCACACCCCTCACTGTAACAATCTGATATACCCCACAACCCTCATGGTAACACATTGATATACCCCACACCCCTCACTGTAATACACAGATCTACACCACACCCCTCACTGTAACACACTGATATACCTGACGCCCCTCAGTGTAACAATCTGATATACCCCACAGCCCTCACTGTAACAATCTGACAAAACTCATAGCCCTCATTGTAACACTGATATACCCCACACCCCTCAGTGTAACTATCTGATATGCCACAGCCCCTCTCCAAAATATCTGGACACAAACTGGACATAGCCCAAATCCATCATTGCAACGCACTGATATACCCCACACCCTTCACTGTAACACTAATATAACCCAAACCCTCAATGTAACACACTGATATATCCCATACCCCTCACTGTAACACTGATATATCCCACACCCCTGATGGTAACGCACTGATCTACACTACACCCGTCACTGTAACAAACTGATATTCCCCAACCACTTCATGTAAAATCCTGATATGCCCCACACCCATCACTATACCTCTCTGATATAGCCCACAACTCACAATGTAACACTGATATAGCCCACAACCTTCACTGTAACACTCTGATATACCTTACTCTCGTCACTGTAAAACTGAAATGCCCCACAGTCCTCAATGAAACACCCTGATATACACCACACCCTTCAATGTAACACTCCAATATTCCCCACACCCTTCACTGTAACACTGATATCCCCACACCACTTATTGTCACTCTCACATATAGCCAATATCCCTCATTGTAACACTCACTTATATAACGTGAACCTCTCACTGAAACACACTGTGGTATACCACATAATCCACAAAGTAACACAGATATAAACCTCACCCTTCAATGTAAAGCACTGATATAATTCACACTCATCACTTTAAAACTTTGAGAACTGACTGTAACACTCTAATATATCACAAATCACTCAATGTAACATTCTATTATATGTCCCAGAATCCACACTAACTCTCTGGTATAACACATACGCCTCACTCTAGCACTTTGATATAATCCATATGCCTCAATAACACCTGGACATATGTGAAACACTAGACTTTTACACACTGATATACCCAACACATCTCACTGCACAACACTGATATACCACACACCCCTCACTGTAATACACTGGTGTACCCACAACCCTCACAGTAACACCTGGACATATCAGAATCCGATGACTGTTACACACTGATATACCCGGCACTGGAACACTCTGACATGTCTGATGTGCCTCATTTGCCTCAAGGTAACACTCTGATATACCCCATGATCCTCACACTAACACTCAGATATACCCAACATCCCGTCATTGTAACACTCATTTATATACCCCAACCTCTCACAGTAACACACTGATAAACTCCATTCTGATATAAAACTCAACCCAATATAATGCTCTGAAATAATTTACGCACACCACTTTTTAAAACTTTGATACCTGAAACCCTCACTGAAACATTCTGCTCTTCCCCAAACATTTACTGTAACACTATGATATAGCCAGCCCACAACCCTCACTGTAACAGTCAGATATAACCCACCCACATCTCACTGTAAAACTATGATATAGCCCACCCACAACCCTCACTGTAACACTCTGATATAACCCACCCACACCCCTCACTGTAACACTCTGATATAGCCCGCACCACTCACTGTAACACCCTGATATAGCCCACACCCCTCACTGTAACACTCTGATATACGCCACACCCCTTATTGTAATACACTGATATAGCCCACACCCCTCACTGTAACACACTGGTATAGACCACACCCCTCACTGTAACACTCTGATATACCCCACACTCCTTAGTGTAACACGCTGATGTAGCCCACACACCTCACTGTCACACTCTGATATACCCCACACCCCTCACTGTAACGCTCTGATATAGCCCACACCCCTCACTGTAACGTTCTGATATACACCACACCCCTTACAGTAACAATCTGCTATAGCCCACACCCCTCACTGTATCGCTCTGATATGCCCCATACCCCTTACTGTAACACTCTGATATACCCCACACCCCTCACTGTAACACTCTGATATAGCCCACACCCCTCACTGTAACGCTCTGATATAACCCACACCCCTCACTGAAACACTCTGATATGGCCCACACCCCTCACTGTAACGCTCTGATATAGCCCACACCCCTCACTGTAACACACTGATATAGCCCACACCCCTCACTGTAACACTCTGATATACCCCACACCCCTCACTGTAACACTCTGATATAGTCCACACCCCTCACTGTAACGCTCTGATATACCCAACACCCCTCACTATAACACATTGATATACCCCACACCCCTCACTGTAACACTCTGATATAGTCCACACCCCTCACTGTAACGCTCTGATATACCCAACACCCCTCACTATAACACTCTGATATAGCCCACACCCCTCACTGTAACGCTCTGATATACCCCACACCCCTCACTGTAACACTCTGATATAGCCCACACTTCTCACTGTAACGCTCTGATATACCCCACACCCCTCACTGTAACACTCTGATATAGCCCACACCCCTCACTGTAACACTCTGATATAGCCCACTCCCCTCACTGTAACGCTCTGATATAGCCCACACCCGTCACTGTAACACACTGATATACCCCACACCCCTGACTGTTATGTTCTGATATAACCCACATCGCTCACTGTAACGCTCTGATATACCCCACACTCCTCCCTTTAACACTCTGATATAGCCCACACCCCTCAGTGTAACGCTCTGATATACCCCACACCCCTCACAGTAACACACTGATAAAGCCCGCATCCCTCACTGTAACACTAACATACCCCACACCCCGCACTGTAACACTGATATACCCCACACCTCTTACTGTAACACTGATATACCCCACACCCCTCACTGTAATACTGAGATACACCACACACCTCACTGTAACGCTCGGATATACCCCACACCCCTCACTCGACTCTCTGATATTCTCCGCAGCCCTCACCAGCACCTGGACATAATAGAAACACACGACTGTTACATACTGATATAGCCCACACCCCTCACTGTAACGCTCTGATAAACCCCACACCCCTCACTGTAATGCACTGATATACACCACACCCCTTACTATAACGCTCTGATATACTCCACACCCCTCACTGTTACACACTGATATAGCCCACAAGCCTCACTGTAACGCTCTGATATTCCCCACACCCCTCAATGTAACACTCTGATTTTCTCCGCAGCCCTCACCAGCATTTGGACATAACAGAAACACACGACCGTTACACACTGATATAGCCCACACCCCTCACTGTAACTCGCTAATGTACCCACATACAACACTGCCATACACTGAAATTCACCATATCCGTCACTGCAACACTCTAATATACATCACACAACTCAGTGCCATGCTCTGTTATACCCCACAGCCCTCACTGCTACAGTGTGGGATATATCTGTGTGTAACACAAGGAAATGCCCACACCCTCAATGTAAAGCTTTGATATACCGCACACCTCTCACAGTAACGCTCTGATATACCCCACACCCCTATCTGTAATGCTCTGATATACCCCACACCCCTCACCCCTCACTGTAAGACACTGTTATGCCACACACCACTTATTGTAACACTCACATATAGCCAATATCCCTCATTGTAAGACCCACTTATATACCCCAAACACTCAGATATAGCCCACCCACACCTCTCACTGTAAAACAGTGATATAGCCCACCCACAACCCTCAATGTAACAATCTGATATAGCCCACCCACAACACTCACTGTAACACTCTGATATATCCCACCCACACCCCTCACTGTAACACTCTGATATAACTCACAACCCTCACTGTAACACTCTGATATAGCCCACCCACAACACTCACTGTAACACTCTGATATAGCCCACACCCCTCAATGTAACGCTCTGATATACCCCACGCCCCTTACTGTAACACTCTGCTATAGCCCACACCCCTCACTGTAACGCTCTGATATACCCCACACCCGTTACTGTAACACTCTGGTATACCCCACACCCATCACTGTAACACTCTGATATAACCCACACCCCTCACTGTAACACTCTGATATAGCCCACACCCCTCACTGTAACGCTCTGATATACCCTACACCCCACACTGTAACACACTGATATAGCCCACACCCCTCACTGTAACACACTGATATAGCCCACACCCCTCACTGTAACGCTGTGATATACCCCACTTCCCTCACTGTAACACTCTGATATAACCTACACCCCTCACTGTAAAGCTCTGATATACCCCACACCCCTCACTGTAACATTCTGATATAGCCCACACCCCTTACTGTAACGCTCTGATATATCCCACACCCCTCACTGTAACACACTGATATAGTCCACACCCCTCACTGTAACGCACTGTTATAGCCCAAAGACCTCACTGTAACACACTGATATACCCCACAACCCTCACTGTCATACTCTGATATAGCCCACACCCCTCACTTTAACGCTCTGATATACCCCACACGCCTCCATTTAACACTCTGATATAGCCCACACCCCTCACTGTAATGCTCTGATATACCCCACACTCCTCCCTTTAACACTCTGATACAGCCCACACCCCTCACTGTAACGCTCTGATATACCCCACACCCCTCACAGTAACACACTGATAAAGCCCGCATCCCTCACTGTAACACTGATATACTCCACACCCCGCACTGTAACACTGATATACCCCGCACCCCTCACTGTAACACTGATATACCCCACACCCCTCACTGTAACACTGATATACACCACACCCCTCACTGTAACGCTCGGATATACCCCACACCCCTCACTCGACTTTCTGATATTCTCCGCAGCCCTCACCAGCACCTGGACATAATAGAAACACACGACTGTTACATACTGATATAGCCCACACCCCTCACTGTAGCGCTCTGATATACCCCACACCCCTCACTGTAATGCTCTGATATACACCACACCCCTTACTGTAACGGTCTCATATACCCCACACCCCTCACTGTTACACACTGATATAGCCCACAAGCCTCACTGTAATGCTCTGATATTCCCCACACCCCTCACTGTAACACTCTGATTTTTTCCGCAGCCCTCACCAGCATCTGGACATAACAGAAACACACGACCGTTACACACTGATATAGCCCACACCCCTCACTGTAACTCTCTGATATACCCACAAACAACACTGCCATGCTCTGAAATTCACCATATCCCTCACTGCAACACTCTAATATACATCACACAACTCAGTGCCATGCTCTGTTATACCCCACAGCCCTCACTGCTACAGTGTGGGATATATCTGTGTGTAACACAAGGAAATGCCCAAACCCTCAATGTAAAGCTCTGATATACCGCACACCTCTCACAGCAACGCTCTGATATACCCCACACCCCTATCTGTAATGCGCTGATATACCCCACACCCCTCACTGTAAGACACTGTTATGCCCCACACCACTTATTGTCACACTCACATATAGCCAATATCCCTCATTGTAACACTCACTTATATACCCCAAACACTCAGATATAGCCCACCCACAACTCTCACTGTAAAACAGTGATATAGCCCACCCACAACCCTCACTGTAACAATCTGATATAGCCCACCCACAACCCTCACTGTAACACTCTGATATATCCCACCCACACCCCTCACTGTAACACTCTGATATAGCCCACCCACAACACTCACTGTAACACTCTGATATAGACCACACCCCTCAATGTAACGCTCTGATATACCCCACGCCCCTTACTGTAACACTATGCTATAGCCCACACCCCTCACTGTAACGCTCTGATATACCCCACACCCCTTGCTGTAACACTCTGATATACCCCACACCCCTCACTGTAACACTCTGATATAACCCACACCCCTCACTGTAACACTCTGATATAGCCCACACCCCTCACTGTAACGCTCTGATATACCCTACACCCCACACTGTAACACACTGATATAGCCCACACCCCTCACTGTAAGACACTGATATAGCCCACATCCCTCACTGTAACGCTGTGATATACCCCACTCCCCTCACTGTAACACCCTGATATAACCTACACCCCTCACTGTAAAGCTCTGATATACCCCACACCCCTCACTGTAACACTCTGATATATCCCACACCCCTCACTGTAACGCTCTGACATACCCCACACCCCTCACTGTAACACTCTGATATAGACGACACCCCTCACTGTAACGCTCTGATATACCCCACACCCCTCGCTATAACACACTGATATAGTCCACACCCCTCACTGTAACACTCTGATATAGCCCAAAGACCTCACTGTAACACACTGATATACCCCACAACCCTCACTGTCATACTCTGATATAGCCCACACCCCTCACTTTAACGCTCTGATATACCCCACACGCCTCCATTTAACACTCTGATATAGCCCACTCCCCTCACTGTAACGCTCTGATATAGCCCACACCCGTCACTGTAACACACTGATATACCCCACACCCCTGACTGTAATATTCTGATATAGCCCACATCCCTCACTGTAACGCTCTGATATACCCCACACTCCTCCCTTTAACACTCTGATATAGCCCACACCCCTCAGTGTAACGCTCTGATATACCCCACACTCCTCCCTTTAACACTCTGATATAGCCCACACCCCTCACTGTAACGCTCTGATATACCCCACACCCCTCACAGTAACACACTGATAAATCCCGCACCCCTCACTGTAACACTGATATACCCCACACCCCGCACTGTAACACTGATATACCCCACACCCCTCACTGTAACACTGATATACCCCACACCCCTCACTGTAACTCTGATATACACCACACCCCTCACTGAAACGCTCGGATATACCCCACACCCCTCACTCGACTCTCTGATATTCTCCGCAGCCCTCACCAGCACCTGGACATAATAGAAACACACGACTGTTACATACTGATTTAGCCCACACCCCTCACTGTAACGCTCTGATAAACCCCACACCCCTCACTGTAATGCTCTGATATACACCACACCCCTCACTGTAACGCTCTGATATACTCCACACCCCTCACTGTTACACACTGATATAGCCTACAAGCCTCACTGTAACGCTCTGATATTCCCCACACCCTTCACTGTAACACTCTGATTTTCTCCGCAGCCCTCACCAGCATCTGGACATAACAGAAACACACGACCGTTACACACTGATATAGCCCACACCCCTCACTGTAATCCTCTGATATACCCAGAAACAACACTGCCATACTCTGAAATTCACCATATCCCTCACTGCAACACTCTAATATACATCACACAACTCAGTGCCATGCTCTGTTATACCCCACAGCCCTCACTGCTACAGTGTGGGATATATCTGTGTGTAACAAAAGGAAATGCCCACACCCTCAATGTAAAGCTCTGATATACCGCACACCTCTCACAGTAAAGCTCTGATATACCCCACACCCCTATCTGTAATGCTCTGATATACCACACACCCCTCACCCCTCACTGTAAGACACTGTTATGCCACACACCACTTATTGTAACACTCACATATAGCCAATATCCCTCGTTGTAACACACACTTATATACCCCAAACACTCAGATATAGCCCACCCACACTTCTCACTGTAAAACAGTGATATAGCCCACCCACAACCCTCAATGTAACAATCTGATATAGCCCACCCACAACCATCACTGTAACACTCTGATATATCGCACCCACACCCCTCACTGTAACACTCTGATATAACTCACAACCCTCACTGTAACACTCTGATACAGCCCACCCACAACACTCACTGTAACACTCTGATATAGCCCACACCCCTCAATGTAACGCTCTGATATACCCCACGCCCCTTACTGTAACACTCTGCTATAGCCCACACCCCTCACTGTAACGCTCTGATATACCCCACACCCCTTACTGTAACACTCTGGTATACCCCACACCCCTCACTGTAACGCTCTGATATAACCCACACCCCTCACTGTAACACTCTGATATAGCCCACACCCCTCACTGTAACGCTCTGATATACCCTACACCCCACATTGTAACACACTGATATAGCCCACACCCCTCACTGTAACACACTGATATAGCCCACACCCCTCACTGTAACGCTGTGATATACCCCACTCCCCTCACTGTAACACTCTGATATAACCTACACCCCTCACTATAAAGCTCTGATATACCCCACACCCCTCACTGTAACACTCTGATATATCCCACACCCCTCACTGTAACGCTCTGACATACCCCACACCCCTCACTATAACACACTGATATAGTCCACACCCCTCACTGTAACACACTGATATAGCCCACAAACCTCACTGTCATACTCTGATATAGCCCAAACCCCTCACTTTAACGCTCTGATATACCCCACACGCCTCCATTTAACACTCTGATATAGCCCACACCCCTCACTGTAACGCTCTGATATACCCCACACTCCCCCCTTTAACACTCTGATATAGCCCACACCCCTCACTGTAACGCTCTGATATACCCCACACCCCTCACAGTAACACACTGATAAAGCCCGCACCCCTCACTGTAACACTGATGTACCCCACACCCCGCACTGTAACACTGATATACCCCACACCCCTCACAGTAACGCTGATATACCCCACACCCCTCACTGTAACACTGATATACACCACACCCCTCAGTGTAACGCTCGGATATACCCCACACCCCTCACTCGACTCTCTGATATTCTCCACAGCCCTCACCAGCACCTGGACATAATAGAAACACACGACTGTTACATACTGATATAGCCCACACCCCTCACTGTAACGCTCTGATGTACCCCACATCCCTCACTGTAATGCTCTGATATACCCCACACCCCTCACTGTTACACACTGATATAGCCCACAAGCCTCACTGTAACGCTCTGATATTCCCCTCACCCCTCACTGTAACACTCTGATTTTCTCCGCAGCCCTCACCAGCATCTGGACATAACAGAAACACACGACCGGTACACACTGATATAGCCCACACCCCTCACTGTAACTCTCTGATATACCCAGATACAACACTGCCATGCTCTGAAATTCACCATATCCCTCACTGCAACACTCTAATATACATCACACAACTCAGTGCCATGCTCTGTTATACCCCACAGCCCTCACTGCTACAGTTTGGGATATATCTGTGTGTAACACAAGGAAATGCCCAAACCCTCAATGTAAAGCTCTGATATAACGCACACCTCTCACAGTAACGCTCTGATATACCCCACACCCCTATCTGTAATGCTCTGATATACCCCACACCCCTCACTGTAAGACAATGTTATGCCCCCCACCACTTATTGTCACACTCACATATAGCCAATATCCCTCATTGTGACACTCACTTATATACCCCAAACACTCAGATATAGCCCACCCACACCTCTCACTGTAAAACAGTGATATAGCCCACCCACAACCCTCACTGTAACAATCTGATATCGCCCACCCACAACCCTCACTGTAACACTCTGATATTTCCCACCCACACCCCTCACTGGAACACTCTGATATAGCCCACCCACAACAAACACTGTAACACTCTGATATAGCCCACACTCCTCAATTTAACGCTCTGATATACCCCACGCCCCTTACTGTAACACGCTGCTATAGCCCACACCCCTCACTGTAACGCTCTAATATACCCCACACCCCTTACTGTAACACTCTGATATACCCCACACCCCTCACTGTAACACTCTGATATAACCCACACCCCTCACTGTAACACTCTGATATACCCCACACCCCTTACTGTAACACTCTGATATACCCCACACCCCTCACTGTAACACTCTGATATAACCCACACCCCTTACTGTAACACTCTGATATACCCCACACCCCTCACTGTAACACTCTGATATAACCCACACCCCTCACTGTAACGCTCTGATATACCCTACAACCCACACTGTAACACACTGATATAGCCCACACCCCTCACTGTAACACACTGATATAGCCAACATCCCTTACTGTAACGCTGTGATATACCCCACTCCCCTCACTGTAACACCCTGATATAACCTACACCCCTCACTGTAAAGCTCTGATATACCCCACACCCCTCACTGTAACACTCTGATATATCCCACACCCCTCACTGTAACGCTCTGATATACCCCACACCCCTCACTATAACACACTGATATAGTCCACACCCCTCACTGTAACACACTGATATAGCCCAAGGACCTCACTGTAACACACTGATATACCCCACAACCCTCACTGTCTCACTCTGATATAGCCCACACCCCTCACTTTAACGCTCTGATATACCCCACACGCCTCCATTTAACACCCTGATATAGCCCACTCCCCTCACTGTAATGCTCTGATATAGCCCACACCCGTCACTGTAACACACTGATATACCCCACACCCCTGACTGTAATATTCTGATATAGCCCACACCCTTCACTGTAACGCTCTGATATACCCCACACTCCTCCCTTTAACACTCTGATACAGCCCACTCCCCTCAGTGTAACGCTCTGATATACCCCACACCCCTCACAGTAACACACTGATAAAGCCCGCACCCCTCACTGTAACACTGATATACCCCACACCCCGCACTGTAACACTGATAAACCCCACACCCCTCACTGTAACACTGATATACCCCACACCCCTCTCTGTAACACTGATATACACCACACCCCTCACTGTAACGCTCGGATACACCCCACACCCCTCACTCGACTCTCTGATATTCTCCGCAGCCCTCACCAGCACCTGGACATAATAGAAACACATGACTGTTACATACTGATATAGCCCACACCCCTCACTGTAACGCTCTGATAAACCCCACACCCCTCACTGTAATGCTCTGATATAGCCCACAAGCCTCACTGTAACGCTCTGATATTCCCCACACCCCTCACTGTAACACTCTGATTTTCTCCGCAGCCCTCACCAGCATCTGGACATAACAGAAACACTCGACCGTTACACACTGATATAGCCCACACCCCTCACTGTAACTCTCTGATATACCCACAAACAACACTGCCATACTCTGAAATTCACCATATCCCTCACTGCAACACTCTAATATACATCACACAACTCAGTGCCATGCTCTGTTATACCCAACAGCCCTCACTGCTACAGTGTAGGATACATCTGTGTGTAACACAAGGAAATGCCCACACCCTCAATGTAAAGCTCTGATATACCGCACACCTCTCACAGTAACGCTCTGATATACCCCACACCCCTGTCTGTAATGCTCTGATATATACCACACCCCTCACCCCTCACTGTAAGAAACTGTTATGCCACACACCACTTATTGTAACACTCACATTCAGCCAATATCCCTCATTGTAACACACACTTATATACCCCAAACACTCAGATATAGCTCACCCACACCTCTCACTGTAAAACAGTGATATAGGCCACCCACAACCCTCAATGTAACAATCTGATATAGCCCACCCACAACCCTCACTGTAACACTCTGATATATCCCACCCACACCCCTCACTGTAACACTCTGATATAACTCACAACCCTCACTGTAATACTCTGATATAGCCCACCCACAACACTCACTGTAACACTCTGATATAACCCACACCCCTCAATGTAACGCTCTGATATACCCCACGCCTCTTACTGTAACACTCTGCTATAGCCCACACCTCTCACTGTAACGCTCTGATATACCCCACACCCCTTACTGTAACACTCTGGTATACCCCACACCCATCACTGTAACACTCTGATATAACCCACACCCCTCACTGTAACACTCTGATATAGCCCACACCCCTCATTGTAACGCTCTGATATACCCTACACCCCACACTGTAACACACTGATATAGCCCACACCCCTCACTGTAACACACTGATATAGCCCACACCCCTCACTGTAACGCTGTGATATACCCCACTCCCCTCACTGTAACACTCTGATATAACCTACACCCCTCACTGTAACGCTCTGATATACCCCACACCCCTTACTGTAACACTCTGATATAGCACACACCCCTCACTGTAATGCTCTGATATACCCCACACCCCTCATTATAACACACTGATATAGTCCACACCCCTCACTGTAACACACTGATATAGCCCAAAGACCTCACTGTAACACACTGATATACCCCACAACCCTCACTGTCATACTCTGATATAGCCCACACCCCTCACTTTAACGCCCTGATATACCCCACACGCCTCCATTTAACACCCTGATATAGCCCATACCCCTCACTGTAACGCTCTGATATACCCCACACTCCTCCCTTTAACACTCTGATATAGCCCACACCCCTCACAGTAACGCTCTGATATACCCCACACCCCTCACAGTAACACACTGATAAAGCCAGCACCCCTCACTGTAACACTGATATACCCCACACCCCGCACTGTAACACTGATATACCCCGCACCACTCACTGTAACACTGATATACCCCACACCCCTCACTGTAACACTGATATACACCACATCCCTCACTGTAACGCTTGGATATACCCCACACCCCTCACTCGACTCTCTGATATTCTCCGCAGCCCTCACCAGCACCTGGACATAATAGAAACACACGACTGTTACATACTGATATAGCCCACACCCCTCACTGTAACGCTCTGATATACCCCACACCCCTCACTGTAATGCTCTGATATACACCACACCCCTTACTGTAACGCTCTGATATACCCCACGCACCTCACTGTTACACACTGATATAGCCCACAAGCCTCACTGTAACGCTTTGATATTCCCCACACCCCTCACTGTAACACTCTGATATAACCCACACCCCTCACTGTAACACTCTGATATAGCCCACACCCCTCATTGTAACGCTCTGATATACCCTACACCCCACATTGTAACACACTGATATAGCCCACACCCCTCACTGTAACACACTGATATAGCCCACACCCCTCACTGTAACGCTGTGATATACCCCACTCCCCTCACTGTAACACTCTGATATAACCTACACCCCTCACTGTAACGCTCTGACATACCCCACACCCCTTACTGTAACACTCTGATATAGCACACACCCCTCACTGTAACGCTCTGATATACCCCACACCCCTCATTATAACACACTGATATAGTCCACACCCCTCACTGTAACACACTGATATAGCCCAAAGACCTCACTGTAACACACTGATATACCCCACAACCCTCACTGTCATACTCTGATATAGCCCACACCCCTCACTTTAACGCCCTGATATACCCCACACGCCTCCATTTAACACACTGATATAGCCCACACCCCTCACTGTAACGCTCTGATATACCCCACACTCCTCCCTTTAACACTCTGATATAGCCCACACCCCTCACAGTAACGCTCTGATATACCCCACACCCCTCACAGTAACACACTGATAAAGCCAGCACCCCTCACTGTAACACTGATATACCCCACACCCCGCACTGTAACACTGATATACCCCGCACCCCTCACTGTAACACTGATATACCCCACACCCCTCACTGTAACACTGATATACACCACATCCCTCACTGTAACGCTCGGATATACCCCACACCCCTCACTCGACTCTCTGATATTCTCCGCAGCCCTCACCAGCACCTGGACATAATAGAAACACACGACTGTTACATACTGATATAGCCCACACCCCTCACTGTAACGCTCTGATATACCCCACACCCCTCACTGTAATGCTCTGATATACACCACACCCCTTACTGTAACGCTCTGATATACCCCACGCACCTCACTGTTACACACTGATATAGCCCACAAGCCTCACTGTAACGCTTTGATATTCCCCACACCCCTCACTGTAACACTCTGATTTTCTCCGCAGCTCTCACCAGCATCTGGACATAACAGAAACACACGACCGTTACACACTGATATAGCCCACACCCCTCACTGTAACTCTCTGATATACCCACAAACAACACTGCCATGCTCTGAAATTCACCATATCCCTCACTGCAACACTCTAATACACATCACACAACTCAGTGCCATGCTCTGTTATACCCCACAGCCCTCACTGCTACAGTGTGGGATATATCTGTGTGTAACACAAGGAAATGCCCAAACCCTCAATGTAAAGCTCTGATATACCGCACACCTCTCACAGTAAGGCTCTGATATACCCCACACCCCTATCTGTAATGCTCTGATATACCCCACACCCCTTACTGTAAGACACTGTTATGCCCCACACCACTTATTGTCACACTCACATATAGCCAATATCCCTCATTGTAACACTCACTTATATAACCCAAACACTCAGATATAGCCCACCCACACCTCTCACTGTAAAACAGTGATATAGCCCACCCACAAAGCTCACTGTAACAATCTGATATAGTCCACCCACAACCCTCACTGTAACACTCTGATATATCCCACCCACACCCCTCACTGTAACACTCTGATATAGCCCACCCACAACACTCACTGTAACACTCTGATATCGCCCACACCCCTCAATGTAACGCTCTGATATACCCCACGCCCTTTACTGTAACACTCTGCTATAGCCCACACCCCTCACTGTAACGCTCTGATATGCCCCACACCCCTTACTGTAACACTCTGATATACCCCACACCCCTCACTGTAACACTCTGATATAACCCACACCCCTCACTGTAACACTCTGATGTAGCCCACACCCCTCACTGTAACGCTCTGACATACCCCACACCCCTCACTGTAACACACTGATATAGCCCACACCCCTCACTGTAACGCTCTGATATACCCCACACCCCTCACTATAACACACTGATATAGTCCACACCCCTCACTGTAACACACTGATATAGACCAAAGACCTCACTGTAACACACTGATATACCCCACAACCCTCACTGTCATACTCTGATATAGCCCACACCCCTCACTTTAACGCTCTGATATACCCCACACGCCTCCATTTAACACTCTGATATAGCCCACACCCCTCACTGTAACGCACTGATATACCCCACATCCCTGACTGTAACGCACTGATAAAGCCCACACCCCTCACTATAACACTGTTATACCCCACACCCCTCACTGTAAAACTGATATACCCCAAACCCCTCACTGTAAAACTGATATACCCCACACGCCTCACTGTAACACTGATATATCCCACAGCCCTCACTGTAACACTGATATACCCCACACCCGACACTGTAACACTGATATACCCCATGCCCCTCACTGTAACACTGATATACCCCACACCACTCACTGTAACACTGAGATACCCCACACCCCTCACTGTAAAACTGATATAACCCACAGCCCTCACTGTAACACTGATATATCCCACACCCCTCAATGTAACAGTGATATACCCCACACACCTCACTGCAACACTCGGATATACACCACACCCCTCACTGGACACTCTGATATTCTCCGCAGCCCTCACCAGCACCTGGACATAACAGAAACACACGACTGTTACATGCTGATAAAGCCCGCACCCCTCACTGTAACGCTCTGATATACCCCACACTCCTCACTGTAACGCTCTGATATACCCCACACCCCTTACTGTAACGCTCTGATATACCCCAAACCCCTCACTGTTACACACTGATATAGCCCACAACCCTCACTGTAACGCTCTGATATTGCCCACACCCCTCACTGTAACACTCTGATATTCTCCGCAGCCCTCACCAGCACCTGGACATAACAGAAACACATGACTGTTACTCACTGATATAGCCTACACCCCTCACTGTAACGCTCTGATATACCCATACACCCCACTGCCATAATCTGAAATACATCATATCACTCACTGCAACACTCTAATATACAACACACAACTCAGTGCCATGCTCTGTTATACCCCACAGCCCTCACTGCTATAGTGTGGTATATATCTGTGTGTAACACAAGGAAATGCCCACACCCTCAATGTAAAGCTCTGATATACCGCACACCTCTCACTGTAACGCTCTGATATGCCCCACACCCCTCACTGTAAGACACTGATATGCCTCACACCACTTATTGTCACACTCACATATAGCCAATATCCCTCATTGTAACACTCACTTATATACCCCAAACACTCAGATATAGCCCACCCACTCCACTCACTGTAAAACAATGATATAGCCCACCCACAACCCTCACTGGAACAATCTGATATAGACCACCCACAACCCTCACTGTAACACTCTGATATATCCCACCCACACCCCTCACTGTAACACTCTGATATAACTCCCAACCCTCACTGTAACACTCTGACATAGCCCACCCACAGCACTCACTGTAACACCGTGATATAGCCCACCCACACCCCTCACTGTAACGCTCTGATATACCCCACACCCCTCATTGTAACACTCTGATATAGCCCACACCCCTCACTGTAACGCTCTGATATACCCCACGCCCCTTACTGTAACACTCTGCTATAGCCCACACCCCTCACTGTAATGCTCTGATATACCCCACACCCCTTACTGTAACACTCTGATACACCCCACACCCCTCACTGTAACACTCTGATATAACCCACACCCCTCACTGTAACACTCTGATATAGCCCACACCCCTCACTGTAACGCTCTGATATACCCAACACCCCACACTGTAACACACTGATATAGACCACACCCCTCACTGTAACACACTGATATAGCCCACACCCCTCACTGTTACGCTCTGATATACCCCACTCCCCTCACTGTAACACTCTGATATAGCCCACACACCTCACTGTAACGCTCTGATATATCCTACACCCCTCACTGTAACGCTCTGACATACCCCACACCCCTCACTGTAACACTCTGATATACCCCACACCCCTCACTGTAACACACTGATATAGCCCACACCCCTCACTGTAACACACTGATATACCCCACAACCCTCACTGTAATACTCTGATATAGCCCACACCCCTCACTGTAACGCTCTGATATACCCCACACTCCTCCATTTAACACTCTGATATAGCCCACACCCCTCACTGTAACGCACTGATATACCCCACACCCCTCACTGTAACACACTGATAAAGCCGACACCCATCATTGTAAAACTTTTGTACCCGACACCCCTCACTGTAAAACTGATATACCCCACACCCCTCACTGTAAATCTGATATACCCCACACCCCTCACTGTAACACTGATATACCCCACAGCCCTCACTGTAACACTGATATACCCCACACCCCTCACTGTAACACTGATATACCACATACCCCTCATTGTATCACTGATATAATCCACACCCCTCACTGTAACACTGATATACCCCACACCCCTCACTGTAACACTGATATAACCCACAGCCCTCACCAGTGCCTGGACATAACAGAAACACACGACTGTTACATACTGATATAGCCCACACCCCTCACTGTAACGCTCTGATATACCCCACACCCCTCACTGTAACGCTCTGATATACCCCACACCCCTTACTGTAATGCTCTGATATACCCCACACCCCTCACTATAACGCTCTGATATACCCCATAATCCTCACTGTAACAAACTTATAAAAACATAATATCTCTATGTAAATCACTGATACAATATACACCGATCATTTTAACAGTTTTGATACCTCACACAATCACCGTAAACTCTGATATACCCCATACACATGGTTGAAACACTCCGGCAAAACCATATATGCATATGACTTTGATATTGCAATACAGAGTAAAATTTCAAAATTTGCAGATATTATCAAACTTGTGCTATTGGCCTGGCACTTACCCTTGGCGAACACAACTGTACACCATCCTCCAGTCTGAAAAACAGCCATTTACCAAAAATCACGGTTTTCTTTCATTAAGACAATTTCATATCCAAGCTGACATTGACCCAACTATTCCATGAGCCTCAATTTAGTTATCCAGCCTTTTATGTAGTACTGTGTCAAACCCTTTTAACATCCATATAGACAACATCACTGCATTCCCTTCATCAACCTACTCTGCTACTTAATCAATTAATGTAATTAGATTAGGCAAACAACATCTGTCTTTTACAAACCCGTGTTGGCTCACCTTTAGTAGCTTAAACTTCTCCAAGTGCCTGTTTTTACTCCCCTGATTATTGTTGCTAAAATCTTACCCACCACTCATTTTAAACTGACCGGCCTGTAGTTACTAGGACTGTCCTTACACCCTTTCATCAACAATGGTGTCACATTTGCCACTTTACAATCCTCTAACACCTCCCCCGCATCTAGGGAAGTTTGGAAGATTATGGCAATCCCTACCGCTATCTCCACCCTCACTTCCCTGAGCAACCTGGATGCAAGCCATCCGACCAGGCAACTTAACCACTCTAAGCATACCCAGCATTTTCAGTACGTTGTGCCTATCAATTTTCACCCCATCCATTAACTCTACCATCTCCGATATTTTCTCAGCATCCTCTTCCTTAGTAAACACCGATACAAAGTACTCATTAAGCATTCTAGCCTTGCCCTGAACACCTAAGCGTACATCACCTTCTTTGTCCGCAATAGGCCCCACCCCGCCTCTTACTACCCGCTTAATATACACATTCCGGCAGAAGATTTTTAGGTTCCCGTTTATGTTAACTGCCATTCTATTCTCAGATTCTCTCTTTGTAAGTCTTATTTAGCTCTTCACTTCCCCTCTCGACTTATTGTAAAAGGTCTGGTTCTCACATGCATCATACACCATTTTCTGTTTCATCATATTCTCTCTCTCCCTCGTCCTCCAAGGCTTTGGTTCCCCTAACTTGCCTTCTTGTTGGAATGTACCTAGCTTGTACCTGCAACATTTCCTCCTTAAAGATCACCCACTGTTCCATTACAATTTTTCCTGTCAACCTCTGGTTCCATTCTACCCTGACTAGATCCCCTCTCATCACATTGAAGTTAGCCATCTTCAAATTTAGAAGTTCGACTTTAGATTGTTCCTTGCGATTCTCCATTACTAATCTAAACCTTATGATATGACGATCACTCTTACCCAAGTGTTCTCCCACAGACACTTGGTCCACTTGGTCCACCTCATTCCCAAACACCAGATCCAGCAATGCTTCCTTCCTAGTTGGGCCTAGAACATATGGGTCAAGGAAGTTCTCCTGAACACATTTCAGAAATTCTTCCATCTCCTCTCCCTTTACCCTAGCATAATCCCAATCGATGTTTGGGTAATTAAAGTCCCCCAAAATCACGACACTATTGTTCTTGCACATCTCTGTGATTTCCCAGAATAGTTGCTCCTCTTCTCTCAATCACTATTTGGAGGTCTATAGAATACCACCAATAGCGTGATCATGCCCTTTTTGCTTCTCAGCTGTAAATAAATGGATTCTGTCCTTGCCCCCTCAAGGACATCCTCTCTTTCCAAAACTACAAATGTCTTCCCCAATCAATACTGCCAACCCACCTCCCTTATTTCCTTCCCTATCTTTTCTGAACACCTTGCATCCGTGAATATTATGTGTCCAGTCCTCACCATTTTAAGCCATGTTTCATTTATTACCACGACATCATATTAGCACACAGCTAATTGTGCTTGTAGCTTACCAAGCTTATTCAAAACACTTTGTGCATTTACGTACATGCATTCCAAACCTGTCTTTGTAGTCCTCATAATCCTTCTTAGTCTGCTCCTATCTAATATGGCACTACATCCTTCTCTAGTACTATCCAACACTTTCCCTCCTTTATGCACCTTATTCCTCTTTTCCACTTCTATATGCTGGTGCCCACCGCCCAGCCAATTTAGTTTAAACCCTCCCCAAGCACACTAGTGAACCTCCCCGCGAGGACATTGGTCCCAGTCCTGTTGAGGTGCAACTCGTCCCTTTTGAATCGGTGCCTCCTGTCCCAGAACTGGTCCCAGTGCCCCAAGAATCTGAATGCCCTTCCTCATGCACCAGGCCTCAAGCCAAGCATTGATTCTCCCTATCTTTCCTTTTCTACTCTCGCTGGTGCATGGCACTGGGAGTAATCCGAGATTGGCACTGGGAGTAATCCAGAGATTGGCGCTGGGAGTAATCCGAGATTGGCACTGGGAGTAATCCGAGATTGGCACTGGGAGAAATCAGAGATTGGCACTGGGAGTAACCAGAGATTGGCACTGGGAGTAATCCAGAGATTGGCGCTGGGAGTAATCCGAGATTGGCACTGGGAGTAATCCGGAGATTGGCACTGGGAGTAATCCGAGATTGGCACTGGGAGTAATCAGAGATTGGCACTGGGAGTAATCCGGAGATTGGCACTGGGAGTAACCAGAGATTGGCACTGGGAGTAATCAGAGATTGACCCTGGGAGTAATCCAGAAATTGGTGCTGGGAGTAATCCAGAGATTACCACCTTTGAGGTCCTACTTTTTAACATCCTCTGTAGCTCCTGAAAGTCTGAATGTAGGACCTCAATACCTGCCCTCTCTACTTTGTTCGTACCAACGTGTACCACGACCTCTGGTTCACTCCCTTCTCCCTGCAGAATATGTCCTTGAACCTGACACCAGTGATACACACACCATGCGGGACTCACGGTGATGGTTACAGAAACGGCTGCCTGTCCCCCTAAATAGAAAATCACCTATAACGGCTGCATTTCTACACTTTGCTGTTCCCACAGTGCAGTCCCTTGCCCATTGGTGGCATGGTCTGGACTGCACTCCTTCAAGGTATCATCACTCCCAGCTGTCTCCAATGCTGCATACCGGTCTGAGAGTGACACCCACCCTGAAGACTCCTGTACTTCTTGACTCTTCCTACTCTTCCAGCTGCCCACCCATTTACGATCTTGAACTCCCCCTGCCTGTGGGATGGCCACTTCTTGGAAGGTACGGTCCAGGAAACGCTCAGCCTCCCTGATGATCTGCAGTGACTCCAGCTGCTCCTCAAGCTCGGAAAGCCTAAGCTCTGGTTTGTCACCTAACCATAACGCTCTGAGATAACCCATATCCCTCATGGTAAGACACTTTGTTACAACACACCGATCACTGTAAAACACTGTAACACCTCCTCCCCCTCCCGGTAACACACTGATATACCCCACACACTTCATGTAACAATCTGATATGCTTCACACCACTCAGTATAACGCTCTGATATACCCCAGACCAATGACTTTAACACTGATACACCCCACATCACTCAATGTAATGTGAGAGTTAAATGCGTGGCTCAAAGACTGGTGTGGGTAAATGGGTATTGCTTCTTGGGACACTGGCACCAGTGCTGGGACAGGAGAGAGCTGTTCCATTGGAACGGACTTCACTTGGCCAGTGCTGGGACTAGGGTCCTGGTGAATCGAATAACTAGGGCTGTAGAGAGGGCTTTAAACTAATTAGTGAGGGGGAGGTTTCAAGAGAGCGAAAAATAATAATGTCAGCGGAGAAGGCAATAGAGCAAAGTAGCAGTAGGGACAGAAGATATAAAGATAAAGGTAAAGTAGTAAAGGGGGTAAATGCAGGAATAAATTGTCACAAAACCTATTTAAAAGTTCTTTATCTGAATGCACGCAGCATTTGTAACAAATTAGACGAGTTGACAGTAGAAATAACTACACATGGGTATGATCTGGTGGCCATTACAGAAACATGGCTGCGAGTTGACCATGACTGGGAACTAAACATCCAGGGGTATTTGACTATTAGAAAGGACAGACAGGAAGGAAAGGGAGGTGTGGTGGCTATGGTTATAAAGGATGGAATCACTGCAATAGTGAGAAATGATATTGGGTCAAAGGATCAGGATAGTGAAATAATTTGGGTGGAGATAAGGAATAGTAAGGGGAAAAAGCCACGAGTGGGCGAAGTCTATAGGCCTCCTAACAGTTGCAACTCTATTGGTCGGAGTATAAATCAGGAAATAGTTGGGGCTTGTAATAAGTGAACAGCTATAATCATGGAAGATTTTAACTTTCATATTGACTGGACAAATGAAATTTGGCAGGGCAGCCTTGAGGAAGAGCTCATAGAGTGCATTAGCGATGGTTTCCTTGAGCAGTATGTTACTGAACCAACAAGGGGGCAGGCAATCTTAGATCTGGTCCTGTGTAATGAGACAGGTTTAATAAAAAATGTCCTAGTAAATGATCCCCTAGGAATGAGTGACCATAACATGGTTGAATTCCAAATTCAGTTGGAGGTGAGAGATTTGGAGCTCAAACCAGCGTACTAAGCTTAAATAAAGGAGACTATGAAGGTATGAGAGCAGAGTTGACTGAAGTGGACTGGGAAAATAGATTAAGGTGTAAGATGGTACAGGAGCAGTGGTGTACATTCAAGGAGATATTTCACAACTTTCAAGAAAAATATATTCCACCGAGGAAATAGGGGCGTAAAAGAAATGACAGCCATCCGTGGCTAAGTAAAGTACTAAAGGATAGTATCTGACTGAAAACAAGGTCATATAAAGTAGCCAAATCTAGTGGGAGGATAAAAGATTGGGAAGCATTTAAAGCCAGCAAAGAATAACTAAAAGATTAATTAAGAAAGGGAAGATAGATTATGAAAGTAAACTAGCAAAAAATATAAAAAGAGATAGCAAGAGTTTCTACAGTTATATACAAAGAAAAAGGAAGGCTAAAGTGAATGTTGTTCCCTTAGAGGATGACACCGGGAAATTAGTAGTGGGGAACAGGGAGATGACAAATACGCTGAACAAATATTTTGTATCAGTCTTTACAGTAGAGGACACTAAAAATATCCCAACACTGGAGAAACATGGGGCTATGGGGGGGAGGAGCTAAACACTATTAAAATCAATAATGAGGTGGTACTCGGTAAGATAATGGGACTTAAGGCGCATAACTCCCCTGGACCTGATGGCTTGCATCCAAGGGTCTTTAGAGGCATAGCAGTAGGGATTGCGGATGCATTGCTGATAATTTTCCAAAACTCCCTGGATTCAGGAAAGGTCCCAGCAGATTGGAAAACTGCTAATGTAACGCCCTTATTTAAAAAGGGAGGTAGACAAAATGCTGGAAACTATAGACCAGTTAGCCTAACATCTGTGGTTGGTAAATTGTTGGAGTCCATTATTAAGGAAGCAGTAACAGGACATTTGGATAAACATAAATTAATCGGACAGAGTCAGCATGGTTTTATGAAGGGGAAATCAAGTTTGACAAATTTGCTCGAATTCTTTGAGGACGTAACAAACAGGGCGAATAAAGGTGAACCAGTGGATGTGGTGTATTTGGACATCCAAAAGGCATTTGACAAGGTCTGACACAAAAGATTACTGCACAAGATAAAAAATCACGGGATTGGGGGTAATATACCGGCATGGGTGCAAGTCTGGCTTTCTAACAGAAAACAGAGAGATGGGATAAATGGTTCATTCTCGGGCAATCAGTAACTAGTGGTGTTCCACAGGGGTCAGTGCTGGGACCCCAAATCTTTACAATCTATATTAACGATTTGGAGGAGAGGACTAAGTGCAATGTATCCAAGTTTGCCGACGATACAAAGATGGCAGGGAAAACAGTGAGTGAGGAGGACATAAAAAACCTTCAAAAGGACATAGACAGGCTAAGTGAGTGGGCAGAAATTTGGCAGATGGAATATAATGTTGTAAAGTGTGAGGTTATGCACTTTGGCAGAAAAAATCAAAGAGCAAGTTATCATCTAAATGGAAAAAAACTGCAAAATGCTACAGTACAAAGGGATCTGGGGGTCCTCGTGCATGAAACACAGAAGGTTAGTATGCAGGTACAGCAGGTGATCAGGAAGGCCAATGGAATCTTGGTTCATATTGCCAGGGGGATGGAGTATAAATGCAGGGAAGTCTTGCTTCAGTTATACAGGGTACTGGTGAGGCCACATCTGGATACTGCGTACAGTTTTGGTTTCCATATTTAAGAAAATATATATTTGCTCTCGAGGCAGTTCAGAGAAGGTTCACTCAGTTGATTCCGGAGATGAGGTGGTTGATTTATGAGGAAAGGTTGAGTAGGTTGGTCCTCTACTCATTGGAATTCAGAAGAATTAGAGGCGATCTTATCGAAACATATAAGATTGTGGCGGGGCTTGATCGGGTGGATGCGGTGAGGATGTTCCACTGATGGGTGAGACTAGAACTAGGGGGCATAATCTTAGAATAAGCGGCTGCCGTTTCAAAACTGAGATGAGGTAAAGCTTCTTCACTCAAGAGGGTAGTAAATCTCTGGAATTTGCTACCTCACAGAGCTGAGGAGGCTGCGACATTAAATAAATTTAAAACGGAGATAGACAGTTTCCTAGCTGATAATGGGGAGCGGGCAGGGAAGTGGACGTGAGTCTAGGTTCGGATCAACCATGATCCTATTGAATGGTGGAGCAGGCCTGAGGGGCCGTAAGCCTACTCCTGCTCCTACTTCTTATGTTCTTATGTTCTTATACTCTCTGATATAGCCCAGAATCCTCTCTTTAACACTCTCATATATGCACCTCTTACTGAAGTACCCTGATATGCCCCACACCTCTCACTGTAACACTCTGATATACCCCACACCCCTCACGGTAACACTCCGATATACGCTACACCCCTCATTGTAACACTCTGATATACCCCACACCCCTCTCTGTAACACTCTGATATACACGACACCTCGTAGTGTTATATTCTGTCATACATTCATAGTGTTATACAGCACAGAAAGAGGACATTTGGCTCATCGTGTCTGCGTCAGCCATCAAGCTCTATCTATTCTAATCCCATTTTCCAGCAATTGGTCCCTAGCCTTGTATGCTATGGTGTTTCAAGTGCTCATAAATGCTTCTTGAACGTTGTGAGGGATCCTGCATCTACCATCCTTTTGAGGCAGTGAGTTCCAGATTCCAACCACACTCTGGGTGAAAAAGTTTTTCCTCAAATCCTCTCTAAACCTGCCCATTTCCTGAAAAATATGCCCCCTGGTTATTGGCCCCTCTACTAATGGGAAATGTTCCTTTCTATCTACCCTAACTATGCCCCTCATAATTTTGTACACCTCAATCAGGTCCCCCCTCAGCCTTCTCTGCTCTAAGGAAAACAACCCCAGCCTCTCCAGTCTCTCTTCATAGCTGAAACACTCCAGCTCAGGTAACAACCTGGTGAATCTCCTCTACACCCTCCCTAAAGCAATCAAATCCTTCCGATAGTGTGGCGACCAGAACTGTACACAGTATTCCAGCTGTGGCCTTACTAGCGTTTTGTACAGCTCCATCATAACCTCCCTGCTCTTATATTATATGCCTCGGCTAATGAAGACAAGTATCCCATATGCCTTCTTAACTACATTATCTACACATCCGTTGAACAGCCGCAATGAATACCAGTGATACACACAGTGCCAGTGTCTGACTCCACTGCAGCTCTCAGCTTCTGAACACCAAGTGTTCTGGATGGTTACATCCACACACAATGCAGCCCCAGCAGTGAGAATGTCCCAACTGCTCCATACGAGCCTCCAGCTACCCCACTTCTATAACCCTGTACGTATATCCCTCAATTTGTTTCTCCCTCAGAGACTTATCCAGCTCCCCCTTAAATGCATCGTTGCTATTCGCCTCAAACGCTCCATGTTCCTGATTGGAACCACTCTGTGTGGAGATGTTTTTCATTAATAAGTTATTGGTTTTATTAGTGACTATTTTATATTTCTGAACCTTGCTTCTGACACATACACAAATGGAAACACCCCGACCTCTATCCTATCAAACCACGTCACTATTTCCTCACATTGCAATGTCTCTTTAACCCTGTCAGATTAAGTGAATTTCTGTCCCCAGCCAGTAGATGTCACCAAACTCTTGTACAGCGAATTTTACAGATCTCAGGGGAGACATAACAGACAATAATTGCTCACATTATATTGGACTGGAGGGATTCAGAAATACTAGGAGGGAAGACGGGCTATCATTGCATTTTGTTAGAACAAACACTGGTTATAATGTTGGGCTAAATCAGTCAGCCTGTTGTCTTGTATGTGCGAGTAAAATTCATTCCCTTTCTGCCCGTCTCTGGTACCGTGTGTGAGTGTGAGATTTATTCTGTATCTGTTGGTCAGTGGTACTGTGTGAGAGTGGGATTCATTCTTTATCTGTCTGTCTCTGGTACTGTGTGAGAGTGGGATTCATTCTTTATCTATCTGTCTCTGGTACTGTGTGAAACTGGGATTCATTCTTTATCTGTCAGTCTTTGGTACTGTGTGTGAATGTGGGATTAATTCTGTTTCTGCCAATCTCTGGTGCTGTATATGAGTATGGGATTCATTATGTATCTGTCAGTCTCTGGTGCTGTGTGAGAGTGCAGGATTCATTTTTATCTGTCAGTCTTTGGTACTGTGTGTGAACGTGGGATTGATTCTGTATCTGCCAGTCTCTGGTACTGTGTGTGAGTTTGGGATTCATTATGTATCTGTCAGTCTCTGATACTGTGTATGAGTGTGGGATTCATTGTGTGTCTGTCAATCTCTGATACTGTGTGTCAGTATGGGATTCATTATGTATCTGTCAGTCTCTGATACTGTGTATGAGTGTGGGATTCATTGTGTGTCTGTCAATCTCTGATACTGTGTGTGAGTGTGGGATTCATTCTGTTTTATTCAGTCTCTGGTACTGTGTGTGTGTGGGATCCCTTGCCTTTCTAGCCCTCCCCCAATACGTTACCTCACACTTCTCCGATTGAATTCCATTTGCCACTTTTCTGCCCACCTGACCTGTCCATTGATATCTTCCTGCATATAGCATTCGTTATACACAGACTTTGGTGTGGGAGGGGGGGGTGTCCAGTTGTCACGTCCATAAGGAACCAACGACATAGGTAGAACTAGAAATGATGTTCTGCTGAGGGACTTTGAGGAGCTAGGATCCAACTTAGCATCCAAAAGCAGAACCTTAAAGCTAATAATCTCTGGATTGTTACCTGAGACATGCACAATTTGGCATATGGACAAACGGATTAGAGGTTTAAATGCGTGGCTCAAAGAATGGAGTGGGAGGCACAGGTTTCAGTTCATGGGGCACTGGCATGAGTATGGTGAAAGAGGGCGCTTTTCCGTTGGGATGGGCTCCACTTAATCTGGGCTGGGACCAGTGTTGTGGCGAATCGAATTACTGGGAAATAGACAGGGCATTAAACTGATGAAGCGGGGATTCAGGAAATAGTCAATTTAAAAGCCACAAGAGAAATGTCAAGGCTCTGGAGCAGAGTAGCTTCTTGTGTCAAAATAAACAGAATGTGTCAGGAAGGGACAGAGGGAGTAGTAAAGATAATAAGGCATCAGTGACTAAGGTGACATCAGGGAAATAGAGAAATAAGTCAAAACTAAAGGCACTACACCTGAATGTGGGAAGCATTTGCATAAAAATAGATGAATTAATAGCACAGCTGGAAATTAACAGGTTTGTTCTAATAGCCATAATGGAGATGAGGTTGCAAAGTGGCCAAGGTTGGGAAACAAATATTCCAGGCTACATAACTTTTAGAAGGGATAGGCAAAATGGAAATGGAGACCGGGTAGCCCTGATAGTAGAAAATGGGATAACAACAGTAGAGAGAAAGGGTCTTGGCTCTGAAAAATCAAGCAGTAGAATCAGTTTTGGTGGAGCTTAAAAAACAGCAATGAGCAGAAAGCATTGGTGAGCGTTGTTTATAGGCCCCCAAACATGTAGGGCAGATTATATATCAGGATATTAGAGGTGCATGTAACAAGGGTAATACAGTAATCAGTGGGGGACTTTAAACTACATATCGACTGGGGAAACCAAATTTGCAATAATAGTTTGGAGGACGAATTCATGGAATGTATGCAAGATAGTTTTCTAGATCAGTATGTTGAGGAACCAACTAGAGAACAGATTATTTTAGATCTAGTATTGGTGTAATGAGAAAGTGCTAATTAATAACCTTGTAGTAAAGTGGCATTTAGGGAAGAGTGACCATAATATGATAGAATTCAATATTGAGTTTGAAATTGACTTCGATAAATTCGAAGCTAGTGTCTTAAATCTAAACAAAGCACACTACGTAAGTATGAGGAGCGAGCTGGCTACGGTAGTTTGGGAAACTACTTTAAAAGGTATGACAGTGGACGAGCAATGGCTAGCATTTAAAGAATGAATGTATAATTTACAACAAATATACATTCCTTGAAGGCAACAAAACCCCACAGGAGAAGTGGTCCAACCGTGGCTAACAAGAGAAGTTAACGATAGTATTAGATCAAAGGAATATTCTTATAAAGCTGCCAAACAGAATAGTAAGCCTGAGGATGGGGAGGATTTTAGAATTAACCAAAGGAGGACCAAGAGATTGATAAGGAAAGGGAAAATAAAATGAGAGTTATCAAGCCTGAGAAATAAAAACAGACTGTAAAAGCTTCTATAGGTATGTAAAAAGGGGAAGATTAGCAAAAGTAATTGTGGGTTCCTTACCGGCTGAGACAGGAGAAATTCTAATGGGGAATAAGGAAATGGCGGAGAAAGTAAACAAATATTTTGTGTTTGTCTTCACGAAAGAAGATGCAAAAAACTTTTGAATATTAAGGGAATCAAGGGATATGGGGCTAGTTCAGGAAAGTGGAGATGAGGTAGAAGGTCAGCCATGATCTTATTGAAATGGGAGCAGGCTCGAAGGGACAAACCAGCCAATTACTGCCCCATCAGCCTACTCTCAATCATCAGCAAAGTGATGGAAGGTGTCATCGGCAGTGCTATTAAGCGGCACTTAGTCACCAATAACTTGCTCACTGATGCCCAGTTTGGCTTCTGCCAAGACATCCGGCCTCATTACAGCCTTCGTCTACACAAGGACAAAGGAGCTGAATTCCAGATGTGAGGTGAGACTAACTGCCCTCGACATCAAGGCAGCATTTGACAGAGTCTGGCATCAAGGAGCCCTAGGGAAACTGAAGTCAATGGGAATCAGGGGGAAAATGCTCCACAGATTGGAGTCATACCTATCACAAAGGAAGATGGTTGTGGTGGTTGAAGGTCAATCATCATAGCCCCAGGACATCGCTGCAATTGTTCCTCAGGGCAGTCTCCTTGGCCCAGCCATCTTCAGCTGCTTCATCAATGAACTTCCCTCCAATTTAAGGTCAGAAATGTGGATGTTCACTGGGAACTGCACAGTGTTCAGCGCCATTCACAACTCCTCAGATAATGAAGCAGTGCATGCCTGCATGCAACAAGACCTGGACGACGTTCAGGCTTGGGCTGATAAGTGGCAGGTAACATTCGCGCCGCAGAAGTGACAGACAATGACTTTCTCCAAGAAGTGAAAGTTTAACCACCTCCCCTTGACATTCAATTGCATTACCATCTCCGAATCCCCCTCTATCTACATCTTCGGGGGTCACCATTATCCAGAAACTTAACTGGACCAGCCATATAAATACTGTAACAACAAGAGCAGGTCTCACCTCCTGATTCCCCAAAGCCTTTCCACCATCGACAAGGCAAAAGTAAGGAGTGTGATGGAATACACTCCCCTTCCCTGGATTAGTGCAACTCCATCAACACTAAAGCTCGACACCATCCAGGGCAAAGCAGCCCACATGATTGGTACCCCATCCACCACCTTAAACATTCACTCCCTCCACCACTAGCGTACCGTGTCTGCAGTGTGTACCATCTACAAGATGCACTGCAGCAACTCGCCAAGGCTTCATCGGCAGCTGTTCCTAAAGCCGTGAACTCTTCCACCTAGAAGGACAAGGGCAGCAGGCGCATGGGAACAGCACCACCTCCAAGTTCCCCTCCAAGTCACACACAATCCTGACTTAGAAGTATATCGCCGATCCTTCATTGTCGCTGGTTCAAAATCCTGGAACTCCCTACCTAATAGCACTATGGGAGTACCTTCACCACACGGACTGCAGTGGTTCAAGAAGGTGGCTCAACACCACCTTCTTAAGGGCAAATAGGGATGGGCAACAAATGCTGCAATTGCCAGCGATGCCCAGATCCCATAAGCGAATAAAAATGGCCTGCTGCTGCTCCTATTTCTTATGTTCTTAAAGCTCCCGTTACACTGACCAATCAAACATTCCAAGGGAAGGTACAGCACGGGTAAGATAGAGAGATACAAAGTAAAGCTTCTCTACAGTGACAACCCAAAACACTCTCTGGGCAGTCAGAGCACGGGTGACATACAGAGTAAAGCTCCCACTAAATTGGTTCATTAAACACAACCTTTTCAGATATAGCACATGTTCAATGCAGCGTACAGCTCCATTTACACTACCCAATGAAGCACAACCAGCTCTGGTACAGCATGGGTGAATACAGAATAAAGATCCCTCCGTGTGTAAGCGTCAAACACTCCCGGGTGAGGTACGGGCAAGTTTTATCTACGAGTTATGCTCCGCTCATATTGCCGCATTAAAGGCCGAGCCTGATGTCAGATGTAGAACAGCTCCCGGTATCTGGTTAGACTCTCACCTCGACAAAATACTGGACCGATGGTATTAACAGTAAAGTTCCTCACCTTTCCAATCATTGTTCAAGTTTTCCGTTTTATCCCTTTTCTGAAAATGGGAATGTCTGTCCCTCTGGATCTGCTCTGTGAAGCCAGCGACATTTTTCCAGTCCAGTTAGTGAGGTGATGATTCGACTTCTCTCTCGCCATCTTCCTGAGATATTGCTCACTCCCAGAGGCTGTCAATAGAAAAATTGATTCATATTAATCCCAGAATCTGTAACTGGAACACAGCGGGACTGTTTTTGTGACTGATTATATTTAGTTTGAGTATATTTGCAATTAATGACATTTTTTGAATTACTTACTTTAATACTGAATTGTTCCTTTCTGACCTTGATCCTGTTTATTGGGACTACACTCACTGCCACTGTCAGCTGTCACTCCAGCTCCTCTCACACTGACATCCCACTGATGGGCCATAACTAATGGCGGGGCGCTGACTCCAGGTGACATCATGCAGGAACCGGGAGCCATTCACAAAGCAGCCAGGAAAAATATCACAAAGTGGCCATAGCCCCTCCCACTCCCGGGGCATGTACAATAGAGAGCTCCCTCTTTATTAATTAAATAGTGTACCCCCACTTTATACCCAGTGTCAGCATCGAGCGTGCACAGTGCAGGTACAATACAGAGCTCCCTCGACATTACCATAAACGTGTACCCCCACATTATACCCATTGTCAGCATCGAGCGCTCCCGTGGCTGGTACAATACAGACCTCCCTCTACATTACCGTGACAGTGTCCCCCCACTTTACACCCAGTGTCAGCATCGAGCGCTCCCGGGGGAGGTAAAATACAGAGCTCCCTCTACATTACCCTGACAATAACACTGTAATTACCAACGCCTCCCCACTCCATACCAAATTTGTTCCTGGCTCAGCTCCAGCTCGTGTTCCCCGAGCTACAATTTCTCTTCCGTCTATTCCAGGTATTCCTGGGCGCAGTTCGCTGGGCAGGACACAGCAGGCTCTGCGCGGGGACAGGAAGTGTCAGATGACAAACACCATTAAAGTTTTTACACCCTTAGGGTGCAGTAATCACCCTCAGGACTTTTACCACCCTGCCCAGAATCAGTGGCGATGTATGCACAATTCCCAGGGGCAGTGACCCTGTACCCACAATGCGCAGTGTCAGTCCACATGTAACCACAATGCACAGGGACAGTGACCTGTTCGCACAATGCCCAGTGTCAAAGGCCCTCTACTCACTATTCCTGACGGTCAGTGGACTTACTGACATTGCCCAGGATCATGACCCATTTCCACAATGCGCAGGGTCAGTGACCCTGTAGCACAAGGCCCAGGGTCAGTGCCGAATTACCCACAAGACCCAGGGTCAGTGATGTGTACACACACTGCCCATTATCAGTGAAACTGTACCCATAATGCCCTTGGTCAATCAACCGTTACCCACAAAGCCCAGGTTCAGTGACACTGTACCAACAATGCCCAGTTTCAGTGACCCTGTACCCATAATGCTCAAGGTCAGTGACACCGTACCCACAATCCCAGGGTCAGTGACCCTGTAACCACAATGCCCGTGGTTAGTCAACAATTACCCACAATGTCCAGGGTCATTGACTCTGAACCCACAATGTCCGTGCAGTGACACTGTACCCACAATCCCAGGGTCAATGACACTATACCCACAATGCCCCGGGTCAGTGCCCTTTACCCACAATCTCCAGGGCCATTGATTCTGCACCCACAATGCTTGGGGTCAGTAACCTGCACCCACAAACATGACCAACTCAGATACAGTAAGTCTTCAAATAAGCGTACAGCTCCCTTGGCACTGCCCAATGAAGCACAACCAGCTCAGTTAAAGCATGGGGTGTATAAAGATCCCTTTACATGAAAGTGTCAAACACTCCCAGGAGAGGTACTGGCCAGGTTTATCTACGAGTTAAGCTCCGGTCAACTTGATGCATCTGAGGCCAAGCTAGATGGCAGATGTTGAACAGCTGCCAGTAGCTGGTTAGACTCTCGCCCTGGAAACATCCTGGGCTGGCGGGATTCTCAGTAAAGTTCCTCAACTTTCCAATCATTGTTGAAGCTTCCCGTTTTATCCCGTCTTTGACACTGGGGGTTTTGGTCCCACTAGACATGCTCCGTGAAGCCACCGACATTTCTCCAGTCCCAGTTAGTGAGGCAATGATTCGACGTCTCTCTCTCCTCCTTCGTGAGATATTGCTCACTCCCAGAGACTGTAAATAGAAAAATTATTCATATTAATCCCAGAATCTCTACCAGGAATACAGTGGGACAGTTTTTGCGACTTTGATTGTATCTAATTTGCATACATTTGCAATAATGTGTGTGTATGAATTACTTACTTTAATATCAAATTGTTCTTTTCTGTCCGTTGCACTGTTTATCGGGAGCTACACCCTCCCAGTGTCAGCTGTCACTCCATCTCCTCTCACACTGACACCCCACTGATAGGTTTACACCCCTGGTTACGGCCCGACTCCAGTTGACATCACAAAGGAACCAGAAGCCAATTACACAGCAGCCAGGAAGAATGTCACAAATTGGCCGTAGCTCCTCCCACTCCTGGGGCAGGTACAATACAGAGCTCCATCTAATTTACCCTGACATTGTACCTCCTCTTTATACCCAGTGTCAGCATCGAGTGCTCCCAGTGCAGGGACAGTACAGAGCTCATTCTACATTGCCCTGACAGTGTACCTCCAAAATATACCCAGTGTCAGCATCCAGCACTTCCAGGGCAGGTACAATACAGAGCTCTCACTACTTTACCCTGACAGTGTACCTCCACTTGAAACTCAGTGTCAGCATCCAGCACTTCCAGGGCAGGTACAATACAGAGCTCCTTCTGCATTACCCTGACAGTGTACCTCCACTTTATACCCAGTGTCAGCATCCAGCGCTCCCAGGGCAGCTGCAACACAGAGCTCTCTCTACATTACCCTGACAGTGCACCTCCAGTTTATAACCAGTGTCAGCATCCAGCACTTCCAGGGCAGGTATAATACAGAGCTCCCTCTACATTACTCAGGCATTACCACTGTTACTCCCTCCCATGCCATACCTTTCCCTGTTCCTGATGCAGCTCCAGGTCGGGTTCCACAGCTGCAGTTCTACTGCCGTTTGTTCCAGTGGTTCCAGGGTCCACTTTGTTGGACAGGTCAGAGTGTGGTCTGGGGGTAGCGTAAGATTAAGAGGACAAACACCATTTAAAGACATATACTTACAGGGGGCCGTAATCACACACAGGACCTTAACCAAAAAGCCCAGGATCAGTGACCCTGCACTCAAAATGCCCAGGGTCGGCGACTTTGTACCCACAATGCCCAGGGGCAGTGACCTTGTACTGAGAATGCCCGGGTGGTGCCCCTGTACCCACAATGCCCATATGGCAGTGAACCTGTATCCACAATGCCCACGGGCAGTGACATTATACTCATAATGACCAGGGGCAGTGATATTCTAAGCAGAATGCCCAGGGACGGTGAGCTTGTACCCACATCACCTCCGTCATTGACCCTGCGCCCACAATTCCCAGGGTCAGTGACTCTGTACCCACAATGCCTGCGGTGAGTGACTCTGTACCAACAATGCCCAATGTCAGTGGCCATGTACACACAATGCCCAGGGTCATGACTCTGCATTCAAAAACCCAGGGTCAGTGACACTGTACCCACAATGCCCTGGGTCAGAGACCCTGTACCCACAAGGCCCAGTGTCAGTGACCCTGTGCCGATAATGCCCAGCGCCAGTGAACCTGTGCCCATAATTCCCAGGGTCAGTGACCCTGAATCCAAAATGCCCTATGTCAGTGACTCTGTATCCACAATGCCCAGTGTCACTGACCCAGTACCCACAATGCCCCGTGTCAGTGTCCCTGTACCCACAATGGCCTGTGTCAGTGATGCAGTACCCACAATGCCCAGTGTCAGTGACCCTGTACCCACAATGCCCAGGGTCAGTGAATCTGTATCCAAATTCCCAGGTCAATAACCCTATACCCACAATGCCCAGTGTCAGTTACACTATACCCACAACGCCAAGTGTCAGTGACCCTGTACCCACAATGCCCAGGGTCGGTGACTTTGTACCCTGTTTGCCCAGGGGCAGTGACCTTTTACAGGGAATGCCCGGGTGGTGCCCCTGTACCCACAATCCCCATAGGGCAGTAAACCTGTATCCACAATGCCCAGGGGCAGTGATATTATACCCACAATGCCCAGGGGCAGTGACATTGTAAGCAGAATGCCCAGGGACAGTGACCGTGTACCCACAATCAACACCGTCATTGACCCTGTTCCCACAATGCCCAGGGGTCAGTGACTCTGTACCCACAATGCCCAGTGTCAGTGACCATGTACCCACAATGCCCAGGGTCAGTGATTCTGTATCCAAACAACCAGGCTCAGTAACACTGTACCCACAATGCCCTGGGTCACAGGCCCTTTACCCACAAGGCCCAGTGTCAGTTTTACCTTGTACCCACAATGCCCAGCGTCAGTGAACCTGTGCCCATAATGCCCAGGTTCAGTGACCCTGAATCCAAAATGCCCTGTGTCAGTGACCCTGTACCCACAATGCTCAGATTCAGTGAACCTGTACCACAATGCTCAGGGTCAGTGACCCTGTAGCCACAAAGCCCAGGGCCAAGAACCCTGTGCCCACAATGCCCAGTGTCAGTTACCCTGTACCAACAACGCAGGGTGGCCCATTCCTACAACTCGGCAATGATCTCCATTGCCCAATCGGCTTCATTGTTGGACTGCAATATGTCTATGTCGGCTTGCTGACAAGGAAATCCTCAGCTCGGTACCCTGACATTGCCTGGTTTGCCACAGCGTGGGCTTGGGGAGGGAAAGCATCAGAAACTAGGGCCCGAATCAGGGAAGGAAAGCCCCAGGCTCCATCTGCGGCCTGTGCTCAGTTAGCCTGATCTAATCCGGTGTGGCATTGAGCATCTCTCCCCCCCAAGCACACATGCACACCCAGACACAGAGCAGGAAATGCCGAGGCTCCAACACCGACCTGTGCTGAGTCGACACCCTGCTCTACCCTCTGCTCACAGGGGTGATCTTACCTCGCTGCTGAGCATGTCAAAACTTGAGTTCTCAATCTCCTGCATCTCCACCATCGCCCATCTTGAACGTGTGGGGTGCGTGGGGCAGCAGCGGGCCATTCTGCTCAGTTACGAATTCCGAGACTAACTGCAAGAGATGCAGGGAGAGGTGGCAATTAGACCCCCAGAGTGGTGGGTGCCCCACCCCTGAAATGCCCCTCCTGGAGTGGTTACTGTGACACCCCACACACAGAGCAGGAAATGCCTAGTCTCCATTCCCGGCCTGTGCTGAGTTAGCTTGTAGAGTAGAGAACGAGGGAGAGAGACAGAGAGAGAGAGAGAGTAGGTGGAGACCTAAATATTATATTTAATGTCATACATTTGCATTACTGATTGATATAATTTATTATTTATTTCTAATAGCTGTTTATTGGGCATATAACTGGCAAATGAAATTTAGCACAGATAAATCTGAGGTATCACATTTTGGTAAAATAGGAGGGAGGTCACATATTACTTTGAAAATAATAATCCAAATGGGGTAGAGGAGCAAAGGGATCGCGGAGTACAAATACACAAATCACAGAAAGTAGTGACACAGGTTAATAAGGAAATAAGAAAAAGCAAATCAAGCACTAGGGTTTATTTCTGGATGGGTAGAATTGAAAAGTAGTGAATTTATGCTAAACTTGTATCGAACCTTGGTTAGACCACACTTGGAGTACTGTGTACAGTTCTGGTCGCTATATTCTAAAAAGGGTTTAGAGGCACTGGAGAGGGTGCAGAGAAGATTTACATGGATGGGACCAGAAAAACTAGGGTATACATATCTGGAACTGATGAACAGGCTGGGTTTCCTTGCACTCGAAGGCTGAGGGGTGCCCTACTAGAGGTCGCTAAAATGAGGAAAAGTTTTGATAGAGTAGATAAAGAGAGAGTGTTTCCACTTGTGGGGTAGAGCAAAATTAGCGACCATCAATACAAGAAATCTAATAGCGAATTCAGACGAATCTTCTTTACCCAGCGAGTGGTGAGAATGTGGAAATCGCTACCACAGGGAGTGGTTGAAGTGAATAGAATAGATGCAGTTAAGGGGCAGTTAGATAAGCATATGAGGAAGAGTGGAATAGAGGGTTATGTGGATAGAATTAGATGAGGTAAGATGGGAGGAGGATCGAGTGGAGCAAAAATGCTGTCATGGACTGGTTGGGCTGAATGGCCTGGTTCTGTGCTGTATATCCCATGTAATCCACTGTTACAGAGTAAAGCCCTCATCAAGTACCTATAAGGCAGACACAGTGGGTTAGATACAAAGTAAATCTCCCTTTAGAGTGCTCCCCCCAATCAATGCCAGGACAGGTACATCACGGGTTAGGCATAGAGTAAAGCTCTGTCCCATGTGGTTGCTCAAAACAACCAGCTCGGGTACAGCATGGGGTGAATACAGAATAAAGATCCCTCTACATGAAGGCGTCAAACGTTCCCGGGTGAGGTACTCGCAAGATTTATCTACAAGTTGAGCTCCGCTCCACTCAACTTGTCGCATCAAAGGCTGAGCCCGATGGCAGATGTTGAACAGCTCCCATTGTCTGGTTAGACTCTCACCTCATCAAAATGCTGGACTGATGGGATTCTCAGTAAAGTTCCTCACCTTTGCAATCATTGTTGAAGCTTTCCGTTTCATACAGTCTCTGACACTGTGGATCATGGTCCCACCAGATCTGCTCGTTGAACCCAGTGACATTTGTCCAGTCCCAGTGAGAGTGGCAATGATTCGACTCCTCTCTCTCCATCTTCCTGAGATATTGCTCACTCTCAGAGACTGTCAACAGAAAAATGAATTACATTAATCACAGAATCTCTATATGGAATACAGTAGAACAGTTTTTGTCACAGTGAGCGTATCTATTATGAAGATATTCGCAATTAATGGGTATTTGAATCATCGTAGATAATATGAAATTGTTCTATTCTCTCCTTTGCCCTGTATATCGGGAGCAACACACTCCCAGGTTCAGCGGTAACTACAGCTCCTCCAATGCTGACATCCCACTGATGAACCATAATCATTGGCGGGGCCCTGACTCCAGATGACATCACAAAGGAGCCGGGAGCCAATCATACAGCAGGCTGCAACGATGTCATAAATTAGACATAGCCGCTCCCACTGCTGGGGCAGTTACAATAGAGAGCTCCATCTACGTTAATCTGACAGTGTACCCCCACTTTATACCCAGAATCTGCATCAAGCACTCCCAGGGCAGGTGCAGTAAAGAGCTTCCTCTACAATACACTGACAGTGTACCGTCATTGAATACCCAGTGTCAGAATTGAGCGCTACCTGGTCAGGTACAATAAAGAGCTCCATCTATATTACCGTGACATTAACAATGTTTCCACCTCCCTCTCCCGGCTCCATACCAATGCTGTTCCTGACACTTTTCCAGCTCATGTTCCCCCAGCTACAGTTTCTCTTCCGCCTGTTCCAGGTATTCAGGTATTCCATGACCCACTGCTCTGGGCAGCACACAGCTGGCTCTGCGGGGGTTGGCATGATGGGTCAGAGGTCAAACATCATTTAATGTTATACACCCACAGGGTGCTGTACTCACCCTCAGGAATTTGTACTCAATGCCCAGGGTCAGTGAAGCTGCACCCACAATTCCGAGGGGCATTGACCCTGTACACACATTGCCCAGGTCAGTGACCATTTACCGACAATGTCCAGGGTAATTGAGCTAACACACAATGCCCAATGTCAGTCCCAAAGACCCACAATGCCCACGGTCAGTGATCCAGTTCCCACAAGATCAAGGGTGAGTCAACTGTACCCACAATGCACGTGGACAGTCAACCGTTACCCACAATGCCCCGGGTCAGTGAGCTTTACCCACAATGCTCCGGGCATTGACCCTGTACGCACAATGCCCATTGTAATTGAGCCCGTATCCACAATGCATGAGCTGTGTGACCCTGTACCCACAATGCCCAGGGTGAGTGAACCTGCACCCACAATGACCAGGGTCAGTGACGCTGGACCCACAATACCCAAGGTCAGTGACCCAGTACCACAATGCCCAAGTTCAGTGACACTGTACCTACAATGCCCAGGTTCAGAATCTGTATCCAGAATGCCCAGTTTCAGTTACCAGCACCCACAGTGCTCAGAGTCAGCGACCTTCACCCACAATGCTCAGAGTCCGTGACCCAGTACCCACAATGCCCAGGGTCACTGACCCAGTACCCACAGTGCACAGTGTCAGTGACCCTGTAATGACAATGCCCAGTGTCAGTGACCCTGTACCCATAATGCCCAGTGTCAGTGACCCTGTAATCACAATGCCCAGTGTCAGGGACGCTGGACCCGCAATGCCCAAGGTCAGTGACCCAGTACCACAATTCCCAGGTTCAGTGACTCTGTACCTACAATGCCCAGGGTAAGAATCTGTATCCACAGTGCCCAGTTTCAGTGACCAGCACCCACAATGCTCAGACTCAGCGACCTGCATCCACAATGCTCAGAGTCAGTGACCCAGTAACCACAATGCCCAGGGTCCCTGTCCCAGTACCCACAATGCACAGTGTCAGTGACCCTGTAATGACAATGCCCATTATCAGTGACCCTGTACCCATAATGCCCAGTGTCAGTGACCCTGTAATCACAATGCCCAGTGTCAGGGACGCTGGACCCACAATGCCCAAGATCAGTGACCCAGTACCACAATGCCCAGGTTCAGTGACTCTGCACCTACAATGCCCAGGGTCACTGAATCTGTATCCACAATGCCCAGTTTCAGTGACAAGCACCCACAATGCTCATGGTCAGCGACCTGCACCCACAATGCTCAGGGTCAGTGATCCAGTACCCACAATGCCCAAGGTCACTGACAGAGTACCCACAATACACAGTGTCAGTGACCCTGTAATGACAATGCCCAGTGTCAGTGACCCTGTACCCATAATGCCAAATGTCACTGACCGTGTAATCACAATGACCAGTGTCAGTGACCCTGTACCCATAATGCTCAGTGTCAGTGACCCTGTACCAACAATGCACAGTGTCAGTGACGCTGTAATCACAATGCCCAGTGTCAGTGACCCTGTACCCATTATGCCCAGTGTCAGTGATCCTGTAATCACAAAGCCCAGGATCAGGGACATGGTTACAACAATGCACAGTGTCAGTGACCCTGTAATCACAAAGCCCAGGGTCAGTGACCCAGTACCCACAATGCACAGTTTCAGTGATGCTGTAATCTCAATGCCCAGTGTCAGGCACCCGGTACCCATAATGCCCAGTGTCAGTGACACTGTAATCACAATGCCCAGTGTCAGTGACCCTGTACCATAATGTTCAAAGTCAGTGACCCTGTACCCACAGTGCGCAATGTCAGTGACCCTGTAATCACAATTCCACTGTCAGTTACCCAGTACCAACAATGCATAGTGTCAGGGACACTGTAATCACAATGCCCAGTGTCAGTGACCCTGTACCCATTATGCCTAGTGCCAATGACCCTGTAATCACAATGCCCAGTGTCAGTGACCCTGTACCCATAATCCTCAGTGTCAGTGACCCTCTACCCACAATGCACAGTGTCAGTGGCCCTGTAATCAGAATTCTCACTGTCAGTTACCCTGTACCAACAATACCCAAGGTCAGTGACCCAGTACCACAATGCCCAGTGTCATTGACGCCGTATCCATTATGCCCAGTGTCAGTGACCCTGTAATTACAAAGCCCAGGGTCAGGGACACGGATACAACAATGCCCAGGGTCAGTGACCCTGTACCCACAATGCCAAGGATCAGTGAAACATTACCAGAATGCTCAGGTTCAGTGATCCTGTACCTAAAATTGCCAGGGTCAGTGACCCTCTACCAATAAAGCCTCGCGGCCCGTCCCTTTGCAGTCTGTCCCGTTTCCGGGCCAGCTAACTCGGCGATGAAACCCTTTGACCAATATGTCTGCATTGTGCCCATGATCTGCTTGGTGCCAGAATCTTCTTGGCCCAGGTCCCCGATGTTGAATCCGTGATTCTTAAAGTATGATGTTTTCCAATAACTACACGGAGGATGTAACTTAACAATCAGCAGTTGTTTGCTGGAGTAGGGTAGTCTCAAGACGGACAGTACAGAGGCATGCTCAAGGCTTATATACAGGTGTGGTCACTGCCGGTACTACAGCATACAGGAACTGTAAAAGCAGTTCTCTCTTAAAGGTACATACACTACAATTCCTCCCCTTTTAGATTAGCAGTACCCATAATATTCAAATAACAATTAACACATTAACATGCACATTAAACAGAAATAATCCATTTATAGATTCAGTCTTTGGGGTGGCTTCCTGATCCTTTCTGGATAGCGCCTTTTCTGAGGTTCTTGTTCTTGCTGCGGAGGCGATTCTGGCCCCCTTTCGTCGGCTAGTTCATCAGTTTCCACTGCTACTGTTTCTGAGGTAGATGCTACCAGTATGTTGGGTTCATCCCCAGGTACGCGAGACATGCAGTTGACTCGTTCCTGTGACGCTAAGATCTGGTCGAAGTGGCATCTCACAATGTTCTCCCCGACATCAACTCTTTATATTAATGGCCTCTGCCATGTGCATATCGTTCCGGGTTGCCATTTCTCTGTTCGGCAGTAATGGGCCAAGACTGGTTGTCCTACATTGAAGCTCCTTGTTGGCTTCTCATTGATGTGCTGGAATTGTTTATCCTCAACATATCTTCGCACAGTTGGTCTGAGCAAATCCAGACGAGATGTCAACCTTCGGTTAAACAACATCATGGCCGCGGTCTGGTTGGTAACTGCATGTATCGCATTTCTGTAGGCTAATAGGAAATTGTCCACCTTATGCTGTAGTGGAATTTCATCATCGCACATGGCCTTCATCGCCTTTTTAAAGGTTTGTACGAACATCTCAGCCAATTCATTTGTGGCAGGATGATACGGGGTGGATGTGTAATGCCTTACCCCATTCCTTCTCATAAATTTCCGAAACTCTTCGGACACAAACTGTGGTCCATTATCAGAGCAAATCTGCTCTGGCAAGCTGTTCCTGGCAAATGTGGTCCGTAGGACTGCAATCGTTTTCTCTGTAGTGATTGAGGACATTTTTATCACCTCAGGCCATTTAGTGTGCGGATCCACTGCTATTAAAAACATTGAGTCCATGAATGGACCAGCAAAATCAATATGCACCCGTTGCCATGGAGAGGAGGGCCACTCCCATGGGTGTAGAGGGGCATGTGGTGGAGCATTTTGGACCTTCTGGCATCCTGAGCAGCTCTTGGTTAGTTCCTCGATTTATTGATCAATCCCTGGCCACCACACATAAGCCACACATTGCAAGAGTTTTCATTTTCACCCCTCCCAGATGACCTTCGTGAAGCTCATTGAGCACTCTCTCCCTTAACATGGGTGGAATTACCACTCGGGATCCACACATCACAGTCCCCTGGCATACTGACAGCTGTTCTCTTCTGGATGAGAATGCTGGCTACAGTGAGTCGCCATGTATTGGCCATCCCCTCACCGTCAAATCATACACCCGAGACAGTGTCGGGTCATTGCGAGTCTCCTTCTCTATATCCGCGTTAGTTACTGGCAATCGTTCAATTATTGATGAATAAAATATCTCGATAGGGTCCACTGCTGTTGCTTCCTCCACAGTAGGCAGTGGCAAGCGTGATAGCCCATCAGCGTTTCCATGCTGTTTCCTGCCTTTATATTATATTTCATATTGGTTCGCCCCTAGAAAAAGGGACCATCTTTGTGAAACCGTTGTGCAGTCATCAATGGAACGCCCTTCTTTGGATTAAAGATGGAGACAAGTGGTTGTTGGTCAGTCAGCAAGGTGAACTTCTGCCCATGCAGATAGTGATTGATTTTTTTTACTCCCCATATTAGGCTGAGGGCCTCCCTGTCGATCTGGGCATAGTTGCGCTCGGCTGAGGTTAGTGACCGAGACGCAAAGGCTACTGGCCTCTCCAACCCGTCTGGGAATTTGTGCGACAGCACCGCTCCAATACCATAGGGTGATGCGTCACATGCCAACCGAATTGGTAGTGCTGGGTTGAAATGGGCCAACACCTCTTTTGATGTGATCAAATCTTTGCACTTCTGGAAAGCTCGTTTACATTCATCATTCCACTTCCATCGTACCCCCGTTTGCAATAGGGTGTTCAGTGGGTGTAATACTGCAGGCAAATTGGGACGAACTTATGGTAGTAGTTCACCAGCCCGAGGAACCACCTCAGTTGTGACACATTTTCCGGTGCTGGAGCCTTGACTACTGCCTCAATCTGTTCAGGGGACTTATGTTACCCCTCTTCATCAATAACGTGGCCACAATACGAGATCTGCTTCTGGAAAAATTCGCACTTGTGGCGATTAGCTCGTAGCCCATATTCCTTTAATATAGTGAGCACGTTCTCTAGGTTGGCGAGGTGATCACTGTCATTTTCGCCCGTAACCAGGATGTCGTCCAAATAACATTGGGTCCCTGGAATCCCTTGCAGGACTTGATCCATTGCCCTTTGCCAAATAGCCGGAGCCGATGCTACCCCGAAAACCAGCCGGTTGTATTGGTAGAGAGCTTTATGAGTGTTGATCGTGAGGTATTGTTTCGAGGCTTCATCTACCTTCATTTGCAAGTACGCCTGGGCCAGATCAATTTTGGTGAAGCGTTTACCTCCAGATAGCGAGGCAAAAATATCCTCTATCCGTGGAAGCAGATATTGTACCGTGTGAAGGACTGGGTTCACTGTCACCTTAAAATCCCCACAGATGCGGACCTTCTTTGGTTCCCCAGGCGTATTACTCAACGACCTCTTCATTACAGGAACGATGGGTGTAGCCCACTCGGTCCAGTCTACTTTGGACAGTACTCCTGAACGTTCCAAACCTTCCAGCTCTGCTTCGATGGCTGGTCGGATCGCATAAGGCACCGGTCTGGCCTTAAAAACTTTGGGCTTGCATTTCCCTCTATCTTAATCGTTGCTGTTATGCCTTTTAGTGTTCCGAGTCCCTCCTGGAACACTTCTTTGCGTCAGTTAGCATTTTTGACAGTCGTCCAGGTGTGACATCGTCATCCTTTTTGGCCTCAACCTTCAGTGCCTGTATGGAATGCCAATCTAATTGTATTTTCCGGATCCATTCACGTCCTAGTAGTGGTGGTCCTCCATCTGGCAAAACATATAAGTCCATTTTAGGTATTTCCTGGCCTTTGTATATCAATTTCACCCTTATTTTTCCTTTGGGGTAGTCTTTTTGCCCCGTGTACGACTTCAAGACAATCTCTGTAGCTTTCAAGTGTATACATGAAAATAGCCGCTTGTAATCCCTTTGGTTTATGGCTGTTAGGGCTGATCCAGTGTCCAATTCCATTTTCAATTGGACCCCGTCTATCTTGAGTGTGACCCAGATAGTCTGGTGGTCCTCCATTTTGATTACCTTATGTAGTTTCAGACAACCCAGCTCCTTGCTTCTGGAGTCTGTATCAATTTTCTGTTCGTTTGAACTACTGTCCATCACCTTATGTACATTTTTGTACTTCTCCTGTGGAGATTTCTTGCTGCTGGTTTTCTTCCCTGACCTATAGACTCTTGCTTTGTGTCCTGCTTTTCCACACTGTCTGCACACTTGGTCCTTGAACCAACAATCCTTCTGGTCGTGTGTTGTTCTGCCGCAGCGAAAGCACTTCACTGCTCCATATGACATTTCATTGGTGCCATATTCTTGTGGTCTCTGTTGTATCTCTGCCGTGCCCCATGCCGCTGCTTCATGTGGAACTACCATGCTGAAAGCCTTGTCCAGCGTAAGATCCTTTTCTGATAGAAGCCGTTTCTGGGTTCCTTCTCTTTGAAGCCCACACAGAAACCTGTCCCTTAACGTATCTGCTTGCCCCACTCCAAACTGGCAGTGTTTCGATAGCTTGTGCAGTTCCATTAAGTACTCAGCATTACTTTCGTCTTTATGTTGGTTCCTCTTGTGGAACTTAAATCTTTCTGCTATCAGCAGCGGTGTGGGGTTTACGTGGTCCTGTAGGATTTCTACTATGCTTTCGAAATTCTTATCCACGGGCTTCTCTGGGGTTATTAGGTTTCGCAGTAAGCCATAAGTTTTTGCACCCATGGAATTTAAGAAAACCAGTGCTTTCCTAGCATCTGTCACTTTATTCGCCCTGCAGTACACCTCAATGCGTTCCACATATGTCACCCAATCTTCGACTTCATTGTCGAACTCAGTGATACTGCCACTCTTCGGCATCCCTGGGTGTGATTTAACTGTCTAAAATGGCGTCTCCCGCATTTTCCCTTCTTCTCCGCTGGCACAAAATGGCAACTCCCGCGCTTTCCTTTCTTCCCGCGCTCGCCCCCCTTCTCCGCTGCGGCTGCTAAAAATGGCGTCTCCTGTGCTCTCCCTTCTTCTCCCCGTGGACGCGGTTCAGCCCTTGAGCCCTGGCTGTGCTCGGCGCGTTCTCCTGTGCATCTTTCCCATTGCCGTCGCTCGGCCCTGAACCCGGCTGCTGCTTTACCCTCTCTCTCTCTGTTTGTTTTTCCTCGACGCCACTCTGTTTTCAACCACCGGACGGGCTCTGTGCGCTTCAGCCTCTCTCTTACCCCGTCGATGCGGCGTGGCTTTTTCTATGCCGTCGGTCATCTCCAGCCGCCGCTGTTCGGGAAGGGTCCGTGCTGTACCTGTTGCCAGTCTGTTGCTGGATCGTCGTGGCTGGGGAAGCAAGCCCGGCTCTCAACAGCCTCCCCTGCAATGTTTACTCTCTGCCGGATGACTGGGCAGTTGCTCGTGGTCGACGCCCGTGCTTCTGGCCTCGACTTTCTTCCACCGTCCTCCCGGAGCATATCCTTAAAGAGAAATGCAGAGTTGCAGGAAGATTCGAATCGACCTCATCGCCACTGTTGAATCCGTGGTTCTTATAGTGTGATGTTTTCCAATAACTACACGGAGGCTGGAGCTTAACAATCAACAGGTGTTTACTGGAGTAGTGTAGTCTCAAGACTGACAGTCCAGAGGCATGCTCAAGGCTTATACACAGGTGTGGTCACTGCCAGTACTACAGTATACAGGAGCTGTAAAAGTAGTTCTCTCTTAAAGCTTCATACACTACACCCAACATCGCCAGGTCTGCCACACTGGAGGATGGGGGAGGGAAATCACCAGAGATTAGGGCCGAATCTGGGCAGGAAAATCCCAGGCTCCATCCCCGGCCTGTGTTGACTTAACCTGTTCTCTCACCTGTTGTGGGACAGAGCCCCACACAAACAGAGCAGGAAAGGCATTGGCTCCATCCCAGGCCTGAGCTGATTTGACCCCCTGCTCTACCGCCTGCTTCCAGGGATGATCTTACCTCGCTGTGGAGCATGTCGAAGGCTCGGGTGCTCAATCTCCTGCACCTCCACCAGCAGGTCGTTCATCTTGGACGTCTGGGGTCCGCGGGGCAGCAGGGCGCCAGTCACGAACTCCGAGACTAACTGCAAGAGAGAGGGAGAGGCAGCAATTAGACCTACACAATGAGGGGTGCCCCTGAAATGTCCCCTCCCAGACACTACAACCATGTTTGTCCTCGTCACCTCTGCAGCAGATCCCAGTGGCTTGGAGACCTGCAATAAGGCATGGACTGTTTGGGCTGAATGGCTTGTTTCAGTGCCGTATAGCCAATGTATATAAGCGAAGAGCTATTTTATAATTTTGCGGGAGAGGGAGTGAGATAGCGGAGCGAGGGAGGGACAGGAACACAGAGGGGGAGGAGGAGGGAGTGAGGGAGAGCGCAGTTGGGGAGGCACAAAATATATAGTTAGTCATATATTTGCATTATTGATAGATATTATTTTTTATGCAATTATAAAAGATCTTTAATGGTTATTTAATTGGCAAATGAGATGTAACACAGACAAATCTGAGGTATTACATTTTGGTAAGACAAATAAGGAGGCCGCATATCACTTGGAAAATAAGAATCTAAATGTGATGGAGGAGCAAAAATATCTCGGGGTACAAATACACAAATCACTGAAAGTAGTGACACCGGTTAACGAGGTCAGAAAAAGCAAACCAAGCACTAGGGTTTATTTCTAAGGGATAGAATTGAAAAGCAGTTAAGTTATGCTAAACCTGTATCGAACCATGGTTAGACCAGACTTAGGCTACTGCATACAGTTCTGGTCGCCATATTATAAAAAGGATACAGAGGTAGAGAAGATTTACAATGATGATACCAGAAATGCGATGGTGAACCTTTCAGAAAAGTATAAACAGGCTGGGAAAGCGGAGGGGTGAAAAATATGAAAAATGCTGCTAGAGTAGATACAGAGAGAATGTTACCCCTGGTGGCGAAGAGCAAAACTACAGGCCATCAATATAAGATAGTCACCAAGAAATTAAATAGGGAATTCAGAAGAATCTTCTTTACCGAGAGTGGTGAGAATATGGAACTCGCTTTCACAGGGTGTGATTGAAGTAAACAGTATTGATGCATTTAATGGGAGGCTAGATTAGCATATAAGGGCAAAGGCAATAGAGGGTTACTCTATTAGAGATGGAGGAGGCTCGAGGGGCGCATAAACACAGGCTTGGGCCGGTTTGGCCAGATGGCCTCTTTCTGTGATGTATATCCTATGTAAGCCCAGATGCTGCAGTGACACCTCTGGCTGGAGTCCAGACCGTGGTATCGAGCGACTGGAGTCAGGTGCAGTCCCAGACATGGTATTGAGCGACTGGAGTCAGGTGTAGGCCCGGACCAGGTAGTGAGGGACTGGAGTCAGGTGCAGGTCCTGACCCGGAATCAAGGGACAGGAGTCAGTTGTGGGCCCAGACTGGGTAGTGAGGGACTGGAGTCAGGTGTGGGCCCAGACTGGGTAGTGAGGGACTGGAGTCAGGTGTGGGCCCAGACTGGGTAGTGAGGGACAGGAGTCAGGTGTGGGCCCAGACAGGGTAGAGAGGGATTGGAGTCCTGTGTGGACTCAGACTGGATAGTGAGGGTCTGGAGTCAGGTGTTGGCCCAGACCATGTAGTGATGGACTGGAGTCAGGTGTAGGCCCAGACTGGGTAGTGAGGGACTGGAGTCAGGTGTGGGCCCAGACTGGGTAGTGAGGGATTGGAGTCAGGTGTGTGCCGAGCTGGATTGTGAGAGACTGGAGTCAGGTGTAGGCCTAGGTTGGTAGTGAGGGAAATGAGTCAGGTGTAGGCCTAGACTGGTAGTGAGGGTCTGGAGTCTGGTGTAGGCCTAGACAGGGTAGTGAGCGACTGGAGTCAAGTTTGGGCCCAGACCAGGTAGTGAGGGACTGGAGTCAGGTGTAGGCCCAGACTGGGTGGTGAGGGACCGGAGTCAGGTGTAGGCCTAGACTGGGTAGTGAGGGTCTGGATTCAGGTGTGGGCCCAGACTGAATAGTGAGGGACTGGAGTCACGTGTTGGCCCAGACTGGCTAGTGAGGGACTGGAGTCAGGTGTGGGCCCAGGCCGGGTAGTGAGGGACTGGAGTCAGGTGTGGGCCCAGGCCAGGTGGTGAGGGACTGGAGTCAGGTGTGGGCCCTGACGGGGTAGTAAGGGACTGGAGTCAGGTGTTGGCCCTGACGGGGTAGTAAGGGACCGGAGTCACCTGTGCGGCCAGACTGGTTAGTGAGGGACTGGAGTCAGGTGTGGGCCCAGACAGGGATTGAGGGACTGGAGTCAGGTGTAGGCCCAGATCAGTTAGTGAGGGACTGGAGTCAGGTGTGGGCCCACACCGGGTAGTAAGGGACTGGAGTCCCGTGTGGGCCCAGACTGCGTAATGAGGGACTGGGGTCAGGTGTTGGCCCTGCCTGGGTACTGAGAGACTGGAGTCAGCAGTGTCCCCAGACCGGATAGTGAGTGAATGGAGTCAGTTTTGGGCCCTGACCATGTAGTGAGTGGCTGGAGTCAGATGTGGGCCCAGGCTGGGTAGTGAGGGACTGGAGTCAGCTGTAGGCCCAGACCACGTGGTGAGGGAATGGACTCAGCTGTGGGCCCAGACCAGATGGAAGGGACTGGAGTCAGGTGTGGGCCCAGACCGGGTAGTGAGGGTCTGAAGTCAGGTGTTGGCACAGACGGGGTAATGAGGGACTGGAGTCAGGTGTGGGCACAGGCTGGGTAGTGAGGGACTGGGGTCAGCTGTATTCCCAGACTGGGTAGTGAGGGACTGGTGTCAGGTGTGGGCCCAGACTGGGTGGTGAGGGACTGGAGTCAGGTGTAGTCCCAGACCAGGTAGTAAGGGCCTGGAGTCAGGTGTGGGCCCAGACCGTGTAGTGAGGGACTGGAGTCAGATGTAGGCCCAGACTGGGTAGTGAGGGACTGGAGTCAGTTGTGTGCCCAGACTGGGTAGTGATGGACTGGAGTCAGGCGTGGGCCCAGACCGGGTAGTAAGGGCCTGGTGTCAGGTGTGGGCCCAGACCGTGTAGTGAGGGACTGGAGTCAGATGTAGGCCCAGAGAGGTTAGTGAGGGACTGGTTTCAGGTGTGGGCCCAGACTGGGTAGTGAGGGACTGGAGTCAGGTGTAGGCCCAGACCGGGTAGTAAGGGCCTGGAGTCAGGTGTGGGCCCAGACCGTGTAGTGAGGGACTGGAGTCAGATGTAGGCCCAGACTGGGTAGTGAGGGACTGGAGTCAGTTGTGTGCCCAGACTGGGTAGTGAGGGACTGGAGTCAGGTGTTGACCCAGACCGGGTAGTGAGGGACTGGAGTCAGGGATGGGCCCAGACAGGATAGTGAGGGACTGGAGTCAGGTGTGGGCCCAGACTGGGTCGTGAGGGACTGGAGTCAGGTGTAGGCCTAGACTGGGTAGCGAGGTACTGGATTCAGGTGTGGGCCCACACCGAAAAGTGAGGGACTGGCGACAAGTGTGGGCCCAGACTGGGTAGTGAGGGACTGGAATCAGGTGTGGGCCCAGACTGGGTAGTGAGGGACTGGAGTCAGGTGTTGGCTTAGACGGGGTATTGAGGGACTGAAGTCATGTGTGCGCCCAGACTGGGTAGTGAGGGACTGGAGTCACGTGTGGAGCCAGACTGGTTAGTGAGGGACTGGAGTCAGATGTGGGACCGGACAGGGAGTGAGGGACTGGAGTCAGGTGTAGGCCCAGACCAGGTAGTGAGGGACTGGAGTCAGGTGTGGGCCCAAAACGGGTTGTGAGGGACAGGAGTCAGGTGTGGGCCCAGACGGGGTAGTGAGGGACTGGAGCCTGTTTTGGACCCAGACAGGGTAGTGAGGGACTGGAGTCAGGTGTTGGCTTAGACGGGGTATTGAGGGACAGAAGTCATGTGTGCGCCCAGACTGGGTAGTGAGGGACTGGAGTCACGTGTGGAGCCAGACTGGTTAGTGAGGGACTGGAGTCAGATGTCAGCGCAGACCGGGTAGTAAGGGACTGCAGTCCGGTGTGGGCACAGTCTGGGTAGTGAGGGACTGGGGTCAGGTGTTGGCCCTGCCAGGGTACTGAGAGACTGGAGTCAGCACTGTGCCCAGGCCGGATAGTGAGTGACTGGAGTCAGGTGCGGCCTCTGATCATGTAGTGAGGGGCTGGAGTCAGATGTGGGCCCAGATTGGGTAGTGAGGGACTGGAGTCAGCTGCAGGCCCAGACCACGTGGTGAGGGACTGGAGTCAGGTGTGGGCCCAGACTGGATGGGAGGGACTGGAGCCAGGTGTGGGCCCAGACTGGGTAGTGAGTGACTGGAGTCAGGTGTGGTCCCAGACCGGGTAGTGAGGATCTGAAGTCAGGTGTTGGCCCAGACGGGGTAGTGAGGGACTGGAGTCAGGTGTGGGCACAGTCTGGGTAGTGAGGGACTGGAGTCAGTTGTGTGCCCAGACTGGGTAGTGAGGGACTGTAGTCAGGTGTTGGCCCAGGCTGGGTAGTGATGGACTGGAGTCAGGCGTGGGCCCAGACTGTGTGCTGAGGGACTGGAGTCAGGTGTTGACCCAGACCGGGTAGTGAGGGACTGGAGTCAGGAATGGGCCCAGACTGGGTCGTGAGGGACTGGATTCAGGTGTAGGCCTAGACAGGGAGTGAGGGACTGGAGTCAGGTGTAGGCCCAGACCAGGTAGTGAGGGACTGGAGTCAGGTGTGGGCCCAAAACAGGTTGTGAGGGACAGGAGTCAGGTGTGGGCCCAGACTGGATATTGAGGGACTGGAGTCAGATGTCAGCCCAGAGCAGGGAGTAAGGGACTGGAGTCCGGTGTGGGCACAGACTGGGTAGTGAGGGACTAGGGTCAGGTGTTGGCCCTGCCAAGGTATTGAGAGACTGGATTTAGCAGTGTGCCCAGGCCGGATAGTGAGTGACTGGAGTCAGGTGTGGCCCCTGATCATGTAGTGAGGGGCTGGAGTCAGATGTGGGCCCAGATTGGGTAGTGAGGGACTGGAGTCAGCTGTAGGCCCAGACCACGTGGTGAGGGACTGGAGTCAGGTGTGGTCCCAGACTGGATGGGAGGGACTGGAGCCAGGTGTGGGCGCAGACTGGGTAGTGAGTGACTGGAGTCAGGTGTTGGCCCAGACGGGGTAGTGAGGGACTGGAGTCAGGTGTGGGCACAGACTGGGTAGTGAGGGACAGGAGTCAGGTGTTTGCCCAGACCGGGTAGTGAGGGACTGGAGTCAGGTGTTTGCCCAGACCGGGTAGTGAGGGTCTGGAGTCAGGTTTTGGCCCAGACTGGGTAGTGAGGGACCGGAGTCAGTTGTTGACACAGACCAGGTAGTGAGGGACAGGAGTCAGGTGTATTCCCAGACTGGTTAGAGAGTGACTGGAGTCAGGTGTGGGCCCAGACAGGGAGTGAGGGACTGGAGTCAGGTGTGGGCCCACAACGAGTAGTGAGGGACTGGAGTCAGGTGTGGGCCCAGATGGAGTAGTGAGGGACTGGAGTCAGATGTCAGCCCAGACCGGGTACTAAGGGACTGGAGTCCGGTGTGGGCCCAGACTGGGTAGTGAGGGACTGGGGTCAGGTTTTGGCCCTGCCCGGTTACTGAGTGACTGGATTCAGCAGTGTGCCCAGGCCGGATAGTGAGTGACTGGAGTTAGGTGTGGGCCCTGACCATGTAGTGAGGGGCTGGAGTCAGATGTGGGCCCAGAATGAGTAGTGAGGGACTGGCTTCAGCTGTAGGCCCAGACCACGTGGTGAGGGACTGGAGTCAGGTGTGGGCCCACACCAGTAGGAGAGACTGGAGTCAGGTGTGTGCCCAGACTGGGTAGTGAGTGACTGGAGTCAGGTGTGGGCCCAGACCGGGTAGTGAGGGTCTGAAGTCAGGTGTGTGCCCAGACTGGGTAGTGAGTGACTGGAGTCAGGTGTGGGCCCAGACCGCGTAGTGAGGGTCTGGAGTCAGGTGTTGGCCCAGACTGGGTAGTGAGGGATTGGAGTCAGTTGTTGACACAGGCTGGGTAGTGAGGGTCTGAAGTCAGGTGTTGTCCCAGACAGGGTAGTGAGGGACTGGAGTCAGGTGTGGGCCCAGACCGCGTAGTGAGGGTCTGGAGTCAGGTGTTGGCCCAGACTGGGTAGTGAGGGATTGGAGTCAGTTGTTGACCCAGACCGGGTAGTGAGTGACAGGAGTCAGGTGTAGGCCCAGCCTGGGTAGTGAGGGACTGGAGTAAGGCATGGGCCAAGAGAGGTTAGTGAGGGACTGGAGTCAGGTGTGGGCCCAGACCGGATAGTGAGTGCCTGGATTCACGTGTGGGCCCAGACTGGGAAGTGAGGGACTGGAGTCAGGTGTAGGCCCAGACTGGGTAGTGAGGGACAGGAGTCAGGTGCAGGTCCAGACTGTGTAGTGAGTGTTTGGAGCCAGGTGTAGGCCCGGCCAGTTTAGTGTGTGGATGGACGCATGTGTAGGCCCAGACTGGTTTGTGCGTGACAGGAATTGGATGTAGGCCCTGACCAGTTACTGAGTGACCGGAGTCAGGTGTAGGCTCAGACCGGGCAGTGGGGGACTGGTGTCAATTGTAGGCGCAGACCACGTAGAGTGGCACCTGAGTCAGATGCATGCCCAGACAGATAATTTTGGGGATGGACTGATGTGTAGGTCCAGATTGGATACTGAGGGACAGCAGTCAGGTGTAGGCCCAGATAAGGTAGTGAGCGACTGGAGTCAGGTGTGGGCCCAGAATGGGTAGTGAGGGTCTGGAGTCGGGTGTAGGCCCAGACTAGGTAGTGAGGGACTGTCGGCAGGTGTGGGCCCAGGCCGGGCAGTGATGGACTGGAGTCAGGCTTGGGCCCAGACTGGGTAGTGAGGGAATGGAGTCAGGTGTTGACCCAGACGGGGTAGTGAGTGACTGGAGTCAGTTGTGGGCCCAGATAGGATAGTGAGGGACTAGAGTCAGGTGTGGGCCCAGACCGGGTAGTGAGAGATTGGAGTCAGGTTTGGGCCCAGACTGTACAGTGACGGAATGGTTTCAGGTGTGGGCCCAGACCCGTAATGAGGGACTGGAGTCAGTTGTTGTCCCAGGCGGGGTACTGCAGGACTGGAGTCAGGTGTAGGCCCAGACCAGGTAGTGAGGGACTGGAGTCGGGTGTGGGCCCTGACCGGGTAGTGAGGGACTGGAAATAATAACAGAAAATGCTGGAAAAACTCAGCAGGCCAGGCAACATCCGTGGAGAGAAATTTGAGTTGACGTTTCGGCTCGAACCCTTCTTCAAATCTGGAAAGAAAAGAAAATATTTTGAATGCAGGGCTGCGATCGGACAAAAGAAGTGAAAGAAACAAAAGAGCCAGACGAGATGGTAATAGGCTGAGATTAGGTGTAAAGTGTACATGGCAGGGCAAGAGATAGCTGCCAGGTGTGAGAGTGAAACAAAAGGAAAGGGGGTGAGGAAAATGAGTGGAAAAATTACAAGAATAATGTGTAATAGGGGCCGAGGTTATGATCTGAAATTGTTGAACTCGATATTGAGTCCGGAAGTCTGCAGAGTGCCTAATCGGAAGATGAGGTGCTGTTCCTTGAGTTTACGTTGAGCTTCCGTGGAACAATACAAGAGGCCAAGGAGGGTAAGGTTCGAGTGGGAGTGGAGCGGTGAATTAAAATGACAGGCGACTAGAAGCTCAGGGTCACCCTTACAGACTGAACGGAGGTGTTCCGCAAAGTTGTCTCCCAACCTGCGTTTGGTCTCCCAAATGTAGAGGAGACCGCATCGTGAGCAGCGAATACAGTATACTAGATTGCGATAAGTACAAGTCAATCGCACTTTCACCTGGAAGGGGTGTTTGGGGCCCTGGACAGTGGGAAGGGGGGAGGTATAGGGGCAGGTGTTACATCTCCTCTGCTTGCACGGGAAGGTGCCAGGCAAAGGGGAAGGGCAGTTTGGGGTGATAGAGAAGTGGACTAGGTTTTCTTGGAGGGAGCGGTCCCTACGGAATGCTGAAAGGGGAGAGGAGGGGAAGATACGTTTGGTGGTGGGATCACTTTGGAGGTAGCGGAAATGCAGGAGGATGATCCGTTGAATGTGGAGGCTGGTGGGGGGAAAGGTGAGGACATGGGGAACCCTATCGTGGATCCAGGAGGGAGGGGCAGGGTTGAGGGCAGAAGTGCGGGAGATAGAACTGACACGGTCGAGGGCAGTGTCAACCACGGTAGAGAGGAATCCTTGGTTCCGGAAAAAGGGAGACATGTCTGAAGCACTGGTGTGGAAGGTGGCATCGTTGGAGCCAATACGACTGGAGTCAGGTGTGAGCCCAGACTTTGTAGTGAGGGACTGGATTGTGGTTTAGGCCCAGACTGGGTAATGAGAGGCTGGAGTCAGGTGTAGGCCCAGACTGGGTAGTGAGGTACTGGAGTCAGTTGTAGGCCCAGACCGGGTAGTGCAGGACTGGAGTCAGGTTTAGGCCCAGACTGGATTGTGAGGCACAGGAGTCATGTGCAGGCCCAGACTAGGTAGTGAGGGACTGGAGTCAGCTGCAGGACTAGACAGGTTAGTGAAAGGCTGGAGTCAGGTGCGGGTCCAGATTGTGTAGTGAATGTTTGGAGCCAGGTGTAGGCCCGGCCAGTTTAGTGTGTGGTTGGATGCATGTGTAGGCCCAGACCAGTTAGTGCGTGACAGGAATCGGATGTAGGCCCAGACCAGTTACTGAGTGTCTGGAGTCAGGTGTAGGCCCAGACTGCGTCATGCGGGGCTGGAGTCCGTTGCAGGCTCAGACAGCCTGTAGGCAGGTGTAGGCCAAGACAGGTTAGTGTGGGGATGGATTCATGTTTAGGCCCAGACCGGTTACTGAGTTGCTGGAGTCCATTGTAGGCCCAGGCAGGTTAGTTTGGGCATTAACTCATGTGTAGGCCCAGACCGGTTACTGAGGGGTTGGAGTCAGTTGTAGGCTGAGACCGGTTACTGAGGGGCTGGAGTCAGGTGCAGGCCCAGACTGGATAGTGAGGGACTGGAGTCAGGTGTATGCCCCGCACACATAATGAGGGACTGGAGTCAGGTGTAGGCCCAGGCCACATAGTGAGGGACTGAGTCATGTGCAGGCCCAGACCAACTATCGAGGGATTGGAGTCAGGAGTGGTCACAAACTCGGGAGTGAGGGACTGGAGTCAGGTGTTGGCCCAGACTGGGTAGTGAGGGACCGGAGTCAGGTGTAGGCCCAGACTGGGTAGTGAGGGACTGGAGTCAGGTGTAGGCCCAGACTGGGTAGTGAGAGACTGGAGTCAGGTGTGGGCTCAGACCAGAGTGTGAGTTACTGGAGTCAGGTGTAGGCCCAGATTGCGTAATGAGGGACTGGAGTTAGGTGTAGGCCCAGAGCAGGAATCGAGGGACTGGATTCAGCTGTAGGCCCAGACCAAGTAGTGAGGGAGTGGAATCAGGTTTAGACCCAGACCGGGTATCGAGGGACTGGAGTCACGTGCAGGCACAGACTGGGTAGTGAGCGACTGGATTCAGGTGTAGGCCCAGACTGGGGAGTGAGGGACTGGATTCAGGTGCAGGCCCAGACTTGGAAGTGAGGGACTGGAGTCAGTTGTGGGCCCAGACTGGGTCGTGAGGGACTGGAGTAATGTGTTGACCCAGACCGGGTAGTGATGGACTGGAGTCAGGTGTGGGCCCAGACTGGGTAGTGAGGGGCTGGAGTCAGATGTTGACCCAAACATGGTAGTGAGGGACTGGAATCAGGTGTGGGCCCAGACCGGGTAGTGAGGGATTGCAGTCAGGTGTGGGCCCAGACTGTGTAGTGAGGGATTGAGCCAGGTGTGTGCCCAGACTGGGTAGTGAGAGACTGGAGTCAGGTGTAGGCCCAGACTGGGTAGTGAGGGACTGGAGCCAGGTGTAGGCCCAGACTGGGTAGTGAGAGACTGGAGTCAGGTGTAGGCCCAGACTGGGTAGTGAGGGATTGAGCCAGGTGTGTGCCCAGACTGGGTAGTGAGAGACTGGAGTCAGGTGTAGGCCCAGACTGGGTAGTGAGGGATTGAGCCAGGTGTAGGCCCAGACTGGGTAGTGAGGCACTGGCGTCAGGTGTAGGCCCAGACTGGGTAGTGAGGGACTGGAATCAGGTGTTTGCCCAGACTGGGTAGTGAGGGGCTGGAGTCATGTGCAGGCCCAGACTATGTAGTGAGGGACTGGAGTCAGGTGCAGGCCAAGACAGGTTAGAGAGGGGCTGGATTCAGGTGCAGATCCAGACTGTAGTGAGGGATTGGAGCCACGTGTAGGCCCAGATTGTGTATTGATTGCCGGAAGACAGGTGTAGGCCAAGACTGGGTAGTGAGGGGCTGGATTCAGGTGCTGGCACAGACAGCCTGAAGGCAGTTTTAGGCCCAGATTGGTTAGTGTGGGGATGGACTCATGTGTAGGCCCAGACCGGTTACTGAGGGGCTGGAGTTTGGTGTAGGCCCAGACAGGTTAGTGTGGGCATTAACTCATGTGTAGGCCCAGACTGGTTACTGAGCGGTTGGAGTCAGTTGTAGGCTGTGGCCGGTTACTGAGGGGCTGTAGTCAGGTGCAGGCCCAGACTGCCTAAAGCCAGGTGTAGGCCCAGAGAGGTTAGACTGGTGATGGACTCGTGTATAGGCCCAGACCAGTTACTGAATGGCAGGAGTCAGGTGTAGGCCCAGACCGGGTAATGAGGGACTGGAATCTGGTGTAGGCCCAGACCAGTTACTGAGGGACAGGAATCAGATTTGGGCCCAGACCAGTTACTGATGGACAGGAATCAGGTGTAGGCCCAGACCGGGTAATGAGGGATTGGAGTCAGGTGTAGGCCCAGACTGGGTAGTGAGGGAGTGGAGTCAGGTGTAGGCCCAGACTAGGTAGTGAGGGACTGGAGTCAGGTGTAGGCCCAGACAGGTTAGTGAGGGACTGGAGTCAGGTGTGGGCCCAGACCGTGTAGTGAGGGACTGGAGTCAGGTGTAGGCCCAGACTGGGTAGTGAGGGAGTGGAGTCAGGTGTAGGCCCAGACTAGGTAGTGAGGGACTGGAGTCAGGTTCGGACACAGACTGGTTAGTGAGGGATTGGAGTCAGGTGTAGGCCCAGACAGGTTAGTGAGGGACTGGATTCAGGTGTGGGCCCAGACCGTGTAGTGAGGGACTGGAGTCAGGTGTAGGCCCAGACTGGGTAGTGAGGGAGTGGAGTCAGGTGTAGGCCCAGACTAGGTAGTGAGGGACTGGAGTCAGGTTCGGACACAGACTGGTTAGTGAGGGATTGGAGTCAGGTGTGGGCCCAGACAGGGTAGTGAGGGACTGGAATCAGGTGCAGGCTCAGACAGTGTAGTGAGGGACTGGAGTCAGGTGTAGGCCCAGACTGGGTAGTGAGGGACGGGAGTCAGGTGTGGTCCCAGACCATGTAGTGAGTGACTGGAGTCAGGTGTAGGCGGAGACTGGGTAGTGAGGGACTGGACTCAGGTGTGGGCCCAGACCAGGTAGTGGGGGACTGGAGTCAGGTGTAGGCCCAGACCGGGTAGTGAGGGGCTGGAGTCAGTTGTATGCCCAGACTAGGTAGTGAGGGACTGCAGTCAGGTGTGGGCCCAGACCGGGTAATGAGGGATTGGAATCAGGTGCAGGCTCAGACCGTGTAGTGACGGACTGGAGTCAGGTGTAGGCCCAGACAGGTTAGTGAGGGACTGGATTCAGGTGTGGGCCCAGACCGTGTAGTGAGGGACTGGAGTCAGGTGCAGGCCCAGACTGGGTAGTGAGGGAGTGGAGTCAGGTGTAGGCCCAGACTAGGTAGTGAGGGACTGGAGTCAGGTTCGGACACAGACTGGTTAGTGAGGGATTGGAGTCAGGTGTGGGCCCAGACAGGGTAGTGAGGGACTGGAATCAGGTGCAGGCTCAGACAGTGTAGTGAGGGACTGGAGTCAGGTGTAGGCCCAGACTGGGTAGTGAGGGACGGGAGTCAGGTGTGGTCCCAGACCATGTAGTGAGTGACTGGAGTCAGGTGTAGGCGGAGACTGGGTAGTGAGGGACTGGACTCAGGTGTGGGCCCAGACCAGGTAGTGGGGGACTGGAGTCAGGTGTAGGCCCAGACCGGGTAGTGAGGGACTGGAGTCGGGTGTGGGCCCAGACAGGTTAGTGAGGGATTGGATTCAGGTGTTGGCACAGACTGGGTAGTGAGGCATGGAGTCAGGTGTGGGCCCAGACTGGGTAGTGAGGGACTGGAGTCAGGATTGGGCCCAGACCGGTTAGTGAGGGATTGGAGTCAGGTGTGGGCCCAGACTGTGTAGTGAGGCATGGTGTCAGGTGTGGGCCCAGACTCGGTAGTGAGGGACTGGAGTCAGGTGTAGGCCCAGACCGGGTAGTGAGAGACTGGAGTCGGTGTGGTCACAGACCGGGTAGTGAGGGACTGAATCAGGTGTGGGCCCAGACCGGGTAGTGAGGGACTGGAGTCAGATGTGGGCCCAGACTAGGTAGTGAGGGACTGGAATCAGGTGCTCACCCAGACCGGATAGTGTGGGACTGGAGTCAGGTGTAGGCCCAGACTGGGTAGTGAAGGAATGGATTCAGTTGTAGGCCCACACCGGGTAGTAAGGGACTGGAGTCAATTTTATGCCCAGACAGGTTACTGAGGGGCTGGAGCCATGTGCAGGCCCAGACTTTGTAGTGAGGGACTGGGGTCATGTGCAGGCCCAGACTATGTAGTGAGGGACTGGAGTCAGGTGTGGGCCCAGACTGGGTATTGAGGGACAGGAGTCATGTGCAGGCCCAGACTATGCAGTGAGGGACTGGAGTCATGTGCAGGCCCAGACTATGTAGTGAGGGACTGGAGTCAGGTGTGGGCCCAGACTGGGTATTGAGGGACTGGAGTCATGTGCAGGCCCAGACTATGCAGTGAGGGACTGGAGTCATGTGCAGGCCCAGACTATGTAGTGAGGGACTGGAGTCAGGTGTGGGCCCAGACTGGGTATTGAGGGACTGGAGTCATGTGCAGGCCCAGACTATGCAGTGAGGGACTGGAGTCATGTGCAGGCCCAGACTATGTAGTGAGGGACTAGAGTCAGGTGCAGGCCCAGACAGGTTAATGAGGGGCTGGAGTCAGCTGCAGGTCCAGACTGTGTAGGGACGGATTGGAGCCAGGTGTAGGTCCAGCCAGTTTAATGTGTGAATGGACTCATGTGCAGGCCCAGACTGTTTAGTGTGGGACAGGAGTCGTGTGTAGAGCCAGGTCAGTTACTGAGGGACTGGAGTCAGGTGTAGGCCCAGACCGGGTAGTGATTTGAAATCTGTAAATGAATCGGCTCCCACTTCTCATCACTCTTGTCAGAACGACCAATTTGCTCGATCTGTTGTTCCCAAAAGTTATTAAAATGATGCTATTCTATGGTTCCTGGGGTTTTTAACATACATCTGCGCAATATCTGGTTTAAAGTATATTGTTGTGTTAAGAGTCTTACAGTGAAATTGGAAACTGCTGCTGTTCAGTGACTGGAATGAATGTGACTCACCCTGGAACCGACATGTCTCTGCTTTTTATTAATTGCAACCTCGCTGAGTGAAATTAACATCTCTTAGTTTTGTACAGTCAGAGTGTTTAATCATTAAATGATAGGAATTGATTTAATCAGAGGAGCAAAATGCAGATCTGTGATATATTTTAAATACATTCTATTATAATAAACATTGGAAAGAATATTCTCTGACCTGCTGTGTTCAACTGACTGGAATTAATAACAAGCAGAGACAATTAGTTCCCATGGAGACTGGCATCAATTACAGTCACTGAACCGCTGAAATTAACACATTCTAGCCCGGCACATTATATATCAAACAGAAAGGAGATTATTTTATATCTATATTAATATTAGACAGATATTGCCCGTCTGTAAGGTGAACTCCCCAAAGAACTGAATATTATTTCACTAACATTGGGAATAATAGAAAATATGAGCCCCACAGTCCGATAGCATTGCATTGTGAGCAGAGATTTAGTTACAGATTTCAGACAATTTCGGTGATGAATTCTAATCCTGTCATTTCAGCGACTGTCTATCCAATTCTCCTGGTCAGTTTACACTCAGACACTGTCCTTGAAATATGGAGCAGGTCAGTTCACAAATAAAATTCTCTGGTACAGCACGACCTAATGATCAGTTTGATTCAGCAAATCTGGAGTGTTCAGAAACTGATCTTTGGGAGAAGTGGATTGTCCTGATTGCCCTTCCTCGATATCTTTATTTAGATATTTTCAGTTCTGTAATAATCATGAACGGGAATAATGTCTGATGCTGCTGTGCCCAACTGACTGGCACTAATATGACACTGCAAGCTGCGAGTCTCACTGCCGGTTTCAACACAAGCAACAGCAATCATCGCTTCTCACAGAACATGCTGGAAGATTTGATAGTTAATTAGAAATATCACTGACTTCACCTCTACTGTTACTACCCATTCTGATATGTCTCTGGCCTCACTTATACTGTCACTATCCAGTCTGTAGTCCAGGAACCTCACTTGCACCATCATTCCACATCCAGGCACATTAATGACCTCACTTGTACTGTCAATACAACCGAGGTGCATTGCTGACAGATATTGTAGTGTCATTACAACTCTAGGAATATCTCTGACATACATTGTACTGCCACTATCCATTCCTAGACATTACTGACGTCAATTGTTCAGTCACTGATCTCACATAATTATTCACTACCCTTCCTGATACATCACTGAACTGACCTGTGTTATCAATGCCCATCCAGCTAAACCAGTGACCTCACTCATACTGTCACTACGCAGCCAGGTTTATCACTGACCTCACTCATACTGTCACTACCCATCCAGATTTATCACTGGCCTCACTCATACTGTCACTACCCCTCCAGATTTATCACTGACCTCACTCATACTGTCACTACCCATCCAGGTTTATCACTGACCTCACTCATACTGTCACCACCCATCCAGATTTATCACTGACCTCACTCATACTGTCACTACCCAACCAAATTTATCACTGACCTCACTCATACTGTCACTACCCAACCAAATTTATCACTGACCTCACTCATACTGTCACTACCCATCCAGGTTTATCACTGACCTCACTCATACTGTCACTACCCATCCAGGTTTATCACTGACCTCACTCATACTGTCACTACCCATCCAGGTTTATCACTGACCTCACTCATACTGTCACCACCCATCCAGATTTATCACTGACCTCACTCATACTGTCACTACCCAACCAAATTTATCACTGACCTCACTCATACTGTCACTACCCAACCAAATTTATCACTGACCTCACTCATACTGTCACTACCCATCCAGATTTATCACTGACCTCACTCATACTGTCACTACCCATCCAGATTTATCACTGACCTCACTCATACTGTCACTACCCATCCAGGTTTATCACTGACCTCACTCATACTGTCACCACCCATCCAGATTTATCACTGACCTCACTCATACTGTCACTACCCATCCAGATACATCGCTGGTGCAACGTTGCATGATGACGCTGCCTCAGACATAAGGCACTCTCTGTCATTACTCCTGAAATCTCACGGATCCAGGGTAGCACTTTTCAATATAAACGAATAGTTCAAAGTTATAGTAGATTTATGCATTAATTTAATTAAATACAAAACATAGAACCTATTTTAGATTTTCTGAAATATCACAGGTGAGGAAAAATGAAGTGAATTATAATAGAAATTTAAACTGCTGATTTTCCCATTCCTGATTTTTTTTGGAGTCTGACAAGTGAAATGTTTCAGTTCTAGGTGTGAGTGTTAAGCCCACCCGTGAGAAGTGGATATAAATTGTATGGAATGGCATGTTTACATCGGCTCATGGAAATGATTTGAAATCTGTAAATGAATCGGCTCCCACTTCTCATCATTCCCGTTAGACCGAGCGATTCGCAACATCTGCTATTGCCAATAGTTATTAAACTGATCCTATTCTTTGGTTTGTGGAGTTTTTAATATATATCTGTCCAATACCTGGTTTAAAGTATATTGTTGTGTAAAGAGCCTTAGAGTGAAAAGGGAAACTGCTGCTGTTCAGTGACTGGAATTAATGTGACTCACCCTGGAACCTACATGTCTCTGCTTCTTATTAGTTACAGTGAGCTGACAACAGATTTACACACGTCTCCATTATCATTTCTGAGATCACAGAATGTATTTTAAAAGATTCCCCAAACTAACACGAAGCTCAATTCTACAATTCACTCCCTATCAATTCAATCACTAGATTCACTGATTGAATGAAATAAGAGATGCAACCAAGGCTGGGAAAGTAACCTGTCTTGTTTAAAGCTGGGATTCCGGTTCACTGTTACTGGTGGACATTTCAAAGGGATCCTGTGTTGGTCAGTGTCAGCTCAGTGCCAGAACATTAAAATATATAATCCAGATTCTAATCAGTGTAGAGAAAACTTTCAGCTAAATCTCCATCTCCAGAAATTTGGGACATTCGATGTTGTCTGGGTTCTGCCTTATTAGGGTTGATGGAATTTTTCACAGTGAGCTGTATAGACTGAACTTATAAAGAGGAATATTGAATCCCTAAAAAGGTGGTGCTTGCAATGGTGATAATCTGCAGCCGTATTTTGAAAGTCCTGATATTACTTAGCACCGTTCCACCCAGCAGTCTACATTTTCAATCCTGCAGAGTGAACCCGGTTCCCACAGTGCAACCTCGCTCAGTGAGATGCACATCTATTCGTTTTTTACAGTCAGGGTGTTTACCCTGTAAGCTGACAGTCTCACTGCCAGTTTCAACACAAGCAACAGAAATCATCGCTTCTCACAGAACATGCGGGAAGGTTTGATAGTTATTTAGAAGTGTCACGGACTTCACATCTACTGTTTCTACCCATTCTGATATGTCACTGACCTCACTTATACTGTCAATATCCATTCTGTAGTCCAGGAACCTCACTTGCACCATCGTTCCACATCCAGGTACATTACTGACCACACTTGTACTGTCAATAACCATTCTGTAGTCCAGGAACCTCACTTGCACCATCGTTCCACATCCAGGTACATTACTGACCACACTTGTACTGTCAATACAAACCGAGCTGCATTACTGACAGATATTGTACTGTCATTACAACTCTAGGAATATCTCTGACATCCATTGTACTGCCACTACCCATTCCGAGACATTACTGACCTGAATTGTTCAGTCACTGACCTCACTTAAATATTCTCTACCCTTCCTGATACATCACTGAACTGGAACCTACTTGTCTCTGTTTCTTATTAGTTACAGTAAGCTGAGCACAACAGACTTACACAAGTCTCCCATTATCATTTCTGAGATCACAGAATGTATTTTGAAAGATTCCCCAAGATAACTCTCAGCTCAAATAAACAATTCACTCCTAACAATTCAATCATTACATTCACTGATTGAATGAAGTAAGATATGTAACCATGGCCGGGAATGTAACCTGTCTTGTTTAATGCTGGGATTCAGGTTCACTGTTACTGGTGGACATTTCAGAGGGATCCTGTGTTGGACAGAGTCAGCTTAGTATCACAACATGAAAATATATGGACCAGGTTCTCAGCAGTGTAGACAAAACTTTCAGTTAAATCTCCATCCCCCGCAATGAGGGACCGTTCGTGTTGCATTTTTCTGCCTTATTAGGACAGTTGGGGATTTCACACTGATGCTGTATAGACTGAACTCAGAAAGAGGAATTGTGAATCCCGGAAAGGTGCTGCTCACACTGGAGAAAACCTGGTGCCGTATTTTGAAAGTTCTGATATTATTAGCACCGGTCCACCCAGCAGTCTACATTTTCAATCCTGCAGAGTGAACCCGATCCCCACAGTGCAACCTCGCTCAGTGAGATGAACATCTCTTAGTTTTGTACAGTGAGAGCGTTTAATGATTCAATGATAGTAATTGATTTATTGATGTGAGCAAAATGCAGATCTGTGATATATATTAAATATATTCCATTATAATATACATTGGAAGGAATGCTCTCTGACCTGCTGTGTTCAACTGACTGGGATTAATAACAAGCAGAGACAATTAGTTCCCATGGAGACTGGCATCAATTACAGTCACTGAATGGCTGAAATTAACCCATTCTGGTCTGGCACTTTATATATCAAATAGAAAGTATATTATTTTATATCTATATTAAAATTGGACAAGTATTGCTCGTCTGTAAGGTGAACTCCCCAAGAGCTGAATATTATTTCACTCGCTATTCGGAAGTTCAGAGTATTAGAACCCCACAGTCTCATCTACTGGCTGGAAGTCAGAGCAGCTTTTCAGTGACCGATTTCAGGTACTTTCGGTGATAAATTCTATTCCTGTCATTTCAGTGGCTGTCCAATTCACCCGGAGAAGATAAACACAGACACTGTCCCTGAACCATGGAGCAGGTCAGTTCACAAGTAAATTCTGATACACACACTGTTAGATCAGTCACAAGGAGCTCATTCAGCATCACAGAAACTCACTGTTAGATCAGAGACCAGGAGCTCCTTCAGAGTCCCACACATACACTGTGAGATCAGAGACCAGGGGCTCATTCAGACTCCCACACACACACTGTTAGATCACAGACCAGGAACACATTCAGACTCCCATACACACACTGTTAGATCAGAGACAAGGAGCACATTCATACTCACACACACACACTGTTTGATCAGAGACAAGGAGCCCATTCAGAATCCCACACACACACTGTTAGTTCAGAGACGAGGAGCTAATTCAGACTCACACACACACAGTTAGATCAGAGACCAGGAGCTCATGCAGACTCCCACAAAAATACTGGGAGATCAGACACCAGGAGCCCATTCAGACTCCCACACACACGCTGTTAGATCAGAGACAGGAGCTCATTCAGACTCACATACACACACTGTAACACCAGACACCAGGAGCTCATTTAGCCTCCCTCAAACACACTCCTGGAACAGAGACCAGAATCCCATTCAGACTCCCACACACACAATGTTAGATCGGAGACCAGGAGCTCATTCATACTCAGAAACACACACTGATAGTTTAGACACCAGGAGCCAATTCAGTCACACACACACATACTGTTAGATCAGAGACGAGGAGCTCATGCAGACTCCCACAAAAATATTGGGACATCAGAGACATGGAGCTCATTCAGACTCCCAGATACAGACTGTTAGATCAGATAGCAGGAGCTCATTCAGACTCCCACACACACACCCTTAGGTCACAGACCAGGAGCCCATTCAGTCTCGCTCACACATTCTCTTATATGAGAAACCAGGAGACCGTTCAGACTCCCACACACTCACTGTTAGTTCAGAGACAAAGAGAACTTGCAGATTCCCACAAAAATACTGCCGGTTCAGACACCAGGAGCTCATTCAGACTCCCACACACACACTGTTAGATCAGAGACCAGGATCCCATTCAGACTCCCACACACACACTGTTAGATCAGAGACCAGGATCCCATTCAGACTCCCCCACACACACTGTTAGATCAGAGACCAGGAGCTCCTTCAGACTGCCACGCACACACTGTTAGATCAGAGACCAGGAGCTCATTCGGACTCACACACACACACAGTAAGATCAGAGACCAGGAGCTCATTGAGACACCCACACACACACTGTTAGATCAGAAACCATGAGCTCATTCAGACTCCCACACATACTGTTAGATCAGAGTCCCGGAGCCCATTCAGGCCCGAACACACACACTGTTGGATCAGAGACCAGGAGCTCATTCAGACTTCCACACAGACACTGTTAGATCAGAAACCAGGAGCCCATTCACACTCCCGCACCAACACTGATAGATCAGAGACCGGGAGATCATTCAGACTCCAACACACACACAGTTAGATCAGACACCAGGTGTAATTTCAGACTCGCGCACATCAACTGTTAATTCTGAGACCAGGAGCCCATTCAGACTCCCGAACACTCACTGTTAGATCAGACACCAGGAGCCAATTCAGCATTCCGCACACACACTGTTAGATCAGATACCAGGAGCCAATTCAGCATTCCGCACACACACTGTTAGATCAGACACCAGGAGCCCATTCAGACTCCCACATACACACTGTTTGATCGGAGACCAGGAGCTCCTTCAGACTCCCACACACACACAGTTGATCAGACACCAGGAGCTCATTCAGACCCCCACACACACACTGTTATATCAGAGACCAGGAGCCCATTCAGACTCCCACACACACTGTTAGATCAGAGACCAGGAGCTCATTCGGACTCCCACAGACAAAACTGTTAGTTCAGAGACCAGGATTCCAGCAGACTCGCACACACACACTGTTAGATCAGACACCAGGAGCTCATTCAGACACCCACACACACTGTTAGCTCAGAAAACAGGAGCACATTCAGACTCCCACACACGCACTGTCAGATCAGAGGCCAGGAGTTCATTCAGGCTCACACACACACACTGATAGATCAGAGACCAGGAGTTCATTCAGACTCCCACACACACAATGTATGATCATAGTCCAGGAGCACATTCAGACTCCCACACAGGCACTGATAGATCACAGACCAGGAGATCATCCAGACTCTCACAGAAAGACTGTTAGATCAAACACCAGGTGGCCTTTCAGACTCCCACATACACGCAGTTAGGTCAGAGACCAGGAGATCATTTGGACACACACACACACTCTGTTAGATCCGACACCAGGTCCCTATTCAGTCTACCACGCATGCACTGTTTTATCAGAGACCAGGAGTTCATTCAGACTCCCACACACGCACAGTTAGATCAGACACCAGGAGCTCATTGAGAATCCCACACACACACTGTTAGATCATAGACCAGGAGCTCATTCAGACTCCCACACACACACTGTTAGATCAGAGGCCAGGAGCCCATTCAAAGGCCCACACACACACACTGTTACATCAGACACCAGGAGCACATTCACACTCACACACACACTGTTAGATCAGAGACCAGTAGGCCATTCAGACTCACACACAAACATTGTTAGATCAGAGACAAGGAGCTCATTCAGACTACCATACAGACACTGTTATATCAGAGACCAGGAGTCCATTCAGACTCCCAATCACTGATCGATCAGGCACCGGGAGTAAGCAACAGTTAATTCGGAGACCAGGAGACCATTCAGTCTCCCACACACACACTATTAGCTCAGAGAACAGGAGCTGATTCAGACTCATCCACACACTGTTAGATCAGAGACCAGGAGCCAATTCAGACTCCCACACACACACTGTTAGTTCAGAGGCCTGGAGTTAATGCAGACTCCTACAAAAATACTGGTAGATCAGGTACCAGACGCCCATTCCGACTCCCACACACACACTGTCAGATCAGAGACCAGGATTTCATTCAGACTCCCACACACTCACTGTTAGATCAGGGACCAGGAGTCCATTCAGACTCCCGCACACCAACTAATAGATCAGAAGAACAGGAGCTCATTCAGACTCCCACACACACACTTTTAGATCACAGACCAGGAGCTAATTCAGACTCGCACACAAACAATGTTAGATCAGAGACCTGGAGCCCATTCAGACTTGCACACACACACTGTTAGATCACAGACCAGGAGCTCATTCAGACTGCCACACGCACACTGTTGATCAGACACCAGAAGCTCATTCTGACTCCCACACACACACTGTTAGATCACAGACCAGGAGCCCATTTAGACTCCCACAAGAACACTTAGATCAGAAACCAGGAGCTCATTCAGAATCCCACACACACACTGTTGGTCAGAGAACAGGAACTCCTTCAGAATCCCACAACAACACTGTTATATCAGAGAGCAGGAGCCTATCAGACTCCCACTCACTGATAGATCAGACACCAGAAGTAAATTCAGACTCCCGCACAGCAACTGTTAATTCGGAGACCAGAAGCCCATTCAGACTCCCACACACACACCATTAGATCGAAAACCAGGAGCTCATTCAGATTCATCCACACACTGTTAGGTCAGAGACCAGGAGCTCATTCAGACTCCCATACACACACTGGTAGATCAGAGGCCAGGAGCTCATTCGGACTCCCACACACACTGTTAGCCCAGAGACCAGGATCCCATTTGGACTCACAAACACACACTGTCAGATCAGAGACCAGGAGTTCATTCAGACTCTCAAACACACACTGTTATATCAGGAACCATGAGCTCATTCAAACTCCCACACACACACTGTCTGATCAGAGACCAGGAGTTCATTCAGACTCACACACACACACTGATAGATCAGAGACCAGGAGTTCATTCAGACTCACACACACACATTGTTTGATCAGGGACAAGGAGACCATTCAGACTCCCACACACACACTGTTAGATCAGACACCAGGAGCCAAGTCAGACTCACACACACACACAGTTAGGACAATCACCAGGAGCCCATTCAGAATCCCACAGACACACTGTTTGATCAGAGACCAGGTGTTCATTCAGACTCCCAAACACACACTGTTAGTTCAGAGAAAAGGAGCCCATTCAGGCTCGCACAGTCACACTGTTAATTCAGACACCAGGAGACAATTCCGAATCCCGCACACACACTGTTAGATCAAACACCAGGAGCCAATCCCGACTCCCACACATGCATTGTTACATCAGAGACCAAGAACTCATTCAGATTCACACACAACACTGTTAGATCAGAGACCATGAGCCCATTGAGACAGACACACACACACAATGTTTGATCAGACACCAGGAGCCCATTCAGACTCCCACACACATGCTCTAAGATCAGAGACCAGGAGCCCATTCAGACTCCCGCACACACACTGTTAGATCAGAGACCAGGAGCCAAATCGCACTCCCGCACACACACTGTTAGATTAGATACCAGGAGCTCAATCAGACTCCCACACGCACATTGTTAGATCAGGGAGCAGGAGCCCATTCGTAATCCCGCACACCAGCTAATAGATCAGAAGAACAGGATCCCATTCAGACACCCACAAACACACTTCTGGATTACAGACCAGGAACCCATTCAGACTCCCACACAAACAATGTTAGAACAGAGACCTGGAGCCCATTCAGACTCCCACACACACATTGTTAAATCAGAGACCAGGAGCACATTCAGACTCCCACAGACACACTGTTAGATCACAGACCAGGAGCCCATTTGTACTCCCACAAACACATTGATAGATCAGAGACCAGGAGCTCCTTCAGCATCCCACAAGAACACTGTTAGATCAGAGACCAGGAGCTCATTCAAACTCCCACACACACACTGTTGGTCAGAGCACAGGAACTCCTTCAGAATCATACAGGAACACTGTTATATCAGAGAACTGGAGCCCTTTCAGACTCCAACACACTGATAGATTAGACACCAGGAGTAAATTCAGAATCTCGCACAGCAACTGTTAATTCAGAGACCAGGAGCCCATTCAGACTCCCACACACACACCATTAGATCAAAGACCTGGAGCTCATTCAGACTCATCCACACATTGTTAGGTCAGAGACCAGGAGTTCATTCAGACTCCGATACACACACACTGCTAGTTCAGAGTCCTGGAGTTCATGCTGACTCCTGCAAAAGTACTGGTAGATCAGGGACCAGGAGCTCATTCAGACTCCCACACACACACTGTTAGATCAGAGACCAGGAGTTCATTCAGACTCTCAAACACACACTGTTATATCAGGGACCAGGAGCTCATTCAGACTCCCACACACACTGTCTGATCAGAGACCAGGAGTTCATTCAGACTCACACACACAAACTAATAGATCACAGGCCAGGCGTTCATTCAGACTCCAAAGCACACAGTGTTAGATCAGACACCAGAAGCCCATTCAGACTCCAAAACACACAGTGTTTAGATCAGACACCAGGAGCCTAGTCAGACTCCCACACACACATTGTTATATCAGAGACCTGGAGCTCATTCAGACTCCCACACACACACAGTTAGATCAGGGACCAGGAGCACATTCAGACTCCCAAACACACACTTTTAGATTACCGACCAGGAGCTCATTCAGATTCCCACACAAACAATGTTAGATCAGAGGCCTGGAGCCCATTCAGACTCCCACATACACATTGTTAGATCAGAGACCAGGAGCTCATTCAGACTCCCAAACATACACTGTTATATCACAGACCAGGAGCTCATTCAGACTCCCACACGCACACTGTTGATCAGACAACAAACGCTCATTCAGACTCCCACACACACATTGATAGATCAGGGACCAGGAGCACCCTCAGAATCCCACAAGAACACTGTTAGATCAGAGACCAGGAGCTCATTCAGGCTCCCTCGCACACACTGTTGGTCAGAGAACAGGAACTCCTTCAGAATCCCACAGGATCACTGTTAGATCAGAGACCAGGAGCCCTTTCAGACACCCACACACTGATAGATCAGACACCAGGAGTAAATTGAGCCTCTCGCACTGCAACTTTTAATTCAGAGACCAGGAGCCCATTCAGACTCCCACACACACACCATTAGATCAAAGACCAGGAGCTCATTCAGACTCATCCACACACTGTTAGGTCAGAGACCAGGAGCTCATTCAGGCTCCCATACACACACACACTGCTAGATCAGAGTCCAGGAGTTCATGCAGACTCCTACAAAAATACTGGTAGATCAGAGACCAGGAGCACATTCAGACTCCCACACACACACTGTTGGATCAGAGACGAGGAGCTCATTCAGACTCCCACACACACACTGTTAGATCAGAGACCAGGAGCCCATTCAGATTCATAAACACACACTGTCAGATCAGAGACCAGGAGTTCATTCAGACTCTCAAACACACACTGTTATATCAGGGAACAGGAGCTCATTCAGACTCCCACACACACACTGTCAGATCACAGACCTGGAGTTCATTCAGACTCACACATACACACTGGTAGATCACAGACCAGGAGCCCATTCAGACTCCAACACACACAATGTTAGATCAGAGACCAGGAGCTCATTCAGACTCAAACAGACACGTTGTTAGATCAGAGACCAGCAGCCCATTCAGACTCCCACACACACACTGTTAGATCAGAGACCAGGAGCTCATTCAGATCCCCACACACACACTGTTAGATCAGGGACCAGGAGTCCATTCTGACTCCCGCACACCAACTAATAGATCACAAGAACAGGAGCTCATTCAGACTCCCACACACACACTTTTAAATCACAGACCAGGAGCTAATTCAGACTCCCACATACACATTGTTAGATCATAGACCAGGAGCTCATTCAGACTCCCAAAAGCACGCTGTTCTATCACAGACCAGGAACTCATTCAGACTCCCACACGCACACTGTTGATCAGACAACAGAAGCTCATTCAGACTCCCACACACACATTGATAGATCAGAGACCAGGAGCTCCTTCAGAATCCCACAAGAACACTCTTAGATCAGAGACCAGGAGCTCATTCAGGCTCCCACACACAGATAGATCAGACACCAGGAGTGTATTGAGACTCTCGCGCAGCAACTGTTAATTCAGAGACCAGCAGCCCATTCAGACTCCCACACACACACCATTAGATCAAAGACCAGGAGCTCATTCAGACTCATCCACACACTGTTAGGTCAGAGACCAGGAACTCATTCAGACTGCCATACACACACACTGCTAGTTCAGAGTCCAGGATTTCATGCAGACTCCTACAAAAATAGAGGTAGATCAGAGACCAGGAGCTCATTCAGACTCCCACACACATGTTGTTATATTAGACACCAGGAGTTCATTCAGCATTCCGCACACACACTGTTAGATCAGAGACCAGGAGCCAATTGTGACTCCCACACATACACTGTTAGATCAGACACCAGGAGCCAATTCCCACTTCCGCACACACATTGTTAGATCAGAGACCAGGACCACCTTCAGACTCCCACACACACTGTTAGATCAGACACCAGGAGCACAATCAGACACCCACACACAAGTTGTTAGATCAGAGACCAGCAGCCCATTCAGCATTCCGCACACACACTGTTAGATCAGACACCAGGAGCTCCTTCGGATTCCCACACATCCACGGTTCGATCAGAGACAAGGAGCTCATTTAAACCCCCGCACACCAGCTGTTAGATCAGAAGTACACGAGCCCATTCAGACTCCGACACACAAACTGTTGGATCAGAGACCAGGAGCCCATTCAGACTCCCACATACACACTGGTAGGTCAGTGATCAGGAGCCAATTCAGACTCCCACTCACAATCTGTTATATCATGGAACAGGAGTTCATTCAGACTCCCACACACTCACTGTTAGATCAGAGACCAGATGCCCATTCAGACTCCCACACACACACTGTTAGATCAGAGACCAGGAGCCCATTCAGACTCCAACACACTCACTGTTAGATCAGAGACCAGGAGCCCATTCAGACTCCCACACACACACTGTTAGATCAGAGACCAGGAGCTCATTCAGGCTCCCATACACACACTGTTAGATCAGAGAATAGGAGCTCATTCAGACTCCCACACACACACTGTTAGATCAGAGTCCAGGAGCCCATTCAGACTCCCACACACACACTGTTAGATCAGAGACCAGGAGCTCATTCAGAGTCACACTCACACACTGTTAGATCAGAGACAAGGAGCTCATTCAGATTCCCACACACACAGTGTTAGATCAGAGACCAGGAGCCCATTCAGGCTCCCACACACACAGTGTTAGATCAGAGACCAGGAGCTCATTCAGACTCCCACACACACACTGTTAGATCAGAGACCAGGAGCTCATTCAGACTCACACTCACCCACTGTTAGATCAGAGAATAGGAGCTCATTCAGACTCCCACACACACACTGTTCGATCAGGGACCAGGAGCCCATTCAGACTCCCACACACACACTGTTAGATCAGAGACCAGGAGCCCATTCAGACTCACACACACAAACTGTTAGATCAGAGACCAGGAGCCCATTCAGACTCCCACACACACACTGTTAGATCAGGGACCAGGAGCCCATTCAGACTCCCACACACACACTGTTAGATCAGAGACCAGGAGCCCATTCAGACTCACACACACAAACTGTTAGATCAGAGACCAGGAGCCCATTCAGACTCCAACACACGCACTGTTAGATCAGAGACCAGGAGCCCATTCAGACTCCCACACACACATTGTTAGATCAGAGACCAGGAGCTCATTCAGGCTCCCATACACACACTGTTAGATCAGAGACCAGGAGCTCATTCAGAGTCACACTCACACACTGTTAGATCAGAGACAAGGAGCTCATTCAGATTCCCACACACACAGTGTTAGATCAGAGACTAGGAGCCCATTCAGGCTCCCACACACACAGTGTTAGATCAGAGACCAGGAGCTCATTCAGACTCCCACACACACACTGTTAGATCAGAGACCAGGAGCTCATTCAGAGTCACACTCACACACTGTTAGATCAGAGACAAGGAGCTCATTCAGATTCCCACACACACAGTGTTAGATCAGACACCAGAAGCCCATTCAGACTCCAAAACACACAGTGTTTAGATCAGACACCAGGAGCCTAGTCAGACTCCCACACACACATTGTTATATCAGAGACCTGGAGCTCATTCAGACTCCCACACACACACAGTTAGATCAGGGACCAGGAGCACATTCAGACTCCCAAACACACACTTTTAGATTACCGACCAGGAGCTCATTCAGATTCCCACACAAACAATGTTAGATCAGAGGCCTGGAGCCCATTCAGACTCCCACATACACATTGTTAGATCAGAGACCAGGAGCTCATTCAGACTCCCAAACATACACTGTTATATCACAGACCAGGAGCTCATTCAGACTCCCACACGCACACTGTTGATCAGACAACAAACGCTCATTCAGACTCCCACACACACATTGATAGATCAGGGACCAGGAGCACCCTCAGAATCCCACAAGAACACTGTTAGATCAGAGACCAGGAGCTCATTCAGGCTCCCTCGCACACACTGTTGGTCAGAGAACAGGAACTCCTTCAGAATCCCACAGGATCACTGTTAGATCAGAGACCAGGAGCCCTTTCAGACACCCACACACTGATAGATCAGACACCAGGAGTAAATTGAGCCTCTCGCACTGCAACTTTTAATTCAGAGACCAGGAGCCCATTCAGACTCCCACACACACACCATTAGATCAAAGACCAGGAGCTCATTCAGACTCATCCACACACTGTTAGGTCAGAGACCAGGAGCTCATTCAGGCTCCCATACACACACACACTGCTAGATCAGAGTCCAGGAGTTCATGCAGACTCCTACAAAAATACTGGTAGATCAGAGACCAGGAGCACATTCAGACTCCCACACACACACTGTTGGATCAGAGACGAGGAGCTCATTCAGACTCCCACACACACACTGTTAGATCAGAGACCAGGAGCCCATTCAGATTCATAAACACACACTGTCAGATCAGAGACCAGGAGTTCATTCAGACTCTCAAACACACACTGTTATATCAGGGAACAGGAGCTCATTCAGACTCCCACACACACACTGTCAGATCACAGACCTGGAGTTCATTCAGACTCACACATACACACTGGTAGATCACAGACCAGGAGCCCATTCAGACTCCAACACACACAATGTTAGATCAGAGACCAGGAGCTCATTCAGACTCAAACAGACACGTTGTTAGATCAGAGACCAGCAGCCCATTCAGACTCCCACACACACACTGTTAGATCAGAGACCAGGAGCTCATTCAGATCCCCACACACACACTGTTAGATCAGGGACCAGGAGTCCATTCTGACTCCCGCACACCAACTAATAGATCACAAGAACAGGAGCTCATTCAGACTCCCACACACACACTTTTAAATCACAGACCAGGAGCTAATTCAGACTCCCACATACACATTGTTAGATCATAGACCAGGAGCTCATTCAGACTCCCAAAAGCACGCTGTTCTATCACAGACCAGGAACTCATTCAGACTCCCACACGCACACTGTTGATCAGACAACAGAAGCTCATTCAGACTCCCACACACACATTGATAGATCAGAGACCAGGAGCTCCTTCAGAATCCCACAAGAACACTCTTAGATCAGAGACCAGGAGCTCATTCAGGCTCCCACACACAGATAGATCAGACACCAGGAGTGTATTGAGACTCTCGCGCAGCAACTGTTAATTCAGAGACCAGCAGCCCATTCAGACTCCCACACACACACCATTAGATCAAAGACCAGGAGCTCATTCAGACTCATCCACACACTGTTAGGTCAGAGACCAGGAACTCATTCAGACTCCCATACACACACACTGCTAGTTCAGAGTCCAGGATTTCATGCAGACTCCTACAAAAATAGAGGTAGATCAGAGACCAGGAGCTCATTCAGACTCCCACACACATGTTGTTATATTAGACACCAGGAGTTCATTCAGCATTCCGCACACACACTGTTAGATCAGAGACCAGGAGCCAATTGTGACTCCCACACATACACTGTTAGATCAGACACCAGGAGCCAATTCCCACTTCCGCACACACATTGTTAGATCAGAGACCAGGACCACCTTCAGACTCCCACACACACTGTTAGATCAGACACCAGGAGCACAATCAGACACCCACACACAAGTTGTTAGATCAGAGACCAGCAGCCCATTCAGCATTCCGCACACACACTGTTAGATCAGACACCAGGAGCTCCTTCGGATTCCCACACATCCACGGTTCGATCAGAGACAAGGAGCTCATTTAAACCCCCGCACACCAGCTGTTAGATCAGAAGTACACGAGCCCATTCAGACTCCGACACACAAACTGTTGGATCAGAGACCAGGAGCCCATTCAGACTCCCACATACACACTGGTAGGTCAGTGATCAGGAGCCAATTCAGACTCCCACTCACAATCTGTTATATCATGGAACAGGAGTTCATTCAGACTCCCACACACTCACTGTTAGATCAGAGACCAGATGCCCATTCAGACTCCCACACACACACTGTTAGATCAGAGACCAGGAGCCCATTCAGACTCCAACACACTCACTGTTAGATCAGAGACCAGGAGCCCATTCAGACTCCCACACACACACTGTTAGATCAGAGACCAGGAGCTCATTCAGGCTCCCATACACACACTGTTAGATCAGAGAATAGGAGCTCATTCAGACTCCCACACACACACTGTTAGATCAGAGTCCAGGAGCCCATTCAGACTCCCACACACACACTGTTAGATCAGAGACCAGGAGCTCATTCAGAGTCACACTCACACACTGTTAGATCAGAGACAAGGAGCTCATTCAGATTCCCACACACACAGTGTTAGATCAGAGACCAGGAGCCCATTCAGGCTCCCACACACACAGTGTTAGATCAGAGACCAGGAGCTCATTCAGACTCCCACACACACACTGTTAGATCAGAGACCAGGAGCTCATTCAGACTCACACTCACCCACTGTTAGATCAGAGAATAGGAGCTCATTCAGACTCCCACACACACACTGTTCGATCAGGGACCAGGAGCCCATTCAGACTCCCACACACACACTGTTAGATCAGAGACCAGGAGCCCATTCAGACTCACACACACAAACTGTTAGATCAGAGACCAGGAGCCCATTCAGACTCCCACACACACACTGTTAGATCAGAGACCAGATGCCCATTCAGACTCCCACACACACACTGTTAGATCAGAGACCAGATGCCCATTCAGACTCCCACACACACACTGTTTGATCAGAGACCAGGAGCCCATTCAGACTCACACACACAAACTGTTAGATCAGAGACCAGGAGCCCATTCAGACTCCACACACACACTGTTAGATCAGAGACCAGATGCCCATTCAGACTCCCACACACACACTGTTAGATCAGAGACCAGATGCCCATTCAGACTCCCACACACACACTGTTTGATCAGAGACCAGGAGCTCATTCAGACTCCCACACACACACTGTTAGATCAGAGACCAGGAGGTCATTCAGACTCACACTCACACACTGTTAGATCAGGGACCAGGAGCTCATTCAGACTCACACTCACACACAGTTAGATCAGAGACCAGGAGCCCATTCAGACTCCCACACACACACTGGTAGATCAGAGACCAGTTGATCATTCAGTCTCCCACACACACACTTTTGATAAGAGACCAGGAGCTCATTCAGACTCCCACACACACACTGTTAGATCAGAGACCAGGAGCCCATTCAGACTCACACATACACACTGTTTGATCAGAGACCAGGTGACCATTCAGACTCCCACACACACACTGTTAGATCAGACACCAGGAGCCCATTCAGACTCCCACACACACATTATTTGATCAGAGACCAGGAGCCCATTCAGACTCCCACACTCACACTGTTAGATCACAGACCAGGAGCTCGTTCAGAATCCCACAAGAACACTGTTAAATCAGAGACCAGGAGCCCATTCGGACTCCCACCCATACTGTTAGATCTGAGACTAGGAGCTCAGTCAGACTCCCTCACACACACTGTTAGATCAGAGGACAGGAGATCATTCAAACTCACACAGCACACTGTTAGATCAGAGGGCAGGAGCTCATTCAGACTCACACACATACACTGTTAGATCAGAGACCAAGTGTTCATTCTGACTCCCACACACGCACACTGCTACATCAGCGACCAGGAGTCCATTCAGACTCCCACACACACACTGTTAGATCAGAGACCAGGACATCATTCGGACTCCCACAGACACACTGTTAGATCAGAGACCAGGAGCTCATTCAGACTCCCACACACACACTGTTAGATCAGAGACCAGGTGCACATTCAGACTCACACACACACGGTTAGATCAGAGACCAGTAGCTCATTCAGACTCCCACACACGCACTGTTAGATCAGACACCAGGTGTCCATTCAGACTCACACACACACACTGTTTGATCAGAGACCAGGAACTCGTTCAGAGCCCCACAAGAACACTGTTATATCAGAGACCAGGAGCCGATTCAGACTCCCACACCCACACTCTTAGATCTGAGACTAGGAGCTCATGCAGACTCCCAGGATAGAGGATTGGGAAAGCATAAAAAGACAGCAAAAAATAACAAAAAGATTGATTAAGTAAGGGAAGATAGATTATGAAAGTAAATTAGCAAAAAATATAAAAACAGATAGTTATATAAAAAGAAAAAGGGTGGCTAAAGTAAATGTTTGTCCCTTAGAGGATGAGACCGGGAAATTAATGATGGGAAATATGGAGATGGCAAAAACACTGAATGAATATTTTGTATCAGTCTTTACAGTAGAAGACACTAAGAATATCCCAACACTGGACAAACAGGGGGCTATGGGGGGGAGGAGCTAAACACGATCAAAATCACTAAGGAAGTGGTACTCGGTAAAATAATGGGACTCAATGCAGATAAGTCACCTGGACCTGATGGCTTACATCCTAGGGTCTTGAGGGAAGTGGCAGTAGGGATTGTGGATGCATTTGTAATAATTTTCCAAAACTCCCTGGAATCAGCAAAGGTCCCGGCAGACTGGAAAACTGCGAATGTAACACCCTTATTTAAAATGGGCAGCAGACAGAAGGCTGGCAAATATAGACCGGTTAGCCTAACATCTCTGGTAGGTAAAATTTTGGAGTCCATTATTAAGGAGACTATAACAGGACATTTGGATAATCACAATTTAATAGGACAAAGTCAGCATGGTTTTATGAAGGGGAAGTCATGTTTGACAAATTTTCTGGAGTTCTTTGAGGAAGTAACATATCGGGTGGATAAAGGGGAACCAGTGGATGTAGTGTATTTAGACTTCCAAAAGGCATTTGACAAGGTGCCACACAAAAGATTATTGCTTAATATAAAAAATCACGGGATTGGGGGTAATATTCTGGCATGGATAGAGGATTGGCTATCTAACAGAAGGCAGAGAGTTGGGATAAATGTTTCATTCTCAGACTGGCAATCAGTAACTAGTGGTGTTCCGCAGGGGTCAGTGCTGGGTCCCCAACTCTTTACAATCTATATTAACGATTTGGAGGAGGGGACCGTGTGTAACATATCAAAGTTTGCAGATGATACTAAGATGGGAGGGAAAGTAGTGAGTCAGGAGGACATAAAAAACCTGCAAGTGGACATAGACATGCGAAGTAGGTGGGCAGAGATTTGGCAGAAGGAATGCAATACTGGAAAGTGTGAGGTTATGCACTTTGGCAGGAAAAATCGTAGAGCAAGTTCATACCTTAATGGCAAGAAACTGGAAAGCACTGAAGTACAAAGGGATCTGGGGGTCCTGGCGCACGAAACTCAAAAGGTTCCTGTGCAGGTGCAGCAAGTGATTAAGAAGGCCAATGGAATGTTGGCTATCATTGCTAGGGGGACAGAATATAAAAATAGGGAGGTATTGCTTCAGTTGTACAAGGTATTGGTGAGACCGAACCTGGAATACTGCATCCAGTTTTGGTGTCCATTTTAAGAAAATACATACTTGCTCTCGAGTCAGTACAAAGAAGGTCCACTCGGTTAATCCCGGGGATGAGGGAATGGACATATGAGGAGAGGTTGAGTAGATTGGGACTCTACTCATTGGGGTTCTGAAGAATGAGAGGCGATCTTATTGAAACATATAAGATTGTGAAGGGGTGGGATCGGGTGGATGCGGGGAGGATGTTCCCGATGATGGGTGAAACTAGAACTAGGGGGCATAGTCTTAGAATAAGGGCTGCTCTTTCAAAACTGAGATGAGGAGGAACTACTTCACTCAGAGGCTGGTAGGTCCATGGAATATGCTGCCCCAAAAAGCTGTAGAAGCTACATCATTACATAAATTTAAAACAGAAATAGACAGTTTCCTAGAAGTAAAGGGAATTAAGGGTTACGGGAACGGGCAGGAATTTGGACATGAGTCCAAGTTCGGATCGGACCTGGCTCTGTGGGTAGCGGAGCTGGCCCAGGGGCCGTGTAGCCTGATCCTGCTCCTATTTCGTGTGTCTAACTCTGTTAGATTCAGGAGATGGTTCTGTGATAGTAGATTGGTGGTTAGGATCAGATTAGCCATGATCTTATTAAATGGCGGAGCAGGCTCGAGGGGCCGATTGGCCTACACCTGCTCCTATTTCTTATGTTCTTATATTCTTACACACACTGTTAGATCAGAGGACAGGAGCCAATTCAGACTGCCACACAGACACTGTTAGATCAGAGACCAGGTGCCCATTCAGACTTCCACACACACACTGTTAGATCAGAGACCAGGTGACCATTCAGACTCAAACACACACACTGTTAGATCAGAGACCAGGAGCTCGTTCAACTCCCACACACACACTGTTAGATCAGAGGACAGGAGATCATTCAGACTCCCACACACACACTGTTAGATCAGAGGACAGGAGATCATTCAGACTCACACACATACTCTGTTAGATCGGAGACCAATAGTTCATTCTGACTCCCACACATGCACACTGCTACATCAGCGACCAGGAGCCCATTCTGAATTCCACACATACTTGTTAGATCAGAGACCTGGACATCATTCCGACTCCCACAGACAAACTGTTAGATCAGAGACCAGGAGCCCATTCAGCATTCCGCACACACACTGTTAGATCGGAGACAAGCAGCTCATCAGAACCCCACACACAAACTGTTAGATCAGAGACCAGGATCCCATTCAGACTCCCACACACAATCTGTTATTTCAGAGACCAGGAGCCCATTCAGCATTCCGCACACACACTGTTAGATCAGAGACCAGTTGCACATTCAGACTCCCACACACAAACTGATAGATCAGAGACCAGGTGCCCATTCAAACTCCCACACACACACTGTTAGATCAGAGACCAGGAGCCCATTCAGACTCCCGCACACACACTGTTAGATCAGACACCAGGTGTCCATTCAGACTCACACATACACATTGTTAGATCAGAGACCAGGAGCTCGTTCAGAACCCCACAAGAACACTGTTATATCAGAGACCAGGATCCCATTCAGATCCACACCCACACTGTTAGATCTGAGTCTAGGAGCTCATGCAGACTCCCACATCCACACTGCTAGATCTGAGACTAGGAGCTCATTCGGACTCCCACACACACACTGTTAGATCAGAGACCAGGAGCTCATTCAGACTCCCACACACACAGTTAGGTCAAAGGCCAGGAGCTCATTTAGACTCCCACACAGACACTGTTAGATCAGAGACCAGGAGTTCATTCAGACTCCCACACACACAGTTAGATCACAGGCCAGGAGCTCATTCAGACTCCCACACACACACTGTTAGATCAGAGACCAGGAGCTCATTCAGACTCCCACACACACCGTTAGATCACAGGCCAGGAGCTCCTTCAGACTCCCACACACACACACAGTTAGATCAGAGACCAGGAGCTCCATCTGACTCCAACAAACACACTGTTAAATCCGACACCAAATGCTCATTCAGGCTCCCACACACACACTGTTACATCAGATACGAGGAGTCCATTCAGACACCCATACACATCCTGTTAAATCAAAGACCAGGATCTCATTCAGACTCCCACACATACACTGTTAGATCAGAGACCAGGAGCTCATTCAGAATCCCACACACACACTGTTAGATCAGAGAGGAGGAGTCCATTCTGACTCCTACTCGCACAATGTTAGATCAGATTCCAGGAGCCCATTCAGACTTCCTCACACACTGTTAGATCAGGGACCAGGAGTTCATTCAGACGCAAGTACACACACACTGTTAGATCAGAGACCAGGAGTTCATCAGAATCGCACACACACACTGTTATGTCAGACACCAAAAGCGCATTCATACTCCCCCACACAAACACAGTTTGATCAGAGACCAGGAGCGCATTCAGACTCCCACACAGACACTGTAACATCAGAGATCATGAGCTCATTCAGACTCCCACACACACTGTTAGGTCAGACACCAGGAGCGCATTCAGGCTCCCCCACACACACACTGTTTGATCAGAGACCAGGAGCTCATTCAGACTCCCACACAGATACTGTTAGATCAGAAACAAACAGCTCATTCAGACTCCCACACACACACTGGTAGGTCAGAGACCAGGAGCCATTCAGACACCCACACAAAAACTGTTAGATCATAGTCCAGGAGCCGATTCAGACTTCCACACACAAACTGTTAGATCAGAGACCAGGAGCCCATTCAGACTCCCACATGCACACTGGTAGGTCAGAGACCAGGAGCCAATTCAGACTTCCACACACAATCTGTTATATCACGGAACAGGAGTTCATTCAGTCTCCCACGCACTCACTGTTAGATCAGAGACCAGATGCCCCTTCAGACTCCCACACACACTCTGTTAGATCAGAGACCAGAAGCCCATTCAGACTCACACACACACACTGTTAGATCACAGACCAGGAGCCAATTCAGACTCCCACACACACACTGGTAGATCAGAGACCAGAAGCCCATTCAGACTCCCACACACACACTGTTAGATCACAGACCAGGAGCCAATTCAGACTCCCACACACACACTGGTAGATCAGAGACCAGAAGCCCATTCAGAATCCCACACAAAACTGTTATGTCAGAGACCTGGAGCCCATTCAGAATCCACACACTTTAAGGGTAAACCGGGAGAGATTCTGCTCCCCGAATTGGACCCTCTGATATAAAGGGTCGACATCCATCTTATTCCCAATCAATCACTCGGAGTGTGGAGATTCGTTCAGTAAATCAACTTTATTTTACAAGATGAATGCTCCCCAGTCGCTAAGATCCCCTGCCTTACATAGAGTTTTTTGTTCTAAGTCGTGGCTTACACCATACCGTTGATTTCGGGTGCAAATTCTTGCGACCCCTGTGCACATTTTGACCATTTACATTCTGTCGGCACACCACCTCCCTCGCCCTACAGGAAGGACAAGTGTCAAATCGGCGTTTTAATTGGCCACCTCCGTCCGACTGTCTCTACCCATATCGCCGCAAATGGCCATTGTTTATTTCCACATCGGGACTTTCAAATTGGTTAATGATTTCCCACCTGCTAACTCATTAACCAGTGTTACAGAAAATGCACATGACCAATTGCCGCAACTCACTTCTCCAAGCGGGAAAGCATCACCAGATGCCCACGTACGGCGGCCGAAGCCGGTTCTGTCGGACTACTGGAACAACTTGGAATGCCCCTATCTCCACACTCACATGTCGGAGCCTAGTAGTTTGACACTGATAGATGCAGCTTTCCGTGCCCAGTCGAACGCCGCCCATCCGGTGGCCAAGAATTTTTTTTAATTTTCGGCCGACTTCGGGAATTTTTTTTCGAATTGACTGAATGCCTGCTCTGAACGGCTTAACCAGTTGCGCACCTCGGACATTAACCCCCACCGTGTTATTTGGGACATTTTGGTTAGTATTTACAAAAAAGACACCTTAAAATAATTTGGTTCATGAGTTCCCAGTTGTCATATTTTGGTTACCCATTTGTCCCTTTGAATTTTGGTTAGCCGTTTGTCACATTTCACATTTCAGTTACCGATTTCCACTTGTCATATTTTTGGTTAACCGTTTGTCCCATTGACATTTGGTTAACCACTTGCCACTTTTCAAAATTCAATAAATGTTTCCCACTTTCAAAAAATTTGGTTAATCATTTATCCCTCTGACTTTTCGTTAACAAATTGTCACATTTTCATTTCAGTTATTAAGTTGCCACTTTGGTTAATCCTTTGTCCCTCTGACTTTTATAGATATGTGAAGAGAAAAAGATTGGTGAAGTCAAGCATAGGTCCCTTGCAGTCAGAATCAGGGGAATTTATCATGGGGAACAAAGAAAAGGCAAACCAATTAAATACATACTTTGGTTCTGTCTTCACAAAGGAGGACACACATAAGCTCCCAGAGATGTCGTGGAACATAGGGTCTAATGAGAGTGAGGAACTGAAAGAAATCAGTATTTGTAGGGAAATGGTGTTCGGGAAATTGACGGGATTGAAGGCCGATAAATCCCCAGGGCCTGATAATCTACATCCTAGGGTAATTACAGAAGTGGTGCTATAAATAGCAGATGCATTGCTGGCCATTTCCAAAATTCTATAGTCTCTGGAACAGTTCCCATGGATTGGAGGGTAGCTAATGTTACCCCACTATTCAAAAAAGGTGGTAGAGAGAAAACGGGGAATTATAGACTGGTAAGCCTGACATCGGTAGTGGGGAAAAATGATAGAGTCCATTATAAAAGATATAATAGCAGAACACTTGGAAAACAGTGACAGGATCGGATAAAGTCAGCATGGATTTACAAAAGGTAAATCGTGCTTGACTAATCTACTGGAATTTTTTGAGGATGTAACTGGTACAATAGATAAGGGAGAAACAGCGGATGTGGTGTATTTGGACTTCCAGCAGTCTTTTGATAAGGTCCCGCCGAAGAGATTAGCGTGTAAAGTTAAGACAAATGGGATTGTGGGCAAGGTACTGAATTGGATAGAGACCTGGTTGGCAGACAGGAAGCAAAGTGTTGCAATAAACGGTTCTTTTTCTGAGTGGCAGGCCATGACAAGTGGTGCACTACAGGGATCTGTCCTAGGACCACAGCTATTCACAATATATATAAATGATCTATACGAAGGAACTAGATGTAATATCTCCAAGTTTGCAGACGACACAAAGCTGGGTGGGCATGTGTGCTGTGAGCAGGATGCCGAGAAACTCCAGTATGATTTGGACAGGTTGGGTGATTGGGCAGAAGCATGTCTGTGCTGCATTCTTTTAGGAATTTATGTTAGTTTTCAAGTTAATTCAGGGGTTTAATTAATTTGGGTCGATTCCCATTGTGTGCTGCCACCTAGTGGATATTTGGTACCTAGCAAGTGCAGTAAAGTGCAGTAAAGTAAAGTGATGTAAATCACAAGACATGTAGCTGGACACATGGTGTTGCAAGTTGTTTTCCTGTTACGTTTCGGCCTTGGACACTATTTGTCTGTAAGTACTTGAGAAGGTTATAGATGATTAGTGCACACTATATTTTGCAGAAAATGTTTAGTTTGTAACCTTTCTCTGTAAGCAAACGTACACAGCTAGCCATGAATTGATCGCTCTCTCTATCTAACTTGTCAGCTTGTAGCTGTATTTTGAAGCGCTATGTACAGGGCTAATTTAATGTGAATGTAAGAGAATGCTTTATAGTTTGCTAAATGTATATTCAGAGTAAGCTGTGTTTTCACGTGTTTTGATAAGTTACATGCCAAATGTACTGTGTTGCTGATGCTTACCTAAATTTGTGTATGCATATCAGTTATGTGCTTGTGTACTAATGTATGCTTCCACTTCTGTATTGTATTTCAGATTCACAATAAGAATCTTTCAGTAAAGTTTACAAGAAAAGTCAAGCCTTGTGATATTTATGGGAAGATATCAAGTTGTTAGCTACCTGTCCAGCTCTGTTAAGGAACGTGCTGCAAGGGCAGTACAGTGAAAAGACAACAGCACAGCGGGCTCAAGCACAAGAAGATAACACTCAGCTACCATGAGTCTACGCTCAGGAAGACAATACACCATAGAGGGCGTCGACCAGCCAAACGTGAAGCATGAGCCTCTTCGAACAAATGATGCCAAGTCACAGTCCTCTAAAGCATCCTGTAGATCATCTCAGCGGTCCAGCAGACCATCGTCATCGACAGCTTCTGCAGCCGCCAAAGCACATGCTAAGGCAAAAGCTGCCCAGGCTCAATTGTCCTTCGCTGAAAAAGAAGTTAGTGTGATGAAGCAGAGAGCTGACCTCGACGCTAGTGTAATGAAGCAGAGAGCTGACCTCAACGCTGGTGTGATGAAGCAGAGAGCTGACCTCGACGCTATTGTGATGAAGCAGAGAGCTGACCTCGACGCCAGTCTCCACATTCTCCAAAGCCAGAGAGCTGCTGCTACCGCTGAAGCTGAAGCTGCAGCTTATGAAGAAGGTGAGGAGAACGAAGGCGGGGAACACAGCCATGAACCATATGCACTGGAACAGCCCCTCAGCCAACTGCAACGTACAAATGAGTATGTCCAACAACACTCCAAATTGTTCTTCATGGAAGCATCATCGAAATACAAGCCAGCAGACTCATACAAAACATCCAGGTATCTCGACACAGAACCAGCTACTCACCAGAGTAACAAACAGCCTGTTTTCGGAGACACTGGGCTTAAAAGAGAAGAAGCAAGTAAGACTTACCTGCAGAGACCTCCACAGCACTCGGCCAATCCAGGCAAGGAGCTCTTACCTGAGCCACAAGGTGCACAAGACCTCGCTCGGTACCTCATTCACTGAGAATTGTTAAGTTCAGGTCCTCTAGAATTTGATGACTGTCCTGAAAATTATTGGTCACGGAAAGCGTCCTTCCTGAGTACCACCAAAGACTTGAATCTGTCAGCCAGAGAAGAAATAGATTTGATGACAAAGTGGCTCAGAGCTGAGTCGTCAGAACAGGGGAGGATAATTCGCTCAGTGTACGTCCTCAATCCCACAGCAGGCCTCAAAATGGTTTGGCAACGTCTCGAAGACTGTTATGGGACACCAGAAGTCATTGAACACACACTGATCAAGAAGATTGAGGACTTTCTGAAGCTAACCAACAAAGATAATGTCAAGCTTCGAGTACTGGGTGACATTCTCCTCGAACTGGAGTGTGCTAATGGAGAAGGTTACATGACAGGCCTCTCGTATTTGGACACAGCTCGTGGGGTAAACCCAATAGTGGAAAAGCTCCCCTACAACCTTCAAGAGAAATGGATAGCTAAGGGATCCAAGTACAAGGAGGACTACGGGGTGGCATTTCCTCCCTTCTCTCTCTTTTCCAGGTTCGTCCAACAACAGGCAAAGGTGAGGAATGATCCAAGTTTCACTTTCGCCACGTCCAGCAGTCACGCTCCTTCAAGAACAGAGAAACCCACAAAGTACAGGAACAAAGCCTCTGTGAGCATGCACAAAACAGATGTTCCAGCCGAACCCTCAGTCAACCAATCCAATTCTGCTGGGAATAAAGTGGATGACCCAGATCATCAGTGTCCAATACACAAGAAGCCCCACCGACTCAAAAAGTGTCGAAGCTTTAGAGGCAAGCCTATTGATGAGCACAAATCATACCTGAAAGAGAATAACATCTGCTTCAGGTGTTGTGGGTCGACTCTGCACATGGCAAAAGACTGCAAGGTGACAATCAAGTGCTTCGAGTGCAACAGTGAGAAACACATCGCGGCCCTGCATCCAGGTTCTCCTCCTTTGACCACCGAGAGTGCTGTGGTTGACAAAGAGGATAGCGGGGAGCAAAGCGAAAGCACATCTTCTTCAGTCACCTCCAAGTGTACAGAGGTTTGTGGAAATGCAAGCAGCCCGCGCTCATGCTCCCAAATCTGCTTGGTTAAATCATATCCTGCAGGGAGAAAGGAGAAGGTAATCAAGGTGTATGCAGTGTTTGATGAGAAAAGTAACAAGTCTCTAGCGAAGGCAGAATTCTTCAATCTCTTTGAAGTCAAGGCCAGCGCAGCTCCGTACAGGCTGAAAACCTGTACAGGGACAACAGAGACTTTGGGTAGGAGAGTTGGCAACTTCATGATCGAGTCCATGGATGGGAAACTACAGCTTCCCCTCCCCACCTTAATTGAGTGTGACATGATGCCAGTTGATAGGAGGGAAATTCCCTCCCCAGAGCTCGCACGCCATCAGCCCCACCTAAAGCCAGTTGCGGACAAGATTCCAGCTGTGGACCCGGACGCTCCAATCCTCCTGCTCTTCGGAAGAGACATCTTAAGGGTGCACAAGGTGCGTGAGCAAATCACCGGGCCCCAAAATGCTCCTTATGCGCAGTGGCTTGACCTGGAATGGGTCCTCGTGGGTGGAGCTTGCCTGGGAACAGTCCACAAACCAGCGGTTGTCAACGTTTATAAAGCAAACGTGCTGCACAACGGTCGCACATCCTTTTTCAGCCCATGCCCAAACAGGATCCAGGTAAAGGAAGACTGCAATGGCATGACATAGCACCATAGGTCAACCTCCTCTGTTTATTTGGAAGAGGCAGGCCTCAATGTGAGCATAGACAGCCTAGGATGCTCAGTGTTTGAATGGTCCAAGGATGATGACAAACCAGCACTATCAATGTATTTCAAAGCTTTCCTAACCATCATGGGTCAGGAGGTTTACTAGGACGATGGACATAGCTGGGTGGCACCCTTACCATTTCACTCTCCTAGACACCGTCTTCTGAGCGACAGGGATCAAGCTATGAAGTGACTCTGCTCACTCAGGAGAACACTGGAGAAAAGGCTAGAAATGAAGTGCCATTGCATAGAGTTCATGCAGAAGATGCTGGACAACGACCATGCCGAGCCTGCTCCACCTCTGGAGGAAGGTAAAGGACACTGGTACCTGCCAACATTCGGTGTGTATCACCCACAAAAGCCGGACCAGTTACGAGTTGTGTTCGATTCAAGTGCTGAATGTGAAGGAGTGTCTCTGAACGATGTACTCCTCAGCGGCCCAGACTTGAACAACACCTTGTTGGGAGTTCGTCTGCGGTTCAGGAAAGAACCTGTAGCCCTGACAGCAGATCTGCAGCAAATGTTTTATTGCTTTTTCGTCCGAGAAGACCACAGGGACTATCTCTGCTACCTCTGGCATGAGGACAACGACATCAACAAGAATGTGGTGTAGTACAGGATGAAGGTCCACGTGTTTGGAAACAGCCCTTCACCTGCTGTGGCCATCTACTGCATGAGGCGAGCCGCTCAGAAAGGTGAACAAGAATATGGCTCCGATGCGAAGTATTTTGTTGAGAGACAGTTCTATGTTGACGATGGTCTCACCTAGGTTACCACACCTGAAGAAGCAATAGCTATCCTGACAAGAACCAGAGACATGTTGGCACAGTCCAACCTGAGACTACACAAGGTAGCATCGAACAGTGGACAGGTGATGGATGCCTTCCCTGCAGAGGACCGTGCTAAGGATCTAAAGGATTTGCACCTTGGAGTGGATCCTCTCCCCCTTCAACGGAGCCTGGGGCTCTCCTAGAACCTGGAAACAGACAGCTTCACATTCCTGGTGTCCCGTGAAGAAAGGCCATTCACACGGAGAGGTGTCCTGTCCACAGTCAACAGTTTGTACGACCCTTTGGGGTTCGTAGCTCCCATAACAATGCAGGGAAAAGCATTAGTACGGGAACTCTTATCTGATCAGAGTGAGTGGGATGCTCCACACCTCCCAGAAAAAGAAGCAAAATGGAACCTGTGGAAGGAGTCCTTGAAGGCTCTCGAAGACCTGCACATAGAGAGGTGCTACATTCCAGTCTCGCTGTCATCAACACAGAGAAGAGAGCTGTGCATCTTCTCAGATGCTTCCACAGTAGCAACAGGAGCTGTGGCCTACTTGAGAGCTGCTGACACCGACGGAAAATATCATGTGGGATTCGTTATGGGGAAGTCCAAGTTGGCCCCTCAGCCTGCCCACACCATTCCACGTCTCGAGCTTTGTGCAGCTGTGTTGGCTGTTCAGCTGTACGAGTTGATCAGAGACAAGATTGACATCGATGAGGGTGCCGTCAAGTTCTTCACGGACAGCAAGATTTTACTTGGTTATATCCACAACTCCACAAGAAGGCTTTATGTGTATGTTTCCAACCGGGTGACTCGTATCAGATGATCCACTCACCCTGACCAGTGATGCTACGTCCCCACAGACCTGAACCCTGCAGACGATGCTACCAGGTCTATACCAGCAGCATACCTACAGCAAAGCAGTTCGTTCTCGGGCCCCACTTTCCTGTCTAATATCAACACAGTGGAGACTCCTGAGTCCAATCCCTTCACCCTTGTGGAGTCTGAAGCTGATACTGAGATTCGGCCTGAAGTTACGACCCTGGTCACCAAAGCCTCAGAATCTCAGTTGGGCTCACAACGCTTCGAGCGATTCTCAAGCTGGAGAACACTCTGTCGAATCACAGCCCGACTCATTCATGTTGCAGCATCCTTCAAGGGGAATTCGGACAACGTAGAATGCAAAGGATGGAAATGTTCTAAAGAAGTATCCAGCACAAGTGAGCTTTCACAAGCCAAAGGTGGGATCATTCGCTCTGTCCAGCATGATGTCTTCAAGGAGGAATTCAAATGTCTTGAGAAGGGACAGACATTCCCCAAGCAAAGCCCACTTAAAAAGCTCAACCCAGTTACAGATCAAGATGGTTTGATTCGGGTCGGAGTTCGCATATCATCCGCAGACTTGTCAAGAGAAGAAAAGCACCCGCTGATCACCCCACTCACCCATCACGTTGCAACACTACTCGTGAGATACTATCATGAGCAAGTGGCTCACCAAGGATGGCACATAACAGAAGGAGCTATCCGAGCAGCTGGGCCCTGGATAATAGGGAGCAAGCATCTGGTTTCTTCTGTTATCCACAAGTGTGTTACCTGCCGCAAGCTATGAGGGAGGTTAGAGGACCAAAAGATGGCAGACTTGCCCACCGACAGATTCACTCCAGAGCCTCCATTCACCAGCGTAGGCCTTGATGTCTTTGGGCCATGGACCATCATGATGCATCGCACGAGAGGAGGTAGTGCAGGCAGCAAGCGCTGGGCGGTGCTCTTTACGTGCATGTCTACCAGAGCTCTGCACATTGAGCTGATTGAATCCATGTCAAGAGACAGCTTTATCAATGCCCTGAGGAGGTTTTTCTCAATCTGTGGTCCAGCCACACTTCTCCGCTCCGACAGAGGGACTAAATTTGTGGGTGCCTGTAAGGAGTTGCACATCCACATGGACGATGCAGCGGTAAGAAGCTACCTCCAAAAGATAGGATGCACGTGGGTGTTCAACCCTCCGCATTCATCCCACATGGTTGGTTCATGGGAGAGGCTCATCGGTGTTGCCAGGCATATTCTGGATGCTATGCTGCATCGGACAGGACCCACTCATCTCACAAACGATGTCTTGAGCACTCTCATGGCTGAAGTCATGGCGATCATGAATGCAAGACCCCTGGTGCCGGTGTCCACCAAACCAGACATGCCTGCAGTCCTCACCCCAGCGATGCTCCTGACTCAAAAGATGAGTGCTATTTCAGCCCCCTTTGGAAACTTCGACATGGCTGAGCTGCACAGGAAGCAGTGGAAGCAAGTCCAGTGTGTTGCAGACACTTTTTGGAAGAGATGGAGAGGAGAGTATTTGTCCACCCTACAGAGCCGTAGGAAATGGGCAGAAGACAAGACAAATGTCAAAGTGGGAGATGTTGTCTTGCTGAAAGACAGCCAAGCACACAGAAATGAATGGCAGTGGGACTGGTTGTCAAAAATCAGCCGAGCAGGGACAAGAGGGTCCACAAGGTGGAGGTGAAGATTGTCAAGGAGGGGACTCTCAAAGTGTTTCTGAGGCCAGTCTTAGAGATCATAGTTGTCCTTTCTGAAGAAACCTAGAGAAAGGATTCTGAGTATGTGCAGCCAAAGGATGTTTTCTTTAGGTTTTATTTTGTATCTGTAGTGGTACGATGGAATTATACCAAGCGGGGAGTGTGCTGCCTTCCTTCAGGAATTTATGTTAGTTTTCAAGTTAATTCAGGGGTTTATTCATTTGGGTCGATTCCCACTGTGTGCCACCACCTAGTGGGTATTTGGTACCTAGCAAGTGCTGTAAAGTGCAGTAAAGTAAAGTGCTGTAAAGTAAATTGCTGTATATCATAAGACATGCAGCTCGACACATGGTGTTGGAAGTTATTTTCCTGTTATGTTTCGGCCTTGGACGCTATTTGTCTGTAGGTACTTGAGAATGTTATAGATGATTAGTGTACACTATATTTTGCAGAAAATATTTAGTTTTGTAACCTTTCTCTGTAAGCAAAGCTACACAGCTAGCCGTGAATTGCTCGCTCTCTGTATCTAGCTCATTAGCTTGTAGCTGTATTTTGATGCACTATGTACAGGGCTAATTTAAAGTGAATGTAAGAGAATGCCTTTCAGTTTGCTAAATGTATATTCACATTAAGCTGTGTTTTCACGTGTTTTGGTAAGTTACATGCCAAAAGTACTGTGTTGCTCATGCTTGCCTAAATTTGAGTATGCATACCAGTTATGTGCTTGTGTACTAATGTATGCTTCCACTTCTGTATTGTATTTCAGTTTCACAATAAGAATCTTTCAGTAAAGTTTTCAAGAAAAGTCAAGCCTTGTGATTTTTATGGGAAGATATCAAGTTGTTAGCTACCTGTCTAGCTCTGCTTAAGAACGCGCTGCAAGGGCAGAATAATCGTCATTTGCAATGCAATAGCATATTGCAATGGAATATCGCTATGCAATATTATCATCATTTCAGATATCATTTTGCAATATAATCATCATTTTCAATGCAATACCATATTGCAGTGGTATATCACTTTGCAATATAATAATCATTTGCAATGCAATAGACCATTGCAATAGAATATGACTTTGCAATATAAGAGTCATTTGCAATGCAATAGCACATTGCAATGTAATATCACTTAACAATATTACAGTCATTTGCAATGCAATAGCACATTGCAATGGAACATAACTGCAATATAATCATAATTTGGAATGCAATATAACACTGCAATAGAATATCACTTTGCCATGTAATAACCATTTGCGATAAAAACATAGAAACACGGAAGCTAGGAGCAGGAGCAGGCCATTCAGCCCCTCGAGCCTGCTCTGCCATTCAATGAGATCATGGCTGATCATTTCAATGGAATATTGCCTTGCAATATAATCGTCATTTGCACGCAATGGAACATTGCAATGGAATATCCCTTGGCAAAATAATGGTCATTTGAAATGAAATAACATGTTGTACTGTAACATCACTATGCAATATTATCATCATTTCATATATTATTTTGCAATATAACCATCATTTTCAGAGCAATTCAAAATTGCAATGGAATATCATTTACCAATATAATAGTCATTTGCAATGCAAAAAACATTGCAAAAGAATATCATTTTGCATTATAATAGTAATTTTAATTCAATATCACATTGCAATGGAATATTGCTTAGCAATTAAATCGTAATTTGCAATGCAATCGCACACTGCAATGTAATGTTACATTGCAATATAATCATCATTTTCAATGCAATAGTATATTGCAATGGAAATCACGTTTGCAATATAATTATCATTTGTAATGCAATAGAACATTGCAATGGAATATCGCTTAGCAATATAATCGTAATTTTGAATGCAATAGCATATTGCAGTAGCTTGTCATTTTGCAGTATAATCGTCCTATTCAAAGCAATAAAGCATTGCCATGGAATATCACTTCGCAATATAATAGACATTTACAAAGCAATAGCACATTGCAATGGAATATCGCTTTGCAATATAATAGTCACCTGCAATGCGGTATAACATTGCAATTGAATATTACTATGCATTATAATAGTTATTTGCAGTGCAACAGAATATTGTAATGGAATATCACTTTGCAAACTAATCGTCATTTGCAATGCAAAAGCACGTTGCAATGTAATATCGCTATGCAATATTATCATCATTTCACGTTACATTTTGCAATATAATCATCATTTTTAAAGCAATTCGAAAATGTAATGAAATTTGGCTTTGGATTATAATTGTAATTTGCAACGCAAAAAACATTGCAACAGAATATTACTTTGCTTTATAATAGTAATTATAATGTAATATCACTTTGCAATGGAATATTGCTTAACAATATAAACGTAACTTGCAATGCAATAGCACACTGCAATGTAATATCACTTTGCAATAAAATCATCATTTTCAATGCAATACCATATTGCAATGGAAAATCACTTTTGCTATATAATTGTCATTTGCAATGCAATAGCACATTCTAATGTAATATCATTAGGCAATATTATCATCATTTCATACATCATTTTGCAATATAATCGCCATTTTCAAAGCAAATCAAAATTGCAATGGAATATCGCCTTGCAATATAATCGTTAATTGAAATGCAATATCATATTGCAATGTAATATCACTTTGCAATACAATATTAATGTTCAACGCAATAGCACATCACTTTGCAATATAATCACCCTTTGCAAAGCAATAGCGCATTGCAATGGATTATCACTTTGCAATATAATTGTCCTTTGCCATGCAATACCACATTGCAATGTAATATCACTGTGCAGTATAATCATCATTTTAAATGCAATATCATATTGCAATGTAATATCACTTTGCAATACAACATTAATGTTCAATGCAATAGCACATCACTTTGCAATATAATCACCCTTTGCAAAGCAATAGCACATTGCAATGGAAAATCACTTTGCAATATAATCGTCCTTTGCAATGCAATAGCACATTGCAATGGAATATCGCTTTACAAAATAATCATCATTTGTAATGCAATAGCCAATTGTAATGTAATATCACTCTGCAATATTATCATCAATTCACATATCATTTTGCAATATAATCGTCATTTTCAGAGCAATTCTAAATTGCAATGGAATATAGCTATGCAATATAATAGTCATTTGCAGTGCAAAAAACATTGCAAAAGAATGTCACGTTGCATTATAATATAAATTTTAATCGTCATTTGCAGTGCAATAGATTATTGCAATGGAATATTGCTTTGCTAAATAATCACCATTTGCTTTGCAACTGAGCATTGCAGAGGATCATCACTTTGCAATATAATCATCATTTGCATTGCAATAGACCATTGAAATGGAATATCACTTGCAATATAATTGTCATTTGCAATGCAATAGCACAATGCAATGGAATATCAGTTTGTTATATAATATTCATTTGCAATGCATAGCACATTGCAATGGAATATCACTCTACAACTTAACAATCACTTGCAAAGCAATAGCACAGTTCAACGGAATATAACTTTGCAATATAATTATCATTTGCAATGCAATAGAACATCACTTTGCAATGTAATCATTAATTGCAATGCAATATCACATTGCAATAGAATATAATTTTGCAATATAATAATCATTTGCAATGCAATAGCACAATGCAATGGAATATCAGTTTGCGATATTAGAGTCATTTGCAATGCAATAGTAAATTGAAATGGAATATCACTTTGCAAAATAATTAATATTTGCAATGCCACAGAACATTGCAATGGAATATCAATAAGCAATACAATAGACATTTGCAATGCAATAGCACATTGCAATACAATATTGCTTAGCAATATAATCGAAATTTGCAATGAAATAGCACATTACAATGTAATATCACCTTGCAGTACAATATTCATTTTCAAAGCAATAGCATATTGCAATGGAAAATCAATTTTGCAATATAATTGTCATTTGCAAATCAATACCACATTGCAGTGGCATATCACTTTGCAATATAATCGTCATTTGCAGTGCAATAGCACATTGCAATGTAATATCACTTTGCAGCATAATCATCATTTTAAATGCAATATCACATTGCAATGGAATATCACTTTGCAATATAATAAAACTCTGCAAGGCAATAGAGCATTACAATGGAATATCGCTTTGCAATACAATAGCCACTTGCAATGCAATATAACGTTGCAATTGAATATTACCTTGCATTATAATAATCAATTGCAGTGCTATAGAACATTGTAATGGAATATCACTTCGCAATATAATAGTCACCTGCAATGCAGTGAAACATGGCAATTGAATATTGCTAAGCAGTATAATATTCATTTGCAATGCGATAGCACATTGCAATGGAATATCGCTTTGCAAAATAATCTTAATTTGCAATGCAATAGCACAATACAATGTAATATCTCTATGGAATAATATCATCATTTCATATATCATTTTGCAATATAATCGTCATTTTCAAAGCCATTCAAAATTGCAATGGAATATGGCTTTGCAATATAATAGTCATTTGCAGTGCAAACAACATTGCAACTGAATATCACTTTGCATTATAATAGTAATTTTTATGCAATATCACATTGCAATGGAATATTGCTTAGCAATATAAAAATAATTTGCAATGCAGTAGCACACTGCAATGTAATATCACTTTGCAATATAATCATAATTTTCAATGCAATAGCATATTGCAATGGAAAATCACTTTTGCAATATACTCGTCATTTGTAATGCAAAAGCACATTGCAATGGAATAGCGCTTAGCAATATAATCATAATTTGCAATGCAATAGCACATAGAAATGTAATTTCACTTTGCAATATATTCATCATTTTCAATGCAATATCATATTGCAGTGGTATATCTTCTTTGCAATATAATCATCGTTTGCAATGCAATAGAACATGGCAATGGAATATCGCTTTGCAAAATAATCATCATTTGCAATGCAATAGACCATTGCAATAGAATATCACTTTACAATATAAGTCATTTGCAATTCAATAGCACTTTGCAATATAATATCACTTAACAATAATATAGTCATTTGCAATGGAATAGCACATAGCAATGGAATATAACTTTGCAATATTATCATAAATTGCATGCAATGGAACATTGCCATGGAATATCATTTTGCAATATAATAGTCATATGAAATGCAACAGCACAATCCAATGGAATATCAGTTTGCTATATAACATTCATTTGAAATTCAATAGCACATTGCAATGTAATATCAATTTAAAATACTACACTAATTTGCAATGAAATAGCACATTGCAATGGAATATAACTTTGCAATATAATTATAATTTGCCATCCAATAGAACACTGCAATATATTATCACTTTGCAATGTTATAACCATCTGCAATGCCATATCACTTTGCAATGGAATATCGCCTTGCAATATAATTGTGATTTGCAATGCAATAGCATATTGCAGTGTAATATCACTTTGCAATAAAATATTCATGTTCCATGAAATAGCACATTGAAATGGAAAATCACTTCGCAATATAATCGTCCTTTGCAAAGCAATAGAGCATTGCCATGGAATATCAATTTGCAATATAATAGACATTTTCAAAGCAATAGCACATTGCAATGGAAAATCACTTTGCAATATAATCGTCCTTTGCAAAGCAATACACATTGCAATGGAATATCAATATACGATATAATAATCACCTACAGTGCAGTATAACTTTGCAATTGAATATTACTATGGAGTATAATAGTCCTTTGCAGTGCAATAGAATATTGTAATGGAATATCACTTCGCTATATAATAGTCGTTTGAAATGCGATAGCACATTGCAATGGAATAACGCTTTACAAAATAATCATCATTTGTAATGCATAAGCACATTGTAATGTAATATCACTATGCAATATTATCATCATTTCACATATCATTTTGCAATACAATCGTCATTTTCAGAGCAATTCGAAATTGCAATGGAATATCGCTATGCAATATAATAGTCATTTGCAATGCAGGAAACATTGCAACAGAATATCACGTTGCATTATAATATAAATTTTAATCATCATTTGCAGTGCTATAGATTATTGCAATGGAATATCGCTTTGCAAAATAATCATCATTTGCTTTGCAATTGAACATTGCAGAGGAACATCACTTTGCAATATAATCATCATTTGCATTGCAATAGACCATTGCAATGGAATATCACTTTGCAATATAATTGTCATTTGCAATGCAACAGCACAATGCAATGGAATATCAGTTTGTTATATAATATTCATTGGCAATGCATAGCACATTGCAATGGAATATCACTTTACAATATAATTATCATTTGCAATGCAATAGAACATCACTTTGCAATGTAATCATCATTTGCAATGCAATATCACCTTGCAATAGAATATCATTTTGCAATATAATAATCACTTGCAATGCAATAGCACAATGCACTGGAACATCAGTTTGCTATATTAGAGTCATTTGCAATGCAATAGCAAATTGAAAAGGAATATCACTTTGCAAAATAATCAACATTTGCAATGCCATAGAACATTGCAATGGAATATCAATAAGCAATAAAATAGACATTTGCAATGCAATAGCACATTGCAATACAATATTGCTTAGCAATATAATCAAAATTTGCAATGATATAGCACATTACAATGTAATATCACTTTGCAGTACAATATTCATTGTCAAAGCAATAGCATATTGCAATGGAAAATCAATTTTGCAATATAATTGTCATTTGCAAATCAATACCACATTGCAGTGGCATATCACTTTGCAATATAATCGTCATTTGCAGTGCAATAGCACATTGCAATGTAATATCACTTTACTATATTATCGGCATTTCCAATGCAATAGCAAATTGCAATGGAATATCGATTTGCAATTTTATCCTCATAGCCAAGATCATTTTGCAATATAATGGTACGTTGCAATGCAATAGAACATTGCAATGAAATATTGCTTAACAATAGTCATTTGCAATGCAATACCACACTACAATTGAATATCATATTGCAATAATAGTCATTCACAATGCAATAGAACATTACAACTGATTATTACCTTGAAATATAATAGTCATTTACAGTGCAATAGGTCATTGCAATGGAATATCTCTTTGCAATATAATAGTCTATTGCAATGCAATAGAACATTGCAATGTAATATCACATTGCAATATAATAGTAATTTGGAATGCAATAGCATATTGCAATGCAATAGCATATTGCAATGGAATATCACTTTGCAATATAATAGTCATTTGCAATGCAATAGCACTTTGCAATGAAATATCACTTTGCAATATAACAGTCATGTGCAAGCTATATCACATTGCAATGGAATATCTCTGCAAAATAACCGTCATTTGCAATGCAATAGCTCATTGTAAAGGAATGTCACTTTGCAATATACACGGCATTTCCAATGCAATTGAACATTGCAATGAAATATCACTTTGCAATATTATCATCATATGCAAGATCATTTTGCAATATAATCGTACTTTGCAATGCAATAGAACATTGCAATGACATATTGCTTAACAATATAATAGTAATTTGCAATGAAATACCACACTTCAATGACCTTCCCTCCAACATAAGGTCAGAAGTGGGGATGTTTGCTGATGATTGCACACTGTTCAGCACCACTCAAGACTCGTCAGATACTGATGCAGTCCGCGTCCATATGCAGCAAGATCTGGACAACATTCAGACTTGGGCTGACAAGTGGCAAGTAACATTTGCACCACACAAGTGCCAGGCCATGACCATCTCCAACAAGCGAGACTCTAACCATCTCCCCTTGACATTCAATGGCATTACCATCGCTGAATCTCCCACTATCAACATCCTGGGGGTTACCATTGATCAGAAACTGAACTGGACCAGCCATATAAATACTGTGGCTACAAAAGCAGGCCAGAGGCTGGGAATTATGCGGCGAGTGTCTCACCTCCTGACTCCCCAAAGCCTTTCCGCCATTCACAAGGCAAAAGTCAGGAGTGTGATGGAATACTCTCCACTTGCCTGGATGTGTGCAGCTCCATCAACACTCAAGAAGCTCGACACCATTCAGGATAAAGCAGCCTGCTTGATTGACACTCCATCCACCACCTTCAACATTCACTCCCTCCACCACCGGCGCACTGTGGCTGCAGTGTGTACCATCTACAAGATGCACTGCAGCAACTCGCCAAAGCTCCTTCAACAGCACCTTCCAAACCCACGACCTCTACCACTTAGAAGGACAAGGGCAGCAGATGCATGGGAACATCACCACCTACAAGTTCCCCTCCAAGCCACACACCATCCGGACTTGGACCTGTATCGCCGTTCCTTCACTGTTGCTGGGCCAAAATCCTGGAACTCCCTTCCTAACCATGGTGTGGAGATGCCGGAGTTGGACTGGGGTGGACAAATGTAAGAAGTCACACGACACCAGGTTATAGTCCAACAGCTTTATTTGAAATCACAAGCTTTCGGAGCGCTGCTCCTTCTTCACCTGAAGAAGGAGCAGCGCTCCAAAAGCTTGTGATTTCAAATAAAGCTGTTGGACTATAACCTGGTGTCGTGTGACTTCTTAGATTTTTCCCTTCCTAACGGCATTGTTGGTGTACCTACACCATATGGACTGCAGCGGTTCAAGAAGGCGGCTCACCACCATCTTCTCAAGGGCAATTAGGGATGGGAACTAAATGCAGGCCTAGCCAGCGACGCCCACATCCCATAAATGAATTTAAAAAAAAATATCATTCTGCAATAAATGTCTTTCACAATGCAATAGAACATTGCAACTGAATATTACCTGGCAAGATAATAGTCATCTGCAGTGCAATAGATCATTGCAATGGAATATCACTTTGCAATATAATAGTCTATTGCAATGCAATAGAACATTGCAACGTAATATCACTTTGCAATCTAATAGTCATTTGCAATGCAATAGCATATTGCAATGGAATATCACTTTGCAATATAATAGTCATTTGCAATGCAATAGCACACTTGCAATTGAATATCACTTTGCAATATAACACATGTGCAATGCTATAGCACATTGCAATGGAATATCTCTGCAAAATAATCATCATTTGCGATGCAATATCTCACTGTAAAGGAACGTCACTTTGCAATATGCTTGTAATTTGCAATGCAATAGGACATTGCAATGCAATATCATTTTGCAATAAAATATTCATTTGCAATGCAATAGCACATTGCAATGGAATATTTGCTTGCAATTTAATCATCATTTGCCTTTGCCAAAGTGCATTGCAATGGAATATCACTTTGCAATATAATAGACATTTGCAATGCAATAGAACATTGCAATGGAATATCAATAAGCAATATAGTAGACATTTGCAATGCAATAGCACATTGCAATGGAAAATCACTTTGCCATATAATCGTGCTTTGCAATGCAATGCAAAATTGCAATGGAATATCATTTGCAATATAATAGTCATTTGCAATTCAATAGCACAATGCAATGGAATGCCACTTTGCTATATTATATTCATTTGCAATGCATATCACATTGCAATGGAATATCAATTTACAACATAACAGTCATCTGCAATGCAATAGCACATTGCAATGGAATATCATCTTGCAATATAATCATCTTTTGCAATATAATTGAACATTGCAATAGAATAGTCATTTGCAATGCAATAGCACATTGCAATGTAATATCACTTTACAATATTAGAATCATTTGCAATGCAATAGCACATTGCAATGGAATATCAATATGCAATAAAATAGACATTTGCAATGCAATAACACATTGCAGTACAATATTGCTTAGCAATATAATCGAAATTTGCAATGCAATTGCAAATTACAATGTAATATCACTTTGCAATACAATATTCATTTTCAATGCCATAGCATATTGCAATGGAAAATCACTTATGCAATATAATGGTCATTTGCAAATCAATACCAAATTGCAGCGGCATATCACTTTGCAGTATAAGTGTCATTTTCAATGCAATAGCACACTGCAATGGAAAATAACTTTGCAATATAATCGTCATTTGCAAAGCCATAGAACATTGCAACAGAATATCGATTTGCAATATTATCGTCATATGCAAGTTCACTTTGCAATATAATAGTCATTTGCAATGCAATACCACACTTCAATAGAATATCATTTTGCAATAATAGTGGTTCACAATGCAATAGAACATGCAACTGAATATTACCTTGCAAGATAATGGTCATTTGCAGTGCAGCAGGTCATTGCAAAGGAATATAACTTTGTAATATAATAGTCTATTGCAATGCAATAGAACATTGCAACATAATATCACTTTGCAATATAATAGTAATTTGCAATGCAATAGACCATTGCACTGGAATATACTTTGCAATATATTAATCATTTGCAATGCAATAGAACATTGCAATGGAAGATTACGTTGCAACATAATTGTCAATTACAGTGCAATGGAACATCACGTTGCAAAATAATCTTCATTTGCAATGCAATAGCAGATTGCAAACGAATATCACTTTTCAATATACTCATGATTTGCAATGCAATAGACCATTGCAATGGAATATACTTTGCAATATATTAGTCATTTGCAATGTAATTTAACATTGCAATTGAAGCTAATTTTGCAACTTAATAGTCATTAGCACTGCAATGGAACATCACTTTGCGAAATAATCTTCATTTGCAATGCAATAACACATTGCAAAGTAATTTCACTTTGCAATATACTCGTCATTTGCAATGCAATAGAACATTGCAACAGAATAACACATCGCAATATAATATCGCATTGGAAAATAATCATCACTTGCAATGCAGTAGCACATGGGAAAGGCATGTCACTTTGCAATATAAGTCATTTGCAATGCACTAGCACAATGCAACTGAATGTCAGTTTGCTATATAATATTCATCTGCAATGCATATCACATTGCAATGGAATATCAATTTACAACATAACAGTCGTCTGCAATGCAATAGCACATTGCAATGGAATGTTGCCTTGCAATATAATCATCATTTGCAATATAATTGAACATTGCAATATACTCGTCATTTGCAATGCAATAGCACATTGCATTGTAATATCACTTTACAATATTAGAATCATTTGCAATGCAATAGGAAATTGCAATGGAATATCAATATTCAATAAAATAGACATTTGCAATGCAATAGCACATTGCAGTACAATATTGCTTAGCAATATAATCGAAATTTGCAATGCAATTGCACATTACCATGTAATATCACTTTACAATATTAGAATCATTTGCAATGCAATAGGAAATTGCAATGGAATATCAATATTCAATAAAATAGACATTTGCAATGCAATAGCACATTGCAGTACAATATTGCTTTGCAATGCAATTGCACATCACAATGTAATATCACTTTGCAATACAATATTCATTTTCAATGCCATAGCATATTGCAATGGAAAATTACTTATGCAATATAATGGTCATTTGCAAATCAATACCAAATTGCAGTGGCATATCACTTTGCAATATAAGCGTCATTTTCAATACAATAGCACACTGCAATGGAAAATCTCTTCGCAAAATAATCATCATTTGCAATGCCATAGAACATTGCAATGGAATATACGATTTGCAATATTATCGTCATATGCAAGATCACTTTGCAATATAATGGTCATTTGCAATGCAATACCACACTTCAATAGAATATCATTTTGCAATAATAGTGGTTCACAATGCAATAGAACATTGCTACTCAATATTACCTTGCAAGGTAATAGTCATTTGAAGTGCAGCAGGTCATTGCAATGGAATATCACTTTGCAATATAATCGTCAATTGCAATGCAATAGAACATTGCAACGTAATATCACTTTGAAATATAATAGTACTTTGCAATGCAATAGACCATTACACTGGAATATACTTTGCAATATAATAGTCATTTGCAATGTAATAGAACATTGCAATTGAAGATTACTTTGCAACTTAATAGTCATTTGCAGTGCAATGGAACATCACTTTGCAAAATAATCTTCATTTGCAATGCAATAGCACATTGCAAAGCAATTTCACTTTGCAATTTATTTGTCATTTGCAATGCAATTAAACATTGCAACGGAATATCACTTTGCAATATAATAGCCAATTGCAGTGCAACAGCACATTGCAATGGAAAATCACTTTGCAAAATATAAGAGTCAGGTGCAAAGATATAGCACATTGCAATATAATATCGCATTGGAAAATAATCATCACTTGCAATGCAGTAGCACATGGCAAAGGAATGTCACTTTGCAATATACATCATTTGCAATGCAATAGAACATTGCAATGCAATAGAACATTGCAATATAACATTATTTTGCAATGCAATAGCACATCGCAGTGGAAAATCACTTTGCAATATGATCTTCATTTTAAATGCAGTAGCACATAGCGATGGAAAATCAATTTGCAATATAATCATCATTTGTATTGCAATAGAACATTGCAATGGAATATCGATTTGCAATATAACCGTCATTTGCCATGCCAAAGCGCATTGCAATGAAATATCACTTTGCAATATACTCGTCATTTGCAATGCAATAGGACATTGCAATGCATTATCACTTTGCAATACAATATTCATTTGCAATGCATTAGAACAATACAATGTAATATCACTTTGCAATATAATAGTCATTTGCAATGCAATAGACCATTGCAGTGAACTATACTTTGCAATATATTAGTCATTTGCAATGCACTAGAACTTCACAATGGAAGATTAATTTGCAACATAATAGTTAATTACAGTGCAATGGGACATCACTTTGCAAAATAATCTGCATTTGCAATGCAATAGCACATTGCAAAGTAATTTCACTTTGCAATATACTCATCATTTGCAATGCAATAGAACATTGCAATGGAATATCACTTTGCAATATAATAGTCAATTGCAATGCAATGCAATAGCACATTGCAATATAATATCGCTTTGCAAGATAAGAGTCAGGTGCAATGCTATAGCACATTCCAATATAATATTGCATTGGAAAATAATCATCATTTGCAATGCAATAGCACATTTCAAAGGAATGTCACTTTGCAATATACTCGTCATTTGCAATGCAATAGAACATTGCAGTGGAACATCACTCGGCCATATTATCGTCATTTGTAATGCAGTAGCACATTGCAATGAAAATTGGATTGGCTATATAATCGGCATTTGCAATGCAATAGCACCTTGCAATGTAATATTACTTTGCAATATTATCGTCATTTTCAATGCAGTGGCACATAGCGTTTGAAAATCGCTTTGCAATTTAATTGTCATTTATATTGCAATAGAACATTGCAATGGAATATCGATTTGCAATATTATCATCATATTCAAGATCACTTGGCAATATAATAGTCTATTGCAATGCAATAGAACATTGCAATGTAATATCACTTTGCAATATAATAGTCATTTGCAATGTAATAGCACATTGCAATGGAATATTACTTTTGCAATATAACAGTCATGTGCAATGCTATAGCACATTGCAATGGAAATCTCTTTGCAAAATAATCTTCATTTGCAATGCAATAGCTCATGGAAAAGGAATGTCACTTTGCAATATACTTGTCATTTGCAATGCAATAGAAGATTGCAATGGAATATCAATTTACAATATAATATTCATTTGCCATGCAATAGCACATTGCGATGGAATATTGCCTTGAAATATAATTGCCATTTGCCATGCCAAAGCACATTGCAATGGAATATCACTTTGCAATATAATAGACATTTGCAATGCAGTAGAACATTGCAATGGAATATCACCTTTGCAATATAACAGTCATGTGCAATGCTATAGCACATTGTAATGGAATATCTCTTGCAAAATAATCGTCATTTGCATTGCAATAGCTCATGGAAAAGGAATGTCACTTTGCAATATACTTGTCATTTGCAATGCAATAGAAGATTGCAATGGAATATCAATTTACAATATAATATTCCTTTGCAATGCAATAGCACATTGCAATGGAATATTGCCTTGCAATATAATTGTCATTTGTCATGCCAAAGCATATTGCAATGGAATATCACTTTGCAATATAATAGACATTTGCAATGCAGTAGAACATTGCAATGGAATATCAATAACTAATAAAATAGACATTAGCAATGCAATAGCAAGTTTCAATGGAAATTCACTTTGCAATATACTCGTCAATTGCAATGCAACAGAAGATTGCAATGGAATATCACTTTAAAATATAATGGCCTAGAAATTCAGTTGCGTCCGCCAGCCGTTAGCGCCATAAGAGGGGTAGATTTCCAGCGCTAGGCACTTAGCGCCCGGGCGCAGGCCGATCTGTGCCTACGCCCAACTTCAGTTGACATTTAGCGCCGGCGCAAAGTGTTTGCGCCCGCTCAGCTGCGGGCGCAGCTTATGACGTCATTTCGTCATGCAACGCTATTTGTGCGCCCCAAACCGGAAATTCAGTGGCGCCCGCCCAATGTGGGCGTGGCGCTGTTAAGAACTGTGAAGTGGAACGCAGCAGAGGCCTTGCGGGCCTCGGGGAGTGCTAATTAAAGGGCACTTAGACTGAACTATAAAGGCCAGCCATTTTGCTGCAATGACTTTAGTGCTTTGGATTTCTGGGCAGAGACCAAGGAACAGACCTTCCTGATTTGGGACAACATAGGAGAGGTATTTTTGGCTTCTGGCCAGAGCTTGGAAATTTCACTCATTGTGATTTCACTGTTTGCAAGTTTATTATGGGGGTGCATGGGGTTCCAACCCTCAGTTCGAGCATTATGTGCGAAGGGCTTGCAGACGCTGTGTGAGAGGGCCAGCCATGCCTAGACGCAGAGGGGCCATCAGGCGTCGGCAACGTAGGCCTTACCCACTCAGGGAATACCGGCAGCAGGTGTCCTATCTCACCATGACTGCCGCGCATTGTGTTAAGAGGCTGCGCTTCAGAAGGGAGGTGGTTGCAGAGATCTGCCAGCTGCTTCACAGAGATCTGCGTCCACAGCTGATGTGCAGGACGTCTCTGTCGGTGGAAGTGAAGGTCACGGTGGCTCTGAACTTTTATGCAAGCGGCTCATTCCAAGCCGCTGCTGGGGACATAGTGAACATTTCCCAGTTCACCGTGCATCGCTGCATCCGGCAAGTCACCGATGCCCTTTTCGCAAGGAGACACCAATTCATCTCCTTCCCCATGACCCTAGAGAGGCAGGAGCAGCGTGCAGTCAGATTTGCCAGGATCGCCGACTTCCCCATGGTGCAGGGCACCATTGACTGCATGCATGTGGCTATGCGGGAACCTATCGACAATGCTGAGGATTACCGCAACCGGAAGTGCTACCATTCCCTCAATGTACAGCTGGTGTGTGACCACAGGCAGCGCATCCTAGCTGTCAATGCCCGCTTTCCAGGAAGCAGCCACGATGCATTTATCCTGCGCCAGACTACTGTGGCTGACATGTTCGAGGCACAGCCTCCACCAAGGGGATGGCTTATTGGGGACAAGGGCTACCCTTTGTGTACATGGCTCATGACCCCGCTCTGCGCGCCCAGGACCCCTGCGGAGGAGGCATACAACGAAAGCCATCAAGCCACAAGGAACATCATAGAGCAAATGATTGGTGTCCTCAAGCAATGGTTCCACTGCCTGGATCGATCCGGCGGATCTCTACAGTATTCGCCGGATAGAGTCTCCCAGTTCGTCGTCGTTTGCTGCATGCTGCAAAACCTGGCTATCCGCAGGACTCAGGCACTGCCACCTCACATTGGACCACCACCTCAGGAGGATGAGCAGGAGGACCATGAGGAGGAGGAGGAGGAGGAGGAGGAGTACCAGCCCAGGAGGGAGCCACAAGGTCCAAGGGCCGTCCGCCGGCGGCTTATTGAACGATACTTCTAGGCCCCCTGTCAGGGAATGGCTTGTGGCAATGAACGCACCTGAATGCAGCCACTCCGCAAGCCCTCAGCCGGTTAACGCAACAACCACTTGAAGCATGACACCTGGACAAGCTGAATAAATAAAAAGCTTTATTTAACAAACTCAGGGCCCTTCCCACATGAAACAGAGAAACAGACAACACCCCCAAAAAACAGTCAAAAACATATCTCACTCCCACAACCTGAGGAGGAATAACAAAACTTGTCCATCCAATTGGCCTTCATCGTCGGTCTAACCAAGACAAACCCCCCCATACAGAACACAAACACCCCCATATAAATAAACAGTTGCCTTCATCTTCAGCGTTAGCAAAATAAGCCCCCCCCCATACAGAACACAAACACCCCCATATAAAAAAACAGTTGGCAACACACTCTGCTTGGTGTGCCGACAGGGCGAGTCCTTGTGCAGGCTTCTCCGGCCCCTGCCCGACCTGTTGCTCCGCCTCAACCTGGGCCCTGTGGGTGTTGCAAGGCTGGGGGAAGGCTCCTGAGGGGCACAATGCGTGACGGCAGATGCCCTTGGGGGTCGGCCTAGACGAGGTCCGGCCCTTGAGGGGCCGGCTGCTGACTGCTGCAGCTGTGGCTGGGCAGCATCAGTCTCTCCAGCAGCTCGTTGCAGCTTGGCTGGGGGAGTGGCAGTGGCGGCTGCATCAATGGGGGCAAGCTGGCTGATGCCAGGCGCTCGCTGGTCGCCAGAGACACTGGCACTCGGCCGGGCTGGCAATGCAGCAAGCGCAGCAATCTGGTGAAGGCCAGACCGCTGTGCTGCAGCAGGGTGGCGGGTGCCCTGGCGATGCTTCCGTGACACAGCGAGTGTGGCAGAAGTGAGTGCCCGAACTGCCCTGGTCTGTGCCCGCATCAGATCAGCCAGTGTCTGCATGGCACCACTCATGAACTCTCGACTCGCGTCCTGTGCTGCCGCGAGTTGGTCGACACCCCTGGCCTGTGAGTCCCCGAAATCGGCCACACTATGAGCCAGGGACTCAATGGCCTGAGGCAACTGTCCCACAACCCCCATGAACTCGTTGTGGTGCTGCTCCGAGGCCACGGACATTTCATCAAGGAGGCGCACCTCCTGGCCGAGGACCATCTCCGGACTGGAGGCCGGACTCTCCCTCTGGGGAGAAGGCCGCCGAGCTGCCCGACCCTTCCCGCGTGCCTGGACGCCACTGGGCCCAGCAACTGCCCTCCCCTGCAACACTTCCCCCCTCTGGGGAGAAGGCCGCCGTGCTGCCCGACCCTTCCTGCATGCCTGGACGCCACTGGGCCCAGGAACTACACCCCCCTGCAATACTTCCCCCCTCTGGGGAGAAGGCAGCCGTGCTGCCCGAACCTTCCCACGTGCCTGGACGCCACTGGACCCAGGAGCTACACCCCCCTGCAACACTTCCCCCTGGCTCTCCTCCAGGCAAGACGTGTCCCCTCCATTGCCATCCCCTGGCGCGGATGAGGGTTCCCCCGATGTGCCGCCTTCCTCTTGGTCCTCGGCGTCCTCCTCTTCCGAGGGACTGGCACTCTCAGCTTCAGGGACCTCCTCCTCACCAGCTGAAAGCAGTAAGGCACAAGAGTAGCTTTAGAGTGAGGACAGGGCGTCAGCGAGGGAGGCATGATTGGTGGCATTATGTGCATTGGTCGGACAGTGGCAAAGGATGTAGATCTGAAGTGCAAGGGGAACGAGAGAGGTGCAAACGGTCATGTCCTTACCATTGGGGCCCAGCACAGGGTCGGCATCTCCAGTAGCAACGGGGCCAACCACCCGGGCATGCATGAGTTGAGCCACGCGCTCCTCCAGGTCACTGAGCTCCTGGAAGTGGGCACGGCCTCCCCCAGAGACAGTCCGGCTCCTCAGACTCTGCGCCAGCTTGGCCTGCAAGAGAAAGGATGGCCTCTAAGTACAGTGTGGTGCCCTGTTGTTGTGTGCACTGCCTCCCATGGTCGAATAGCTTGGCCAGTGTGGTGCCCTGTTGTTGTGTGCACTGCCTCCCATGGTCGAATAGCTTGGCCAGTGTGTAAAGTGCAGAAAGTGCTATTGATGATCATGCCAGTGCCATAGCTGTGGGAGGAGGGCTGGCCATTAGGCCTTTGAGGTACCTTTGCCCATAATGTGAGGTGCACATGCAAGGATGAGGAGGACACTGGAAAGGGTACTCACCCTGACCAACCGAGTGAGGTCGTTGTACTTCTTGCGGCATTGGTCACCAGTCCTGGGGACATCGCTGTTGGCTGACACCCTCAGGGTGATTTCCCTCCAGGCTCTCCTGTACTGCCTCCTGGGAGCCTTCTTGCCACTGTCCGGGCACAAGATCTCTCTGTTCTTTTCCAACCCCCTAAGCAGCACCCTCAAAGCATGCTCTGAGAAGCGCTGCGCTCGTTCACGGGCCTTCTGCATGGCTTCAGGCGCTATTTGGGTCCACCAGCAGTGTTCAGGCCTAGCTGCAGGGCTCCACTATCCAGGGCGTGGCAGCAGACAAAGTCGACCCTTCCCCCTTTAAGAGCTGGCCGGCGTCAGGGTGTCTGCTATCAATCAAAACATGACCGCACCTGCGCTGCACCCGGCCTCGGCGTTATCAGTCCGCACCGCCGGCTTAGTGCCTAAAGATAGGAGTGCAACGCCAGTTTCAGCGCTCGCCCAAACTCCTTGGCCAAAGCTACTGAATTTCGGCAAAGTGGCCTCCACTTTCCGGCGGGCGCTAACTTTAGCGCCCGCCCGACTTTACCGCCCCAAAAGTGGCTAGACTGAATTTCTAGGCCAATATTCATTTGCAATGCAGTAGCACATTGCGATGGAATATTGCCTTGCAATATAATCGTCATTTGCCATGCGAAAACGCATTGCAATGGAATATCACTTTGCAATATAATAGACATTTGCAATGCAATAGAACATTGCAATGGACTATCAGTTAGCTATATAATATTCATTTGCAAATGAAAGCACATTGCAATGGAATATCAATTTACAGCAAAACATTCGCTTGCAATGCAATAGCACATTGCAATGGAAAATAACTTTGCAATATAATCATCATTTGCAATGGAATGGAAATTCACTTTGCAATATAATCGTCCTTTGCAAAGCAATGGAACAATGCAATGGAATATCACTTTGAAATAAAAAGTCATTTGCACTTCAACAGCACATTGCAATGTAGTATCACTTTACAATACTGGAGTCATTTGCAATGCAATAGAACATTGCAATGGAATAGCAATAAGCAATACAATGGATATTTGCAATGCAATAGCACATTGCAATACAATATTGCTTAACAATATAATCGAAGTTTGCAACGCAATAGCACATTACAATTTAATATGATTTGCAATCCAATATTCATTTTCAATGCAATAGCATATTGCAATGAAAAATCACTTTAATAGAATATCATTTTGCAATAATAGTCGTTCACAATGCAATAGAACATTGCAACTGAATATTACCTTGCAATATAATAGTCACTTCCAGTGCAATAGATCATTACAATCGAATATCACCTTGCAATATAATAGTCGTTTGCGATGCAAAAAACATTGCAATGTAACATCACTATGCAATATAAAAGTCATTTGCAATGCAATAGCACATTGTAATGGAATATCACTTTGCAATATAACAGTCATGTGCATGCTAGAGCACGTTGCAAAGGAATGTCACTTTGCAATATAATAGATATTGGCAATGCAATAGAATATTGCAATGTAATATCAATAAGCAATGTAATAGACATTTGCAATGCACTGTAACATTGCACTACAATATCACTTTGCAATTTTGAAGTGATCCCCCAAGGTGTGGACCAAGTGATATACAAGGTCGACATCACCGGCTTGTTGTAAGAAAGGCAGACCAGTAATCGAAGTCAAAACTGTTTTACCTGGGGAGAACCTCTCACGTTACTGTGCAAGTCCAACTCCAACGAGACATTCTAAAATAAACATATTTATACACACTTTAGCTGCCATACCTCCTCAGAGATCCAATCAAATTAAAGATTACACATCACATGTTACCCGGGAGCGGCAGTTTCAATTTTATACAATGTCACCCAATTTGTACAAAATGTTCACGAAGTTGCATGTTCATTTACTGTTCTACAAGTTAAGCATCTTTAAATGAGTTACTTCTGCAGTACATTTCATTCCGGAACATTCTGTGATTTGACAGTTGTGAACTTGTTTTACTTTAAATGAGTTACTCCTGCTTGCCCTTTTTCTTGCAAGTTTCGTTTCAGTTCTGCAAGTCAATCATAGGTGTGGTTAACATTCTGTGGCTTCGCCCGTTATAAACCTGCTTTTCTGCAGGTGAATCATGTCTGTCTTGCCCTATTTATGTCCAATTTGTTAATCACAGAATCACAGAAACCCCACAGTGCAGATAGAGGCCATTTTGGCCCATCGAGCCTGCACCGACACATATCCCACCCTATCCCCGTAACCCCACATATTTAATCCCCCTAACACTAAGGGTCAATTTATCATAGCCAATCAACCTAACCTGCACATCTTTGGACTGTGGGAGGAAACCGGAGCACCCGAAGGAAACCCACGCAAACACGGGGAGAATGTGCAAACTCCACACAGACAGTCACCTGAGGCCGGATTCGAACACCGGGTCCCTGGTGCTGTGAGGCAACAGTGCTAACCACTATGCCTACTTCAGTCTCCCCTTTTGACCTATTGGACAATTGCTCCAATACTGGTCAACATGTATTTCCATCTCCTGGTGTCTGCCAGAGCGTGCACTCTCATGGCCTTCTACCAGTCTAGGTCTTACATGGATGAGATTATATATCCTTTCAATTTAGAGGCCGGTTGTGTCCCATGCGGTGTGTTGGTCTTATCTTGTGTCTCTTCCTGTGGTGGTCTTGTCTTGTGTCACTTCCTGTGTTACCATTCCAGGGACCCCTTAGGCCCTATATTAATGGTTTAGGCTTCTTTTTCCAGCTCGTCCTATGTTCCCGCGGTGGATGAGTGATGTGCCCTTTCGAGACTGTCATCACTCACCAATCCTTATTCTGCCACCCTGTCTTACGGTTAGCCGGCCTGGCTATTAATCACCGTGCCCAATTAATCCCTTGCAATCATAGGGCTTCTACGCTCGCTTCAACAGGGACAACAGGGAGCCGGCTACCAAAGCCTTGCCACCCCCGGAAGACCAGGTGCTCACTCTGTCGACCTCCGATGTAAGGGGTGTTCTACACGGAGTGAACACATGAAAGGCTGCTGGACCGGATAGCATCCCTGGATGGGTACTCAAGGAATGTGCTGATCAGCTGGCTGATGTCTTCACCGCCATCTTCAATCTGTCATTGGCCCAGGCAGTAGTCCCTACATGCTTCAAGACCGCTAACATCATTCATGTGCAAAAACAAACAGCTGTGATGTGCCTGAACGACTATCGACCTGTCGCACTCACACCCATCATAATGAAGTGTTTCGAGAGACTGGTCCTGGCTCACATCAAATCCAGTGTTCCTGCCTTTCTCGACCAACACCAGGTTGCCTATTGTGCAAACAGATCAATGGAGGATGCAATCACAACTGCTCTACACTCCGCACTGAATCACTTAGATGTTAAACAGACCTCCATCAGAATGCTGTTCATAGACTACAGCTCAGCATTCAACACTATCGTCCCGAACAAGCTGGACACCAAACTCCACACTCTAGGCCTGAACAATTCCCTCTGCAACTGGACCCTGGACTTCCTAACAAACAGACCCCAGTCTGTCAAATTAGGTAACCACACCTCCCCCCCTGACCCTGAACACGGGGGCCCCAAAAGGATGTGTGCTGAGCCCCCTCCTCTAATCCCTCTTCGCCCACGACTGTGTGGCTGTTCATGGTTCCAACACCATCATCAAGTTTGCGGATGATACCATGTTAGTAGGACAGATCACCAACAACGATGAGTCAGCCTACAGGGAGGAGATCCAGCATCTCGTGAAGTGGTGAGCTGATAACAACCTGGCCCTTAACATCAAGAAAACCAAAGAAATCATTGTGGACTTCAGGAAGTCTAAAGGCGGAAGTCACACCCCCATCCACATCAATGGGGCTGTGGTGGAAAGGGTGGACAGCTTTAAGTTCCTCGGAGTCCACATCACGGAAGACCTCTCCTGGTCCCTCAATACCTCCTCTCTGGTGAAGAAGGCCCAGCAGCGCCTATATTTCCTAAGGAGGCTGAAGGGATGTAACCGGTCACCCCTGATCCTCTCTAACTTATACCGCTGCACAATAGAGAGCATCCTGATGAACTGTATCACAGTATGGTATGGCAGCTGTAGCTACTATGACCGGAAAGCCCTGCAGCGCATAGTCAAAACTGCCCAACGCATTACCGGCACCCGGCTACCGACCATAGAGCACATATACCAGAAACGCTGTTTACGGAGGTCACGGTCCATCATCAAAGACCCTACCCATCCCAGCCACAGCCTGTTCGCCCTACTGCCATCTGGGAGACGCTACAGATGCATTCGCACCCGTACAACCAGATTTAGGAACAGCTTCTTTCCCAGGGCTGTCATCCTACTGAACTCCACAAATAAACTCTAAAGCCTGCACATCTGCCAATGCACTTTATTATGGTTATGTTTATGTTAATGTATTACAAGCCAAATGTATGTTGAATGTTTAATTGTCTTGATCTAAATGTACACTCTTGGGAGCTGCAAGCCTACATTTTTTTTACTGCACTTGTGCACTTACAATGAAAATAAAGTTGATTATGATTATGAATATGATTATGATTTGACTTGGATAGGTAGAGGAGTTTCCCATAATTAACTTCTCCACCTCCCTTCCATTAGTTTTGGCCTTTTTCACGGCACCAATTTTGGCTTTACTTATTCTGGTGCAGAGGCACTTGAGCAGCAGAAATACACAGTATATTGTAATAACAATCACGAGGAACATCATTATGCCTTGTACCACTGAGGCGCCCAACATCCCCAACCATCCTGATCCCCAATTATCAAAATAGGAGGAGGTGGGGGGCTTTATAATTTTTCTGGCCACTTCCTGTATGTGGTTGGCGAGATCCTCAAACTTCTCCGAATTACCTTGAATGTAGGTTCAACACATTGGTCCTATTATGGCGCAGGTCCCTCCTTCTTTAGCTAATAGGTAATATAGGGCCATCCGGTTCTGCATTAATACTGTACGCATGGCTAATAACTCTTCATTTATTGATCTGGCCATCCCGGCCGTATCATTGGCTACTTGTTCCAATAATGTATTTAATTGGTCCGTTTGTACGCTGGTGCTATGTACCCCATAGTAAGGCCAAATTATGGCAATAACCTTTTCCCAGGCTTGCACCTCCCGTTTGCTCCTGCCCATTGCGACCTCTTGTTGGGCGTCGGTAAGGGCTTTGTGGTTTTTTAATTCGGTATCCGGATCATCCCACTTCCCTCCGCTTGTCTTATTGGTTATATCGGTCCAGTTTAAGGTAATAAAATCGTCCCCTGATGGAACGACTACACCATTCCTGTTTACTAGGTCTGCCTCTACTTCAATGACGCTGTCACAGGTACTACACCCCATTAACTGTCCCTTGTTCCTGGTTTTGTTAAGACACCATATTCCCCGGTGCTCTCCCACCAGTATCAATGGGGGAGGTGGCCTGGTTGCCTCGAAGGTAGTCAGGAACCAGCCCTCAAATCTGTTCATCGGGTATCCGGCCGACCTCCACTTTCCCGTCCTCATGTTATTTACCCATGAATAGTTACCATCGCTGGCGTTCTGTCTTACCATCCATTCGACTATCTCGGGGTACTCATTGTAGTGTCTGTGTGTTGATAAAGACACCGAAGACAGGAGTTGGTTCATAGGTATTTACTAAGCAAAGTCTGGCGGGGGGGTTCTAACGGATATACACAATATACAGGCTTATATAGCCCTAGTGGCAATTACCGGCACCACAGCACACCTGGGGCTCTTAAAGGCACATACACCACAATTTCTCCCCTTTTAGCTAACCAGTACATCATATTTTAAGTAATTATTAATTACATGTTATAAGCAAAATAATATACATTGCTGTAGTTAATTAATTATAAGTCAGTCTCTCAGGAGGCTTCCTGACTCGGTCCGGATAACGCCTCGGGGTTTTTTAGTTTCTGGTGGTGTAGTAGGTTCTTCTGGCAAGGCTGATTCGGCTTGAATGCCAGTGTCGGGTTCATCGGGTTCCAGTATCACCAGATCGGAGGTAGATATGGGTATCTCTACTTCATCGTTAGATGTATAGAGTGGTGGTGTAGTTTGTCCCCTTCCGGATGACTTTATGATTTGGTCAGCATGGCGCCTTATTTTGCTTTCTCCGATGTCCACGGTATACATCAGTGGTCCTAGTCGTGTGCAGATTGTTCCAGGCTGCCATTTCTCGGTACGCTAGTCCCGGGCCAAAACTTGTTGACCTATCTGGTAGGTTCTAGTTGGCCTTTCATTCATGCCTTGAAACTGCCGGTTCACCACGTCCCTTCTGATGTTGGGCTTGACCAAATCCAGCCGGCATCTTACGTTTCTATTGAAGAACATGATGGCGGGAGTTTGGTTGGTAACCATATGTGTTGCATTCCTGTATGCGAATAAGAAGTTATCCACCTTGTGCTGAAGTTTTATGTCTTCATTACCCATGGCATTTATGGCCTTCTTGAAGGTCTGGATAAACCTTTCAGCCAATCCATTGGTGGCGGGATGGCATGGAGCGGACGTGTAGTGATTAACCCCATTGTTTTTTAAGAACTTTCTGAATTCTTCGGACACAAATTGCGGTCCAATATCAGAACATATCTGTTCCGGCAGCCCATTCCTGGCAAATATGGTCCTTAATACTGTGATGGCTTTTTCCGTGGTGGTGGAGGACATCTTTATTACCTCCGGCCACTTGGAGTGTGCATCAACCGCGATTAAGAACATTGAGTCCATAAATGGACCAGCAAAGTCGATGTGCACCCTTTGCCAGGGAGATGAGGGCCACTCCCATGGATGTAAAGGGGCTTGTGGTGGAGCGTTTTGGACCTTCTGGCATCCTAGGCAGCTCTTGGCCATTTCTTCGATGCCTCCATCGATACCTGGCCACCATACAAACGCCCTAGCTAGGTTCTTCATTTTCACTCCACCCAGATGCCCCTCGTGAAGCTCCTTTAGCACTTTATCCTGGAGTTTGGGTGGAATTACCACTCTGGATCTACACATCAAGGTTCCTTGGCACACTGACAGCTGTTCTCTTCTTTGCGAGAATGCTGGCAACAGTGGTTCGCCATGTGCTGGCCATCCCTTCACTGTTAAATCGTAGACCCGGGAGAGAGTCGAGTCATTTCTCGTCTCCCTTTCAATGGCAGAATTTTTTACTGGTAGACATTCCACTATGGTAGAGTGGAACATCTCTACTGGGTCTACTGTAGGCGCCTCTTCTATCATTGGCAACGGTAGGCGCGATAAACCGTCAGCATTCCCATGCTGTTTTGATCCTTTTTATTCTATGTTGTATTGGTGTGTCCCTAGAAAAAGGGACCACCTCTGTAGCCTTTGCGCTGTCATAATGGGAACATCTTTTAGGGTTGAATATGGAGATGAGGGGTTGATGGTCAGTCAACAAGGTAAATTTTTGTCCGTGTAGGTAATGGTTGAATTTCTTCACTCCCCATACCAGGCTGAGTGCTTCCCTGTCGATTTGGGCATAGTTACGCTCAGCTGAGTTTATTGAGCGTGACGCAAAAGCTGTCGGCCTTTCTGAGCCATCAGGGAATTTATGGGATAATACTGCTCCTATGCCATAAGGGGATGCATCGCACGCCAGTCTGATTGGCAGTGATGGGTTGTAATGAGCCAAAACTTCTTCGGATGTGATTAAGTCTTTGCATTTATGGAAGGCACGTTTACAGTCTTCGTTCCATTTCCAAATCACTCCTGTTTGTAGAAGTTCATTAAGAGGGTGTAGAAGAGTTGATAAGTTTGGTAAAAATTTATGATTGTAATTTATTAATCCCAGGAACGACCTTCATTGTGAAACATTTTCAGGTGCAGGGGCTTTTATGACCGCTTCAATTTTTTCAGGTGTCTTATGCAACCCTTCATTATTAATTATGTGGCCACAATATGATATCTGATTTTGGAAAAATTCGCACTTGGAGCGATTCGCTCGTAGGCCCCGTTATTTCAGCCTAGTGAGCACCTGCTCCAAATTGGCAAGGTGCTCGTTGTCGTTTTCTCCTGTTACAAGGATGTCGTCTAGGTAGCATTGAGTCCCCGGAATCCCTTGCAGGACTTGCTCCATAGCTCTTTGCCAGATAGCTGGAGCTGATGCTACTCCAAAAACCAGTCGATTGTACTGGTACAGACCTTTGTGTGTGTTTATCGTGAGATACTTTTTAGAGGCCTCCTCAACCTCCGTCTGTAGATATGCCTGTGCCAAGTCAATTTTGGTGAAACGTTTCCCTCCGGATAGTGAGGCGAAAATATCTTCTATCCTCGGAAGAAGATACTGTACTGTGTGAAGGACCGGGTTTACAGTCACCTTGAAGTCTCCACAGATGCGAATTTTTCTCTGTTCTTCAGATTTATCTTTATTGAATGCTTTTTTCATGACTGGAACGATGGGTGTTGCCCACTCGCTCCAATCTATTTTGGATAATACGCCTGCTTTTTCCAAATTCTCCAGCTCTGCCTCGACTGCTGGACATATTGCGTATGGCAGCGGTCTAGCCTTAAAAATTTTTGGAATTGCTGCATCTTCCACTTTTATTGAGGCGGTGATGCCTTTCAAGGTTCCTAGTTTCTCTTGAAACACTTCTTTGGCGTTGGCCAAGATGTCTTTTAATCGTTCAGGTATGATGTCATCATTGTTTTTTTTCTTACTGGTCACCGTCAGTGCCTGAATGGAGTGCCAGTCTAAACGTATCTTTCTGATCCATTCATGTCCCAACAACGGTGGACCACCATCTTGTAGAATGTATAAATACATCTTTTGTATTTCTTTGCCGTTGTATACAACAGGCACCCTTATTTTGCCTTTGGGTTATACTTTCTGCCCCATATACGTTTTTAAGATAATGGATGTGTCTTTTAGAGGTATATGCGAAAATAGCCTCTAGTAATCCCGTCGATTTATTACGGTTCGAGCTGATCCTGTATCTAGCTCCATTTTAACTGGGACCGTGCTATCGTGAGGGTAACCCAAATGGTTTGGCAATCATCTTTGGCAAGTACATTATGTAATTTGAGACAGCTTAGTCTCGTTTTCGAAGTCGCTATTGCTCCTCTGGTCTTCAGAGCTACTGTCCGTCATCATTTGTACCTTCCTGTACTTTTCTTTATTGATTTTTTTTTTCTGTCTGTGGATTTATTTTGTCCAGATCGGCATACCCGTGCAATGTCTCCAATCTTTCTGCATGGCCTGCATGCTTTTTCCTTGAACCAGCAGTCCCTCTGGTTATGGGTGGATCTGCCGCAGCGATAACATCTTTCGAAACCCTGTTTCATTTCATGGGTGCCGAAGTCCTGTGTCTTTTGTTGTATCTCTGCAGCTCCTCTTGCTGCTGCTTCGTACGATACAGCCATACTGAAAGCTTTGTCCAATGTTAAATCTTTTTCAGAAAGCAGCCTTTTTTGTGTTCCTTCACTTAAGATACCGCAAACGAATTTGTCTCGAAGATAATCTGATAGTCCTGCCCCGAATTGGCAGTACTTTGATAGCTTTATTAATTCGGTTAGGTAATCAGAGTTACTTTCATTCTTGTGTTGATTTCTCTTGAAGAACTTGAATCGTTCCGCTATCAGCAGCGGTGTTGGGTTTAAGTGCTCCTGCAGGGTATCAACAATTTCTTTAAAATTCTTGTCCTTTGGTTTGGCTGGAGTGATTAAATTTCGAAACAGCCCGTATGCCTTTGTGCCCATTAAGTTCAGAAGTACTGAAGCTTTTATTTCATCTTCTATTCCATTTGCAGTGCAATATACCTCTACTCTTTCCACGTATGTGGTCCAATCCTCTATTTCGCTATCAAAAGCATCAATATTGCCAGAATTAGGCATTTCAGAAAAGATATGGCGCTTCCCGCGCTTTTTTTTCTTTTCTGCAGCAAAGATATGGCGCTTCCCGTGCTTTCCCGCCGCTGCTGCCGATGACAACGCTGTTTACTGCGGTTTCCGTTCTTTTTTTAAAAATGTATTTACTTTTGGAGACTCGTTCCCGCCGGAGTTTCTCTCCAGGTCTGAACGCTGACCTGCTTGCCGCGCCGGCCATCTCCCGAGTGCTCCCTCCTAGTCTGTTATTGCTGGCCTCCGATTTCGCTGCCTGTCTCAGCTGTAGATCCAGCCACTGGAGCCCCAGCCTGATGCCCAGGAAGGATTAGCACAGTACCTGCCACCAGCTTGGCCAGCTGGTGAAACTAAAGCTTCTCTCACTTCCTTGAGTCTTCTGGACGCCCCAGGAATCGATGTCCTTGAGGTGCTGCCGAATTGCAGGTAACTCAGTTTCCACTTCGTCGCCACTGTAGTGTCCGTGTGTTGATAAAGACACTGAAGACAGGAGTTGGTTCATAAGTATTTACTAAGCAAAGTCTGGGGGGGGGGTTCTAACGGATATACACAATATACAGGCTTATATAGCCCGAGTGGCAATTACCGGCACCACAGCACACCTGGGGCTCTTAAAGGCACATACACCACACTCATATCCCTTGCCTGCCGTCATGGGATCCCTCCCCTCGAGTGTGTAGGGACCCCGATGCAAACCCAAAAACTTGAGAGATTTAGCTGACTTGCATACTTCCATTACATGTGCAGGTAACTATTCCCTGTCGTTTCGGCTTTTCCTTCCCCTTTATCGGGTTTTCCTTCCACATTATCGGGCGCCCTTAGGCCTAGATGGTTATATAAAAACAAATATTAATCATTCTGTTTGATGCCTGTCGGCTGTCTTCATTTTTCGTTTCCTCCTCTGGTGTGTTCTGTGGAAATACAAGGCTGGTCCTCACCAGCGATTCATTATTCCAATCTTACTACTTTTATAATTTTGGGCCCTGTGTCATCCCGCATATTTTCTGAAATGCACACGTTAGTCCCACAGTCATTCAAATTATACAAATACATCCGATTGTGATGAACAAGGCGCCCGCCACCTCCTCATCCCGCGACCCCCGTTTGCTAGCAGACACCAGCTTCATTAGATGTTCCATCTCTGTTGATTTTTAAAGAGTTGTCTCACTTATTCTAATTTTATCCCTTTCCTGTTGGACCCTATGCCATTAATCCTCGCTCTCCATGTAAGGCATGATTTCAGGGCTACTCATTGGAATCCTTATATAATTTCAGCGGTGTCCAGTGTTTCCACCTCCCTTTTCCTCTGCCCTGTATGTCTACACAGGCACATGTATCACTGGTCATTAGCACCTCATATGGTCCTTCCCACTGGTGGCTTAGTCCCGGCTTTACTGGTAGGATTTTGGACATTACCTGGCTTCCCACCCCAGGTATCACTTTCCTTTGATCCTCTGTATCCTTTTCCAAGTCCCTGATTATTTGTTGGTCTCTGGCCTCCTGCCTTAACCCGTGCAGTTCTGCGCATAATTGTTTCACAAACCTACCAATTCGGCCTTTCAAAGGTCCTACGTCCTCCCCTCCTGTGGCTATTCCTTCGGGGAGTGCCATGGCCCATCCCCTCATTAGCTCAAAAAGGGTTAGTCCGGTTGTCCTATTTGGTGTGGCTCTCAGCCTCATCAGAACCGTGGGTAACAACTCTGCCCCCTTGTCCTGTTTCTATGATTGCTTTGGTGAAGGATCGTTTTCATGTCCGGTGCATCCTCTCTACCATACCCGAACTCTCCGGATGATATGGTATATGGAACCATTGTTTTACACCTAACAGGGCACAAGCTTCCTTCATTACTTTCCAGTAAAATGTGTTCCGTTATTTGAGTCTATTTGTAAGGGGACTCCCCACCTGGGTATTTTTTCTTCTGCCATGATTCGGGCCACTGTACCAGCGGTACAGTTTCGGGTGGCGAAAGCCTCCACCCACCGGGTGAACTGGTCAATTACCACCAAGCAATACATCTTTCCTTTGCTCTTAACCGTGAAGTCAATTTGTATTATCTCCCAGGGTCCCTTTGGTCTTGGCTGTCTACCCCACTTTACCTTCAAAGGCTTCCCAGTATTGCATTGTGCGCAAATATGGCAATCCTTGCAGTACTTCCTCACACTGTTTGATAGTCCGGGCCACCACCAACATCGGCCCAAATTATCTGTCATTCGGCTGGCCCCAATGTGGGCCTGCCCATGGTACAACCTCATTAGCTCTTGTTGGATGCAGCTTGGTGCACATACCCGACCTTCCTTTCTTCACAGCCTATCCCTTGACCGTGCCACTCCCTTTTCTTCCCAGATTTTTAACTCGGCTTCTGGTATTTGTTGATGCAGTTTGACAATATTATACTCGAAGGGCGCAAGGGGTACAGGGGTTCCTCCTATTGTTTTTGCGCTGGCACATGGTACTTCAGTTGTGGCTTTGGCGTCTAAATCTGCTGCCCTATTACCTTGTTCTTGAGGGGTCTTTCCCTTGGTGTGTGCTTTGACCTTTACTATGGCTATCTCGGTTGGCCCGTGCACGGCTTCCACCAATTATAGTACTATGTTTAAATGATGGATGGGGGTTCCCCCAGAAGTGACATTACCCTCCTGCTCCAGGAGGCCATGCATAGCGGCTGTCTGTATATATATTGACCCTTTTTCCCGCGGCCATCCTCAGGGCGTTTGTTAGAGCTGTCAATTCCGCTACTTGAGCGGATATATCCCTGGGGATGGTTCCGGCTTGTAACACCGTTCCATCCGCATTCACCACCACCCAGCCTGTCCTCGGCTTTCCCTGCAAATAATTTCGGGATCCTTCTACATATAACTCCAAGTCCGCTTTGGCCAGGGGTATTTCCTTTATTTTATCTACGTCATTTTTTGGCTCCTCCTCATTCATACATTGGTGGTCCTCCCCTTCCATGATCATCATGGAGGCGGGGTTCTGACTATCTGTATTGACTTGTTCCTGGGTAATAGTACCGCCTCCCAGGCTGCTCTTCGAGCATTCGAGACAGACTTTAGTCATCCCGTATTAAGTAGTTCTACCAGGGTGTGCTGGGTGTGTAATACAATGTCTCCGGTCATTATGATATGTTCGCTGACTTGTACTGCCCATCTGGCACAATCTATAGTGGCCACACAGCGGGGCATACCTGCAACGATGGGGGATCATCTGGTGGAATAATAGGCCACCGATCTCTTGCTTCCTCCGTGTTCCTGGGCTACTATGGCGCTATAGTGTCCGTCATGTTTGTGACAAAATATGTGATACGGTCTTCCCTGGTCAGGTAATCCTAGCGCGGGAGCAGCAGTCAGGGCATGTTTAAGTTTGGAAAATGCTTCTTCCTGTGTTACCGTCCACTCAATGGGTTCTGCTGCCCTACCCCCCTTTGTTAATTCATACAGGGGTGCAGCCATGCGCGAGAAGCCTTCTATAAAGTTCCTGCTAAAGTTAAAGAGACCGAGTACCTGCCGTGCTCCTCTCACGTCTACGGGTCTGGGCATTCGGCAGATTGCCTTTTTCCTTTCCTCTGGCATAGCCCTCTTTCCCATACTGACCCTATACCCCAGGTACATGACTTCTGATTTTCCTACCTGGGCTTTGGCTGGGTTTGCCCTAAAACCCGCATCCCGCATGGCTGAAAAGACCTTTATTAGGGCCCCCTTATGTCCCTCCTTCGTTTCTGACGCTGTTAGAAGGCCATACACGTGTTGTAAAGGGGTGCTATTTTCATCCTCTAAATCTATGTCTTCCAGAGCTCTGGCCATGTGGCGGTGAAAAATGGCTGGGCTGTTATGGAATCCTTGTGGGACCCGTGTCCAAGTATACTGTTTGTTGTCTACGGTAAAGGCAAACTTTTCTTGTGATTCCTCATGCAGAGGAATAGACCAGAATCCGTTTGCGATGTCTAACACGGTGAATATTTTATGTTCGGTATTTAAGCCATTAAAGATACTAGCTGGGCTTGCTGCAATGCGTATTCCTTTGGGGTTACTTTACTCAATGCTGTATAATCGATTGTAAGTCGATATGACGCATCAGGTTTCTTTACGGGCCATACTGGAGAGTTGGTGTCGGACACTGTTTCTCGCAAGATTCCTTGGTTAACTAGTTCCGATACAATACTCCGCACGGCTGTCCGTGCCTCCGTTTTAAGTGGGTATTGTTTATGGGGTCGGTGGGTTGGTCCATATTTCGGGGAATTGATGGCACATTTCCTCACATCTTCCCTTTTCGTCCCACTTGGGGTCTATTATTCGGATAGCGCTGATGGTGCATGCTGTCTTGGATCCCCTGGATTTATTTTTCTCTTCCTTGTGATTATCGGGCCATAGCAGCTTGTCCTGCTTGGGGTCGATTAAAACTCCCACTTCCCTTACTATGTCTATACCCAGGATGGTTCCCTCAGTATTTTCATAGATCCAAAAACTTGTAGGTATAGCAATTTTTCCTAAGTCTAATAATACTGTCTCACTTTTCCATGCTTTAATTTTTACTCCGCCTAGGCCGGAGATAAACATGTTCTTTTTAGTTCGTGGCAAAGGTAGATTCATCTCAGATATCGCTGCCCCCGTGTCTATCAGCATTTGGCACTGTCGGCCCCCTACCAGCGCACCAATAATCATGCTAGGGTCTCCCTTTGCCGGGTCTCCGAGGGCCGGTGCCCTTCAGGTGCTGCCATTTTTCATTTGTTTGACCAGTTTCACCACTTTCCTTGCCAGTTCCCCTATGTCCTCTGCCTCTGAGGTAGCTGAAGAGTCATCTCTGTTATACCTTTTACTCTTCCTTTTCCTCTTCTCTTCTCGCTGCCTCTCGTCTTCCCAATCCCAAACTCCCTTCTTGATCAATTTTGCCACCTTTTCATCACTACTCTCTGCCCTCCAATGCTGAGCCCCGGTTTTCCTCCTTGTCTAGGTCCCTTACCTTCCCTTCCTCCTCCTTTCATCCAACATTATTGTTTCTTATGCCCTGGTTTTCCACAATAATGACAGGAGACCTGTTGCTGCCATGTCTGATAACCTCCCTCATTTTATTGCCTACGGCAATCCCTTTTCATGTGGCCCTCCTGCCCACAACCAAAACACGCTGCTACTTTTATTGCATCTTCATTATCGCTATCTGTCTTTAGGGCAGCTATTTTAAGTGTGGCTTGTTCTTGGGTCTGACTATCTACTTCACACACCCATTGTATTAAATCATCGCAAGTATTGTGGACCACTGGCCCCATTGTTATTGCATTCTGGTGCATCGAACTTAGCCCTTGTTTAAATGTCTGCAGGAAGCAAGCGTTGTCTTTGTTCAAGGGGCCCGGAATTCCACAGTTACCCTCAAAGGCTGCCCACTTTCGTTTCCCATAATCGATGGCACTTTCTCCCTTTTTCTGTGTGATTCCGCTTATAGCTGCCCAATTTACGGGGGCTTGTCCCGTTGCTATATCCACAGCAACCTTGAATTGGTCAAATTCAATGTCTAATTGTTGGATTGTTTGTCCCGTGGCGGTGGCCCACTGCCCATTCCCGTGATTGCCCACAACCAATCTCCACTGCTCCTCGGGACAATTGGCTCATACCAATTGATCGAGATCTATATTATCTGAGGCATGATTTATGCGTATAAATCATGCCAAAACATCTGATTGTTCTGGCGATGTTTTAAGGTTGGTAATTCATTAAGGAGAATTAACCGATCCTGCAAGCTCAATGGTGTATAGTTCAGCATTGTTGAAGCCGGCCTGCTCGGGGTTGCCGAGTTCCCACCTACCGCCAGGACTGCAGGGACAGCTTGTCCATACTAAAGCTATCGGTGCCATTGGAACTGGTTCCTGGACTGCCGACTCGTGTCCTGAATACGGGGGAGGGCATTCGGTCGGACCCCCCTGGGTCGGTTCTGGTTATAGCCTCTCCCGAGAGTCATCTGGGTTAGGGGCAATTGTGGCTACTGGGTACTGTTCATGACCCTGTCTCCGGAACAGGCATTCCCAGTTATAACATGCTGCTACAATAATGTGTGCTTTTTCCAATATTTCTTTTGTTTGTTTCTTCCACCATTCTCTCTGTACCTCTGGTTTATCGTCTGCATCCCACCCTGCCTTTTTCATTTTCTCTATTAGCTTTTTACTTTTGTCAAAGACGTAGCGTGTTACAGATCCCGGGTCTCCCCAAATTTCTCCCCAGGGTTCTTCTTCCCCTTTCTTGGCCATAACTAAATGTTACATTTAATGCTTAATTCGTGGTGTTGGTAGATTAGGTTTGTACGCTACGTTGTTCGCCCCTATAACGTTACCGTAATTAGTTTCTCACTTCCTGTCAATCACTATGTTTCATTCCACACACACACCAACACTTTAGTCACGAGGTTTTGATACTGTGGGGTCTATGGCTCCCTACGTCCTATGGGTTCCTGGCCATCACGTGGGACTACTCTCTTAATTCCAGCTCAGGCTAAGCATTTGGGACAGACCTCACCCTTGTCTGTTTTAACCTCTTTGTGACTGTTGAGTTTTATTTCATTTACTCACTATTGTGGAACCATTCATTCGTTTATTGAGGCATTGCTGCCTCTCGGCTTATAAGGATTTCGCGCCTCCCAGGTTAGGGGACTTACCACCCCTGTCGGTTTAATTTTTCGGCCAGAAGGACTCGTCCTTCACCAAGTGTTAAAACAACCCATTTAACTACTTATTTTAAGAGCCGCACCTCGTGCACCTAACAGGTTTCTAAAACTCCTGTTTTCCAGTACCGCAGTCCAGCAGTTTTAACAGCCTTTAATTAAAGGTGTCTTTCTTTTTATAGTTCTTTTGTACGTCGATTCTTACTTGATGTCTCGCCAGCGATTAACCTCTAATTTTACAGGTGGTAATTGAAAACATACTCACCCATCTTAGGTTATTGTTGTCTGAGAGTCTTGTTCAGATCATGCATCCCATTCTCGTCACCAATTGATGTAAGCCCCCAAAGTGCTGAACAAGTGATATACAAGGTCGACGTCACCGGCTTGTTGCAAGAAAGACAGACCCAATAATTGAAGTCACAACGGTTTATTCAGGCCTGTGGAGAACTTCTTGCGTCCCTACACAAGTCCAAACTCCACCGAGCCTCTCAAAAGTCCACTTAGTTATACACATTTTGCCAGCCATACCTTCCCAGAGATCCAATCGATTTAAAAGTTTATACATTAATCGTTATCTGGGAGTGTCTTTTTCATACAGGGTTAACATATAGTGGATGTTTCGTTTCTCTATGAATGAGTCATGCTGGTCTGCTGATTTCTTGGAAATGAGTCATATCCCTTCTGGCCCCTATAACTTTCATTTCTCCAGAAACGCATCACACTCCTCTTTTCCTGGAAATGAGTCATACCAGTGTCACCTTTTGTAAGCTTCATTTCTCCAAACTGGTAGACGTCATTTCTTCAATTAAACATACAGGTGATTACTACACTTCATCCTTAAACATTCTGTGGCTGCAATTGAATCCTGTTTTATCTTGCCCTGTTATGCCCAATTTTTAATATCTTACTTCAGAGGGCATCATGTCAATATAATAATTAACTGTAATTTTTATTCTCCAGTGTAAGTGGGTATTATGTCAAATTAACAGTTACCTGTAACATTATTCCCTGGCATAGAGGTTATCAAGTCTAAAATAACAATGAACTGCAACTCTATTCCCTTGTGTAGAGTGTATCATGTCAAGTTAACAATTGACTGTAACTTTTTTCTCCGGTGTAGAGGGCAGTATATCTAAATTAACAATGAACTGTAAATTTATTCCCTGGTGTATAGTGCATCATGTCAAATTAACAATTAACTGTAACTTTATTCCCTGCTGTAGAAACAATCATGACCAAGTAATATTTAACTATAACTTTATTCCCCGGTGCAGTGGGTATCCTGTGACATTAGCAATTGACTTTAACTTCACTCCCAAGTGTAGAGAGTACTATTTCAAATTAACAATAACTGTATCGTTATTCCTCAGTGTAGAGGATATCATGTCTCAATTAACAATTAACTGTAAATTTATTATCTGGTTTAGAGGTCATCATGCCAATTAACAATTAACTGTAACATTTATTCCCTGGTGTAGAGAGTATCATGTCAAATTAACAATTAACTGTAACATTATTACCCAGCATATAGGGTATCATGTCTAAATTAAGAATGAATTGTAACTGTATTCCCTGATGTAGTGTGTATCATGTCAAATTAATAATTAACTGTAATATTAATCACCGGTGTAGAGGGAATCATGTCTAAATTAACAATTGACTGTTCAATTTTTCACCAGTGTAGAGTGCATCATGTCAAATTAAAATTAAATTTAACTTTATTCCCCAGTGTAGAGGATATCATGTCAAATTAACAATTAACTGTAAATGTATTCCCCGGTGAAGATGATATCATGTCTAAATTAACAATTAACTGTAAATTTATTCCCAGGTGTAGAGGAAGTCATATCAAATTAACAATTAACTGTAACATTATTCCCTGGTGTAGAGGGTCTCATGTCAATTTAACAATTAACTGTAACTTTATTCCCTGGTGTAGAGGTTTTCATGGCAAATTAACAATTAACTGGAACATTATTCCCTGGTGTAGAGGTTTTCATGGCAAATTAACAATTAACTGGAACTTTATTCCCTGGTGTGGAGTGTATCATGTGAAATTAATAATTAACTGTAACATTATTCCCCGGTGTATAGGGAATCATGTCTAAATTTACAATTGACTGCATCTTTATTCTGCAGTCTAGAGGTTATCATGAAAATTAACAATTAAAAGAAATATTATACGCGCTGTAGAGGCTATCTTGTCTAAGTTAACAATGAACTGTAACTTTATTCCCTGTTGTAGAAAGTATCATGTCAAATTAACAATTAACTGTAACTGTATTCACTGGTGAAGATGGAATCATGTGAAATTACATTTAACTGAAACTTTATTCCCCGGTGTAAAGGGTATCATGTCAAATTAACAATTGACTGATATTTTATTCCCCGATGCAGTGGATATCATGTCAGCTTAATAATTGAATGTAAATTTATTCCCCGGTGTGGAGGGTGTCATATCTAAATTAACAATTAACTGTAACTTTATTCCCTGTTATAGAGGACATCATGCCTTATAAAATCAATCTACTGCAACATTTTTCCCGGTGTAGAGGGCATCATGTATAAATTAGCAATTAACTGTAACTTTATTCCCCAGTGTATAGGATATCATGACCAAATTAGCAATTAACCGTAACTTTATTCCCTGGTGCAGAGGATATCAAGACAAATTAACAATTAACGGCATGTTTATTCCCCGGTGAAGAAGACAAATTAACAATTTACTGTAAATTGATTCACTGGTGTAGAGGGTATCATGTCGAAATTAACAATGTACTGTAAGTTTATTCCCCGGTATAGAGGGTATCATTAAAAATTAGCAAATGACTGTATCTTTATTTCCCATTGTAGTGAGTGTCATGTCAAAAAAACAATTGAATGCAACTTTATTCCACAGCGTAGGGGCTATCATGTCAAATTAACAATGAACTGTAACTTTATTCACCAGTGGAAAGGGCATCATGTCAAATTAACAATTAACTGCAACTTTATCCCCAATGTAGAGGATAGCCTGTCAAATTAAAAATTAACTGTAAATGTATTACCCGGTGTAGAAGGTATCATGTCAAATTAACAATCAACTGTAAATTTATACCCCGATGTAGAGGGTATCACGTCAAATTACCAATCACCTGTAAATTTATTCCCAGTGTAGAGGGCATCCTGTCAAATTAACAATTAAATTTAACTGCATTCGCTGGTATAGAGGGAATCATGTCAAAATTAACAATTAACTGTAACTTTACTCTCTGGTGTAGAGGATATCATGTCAAAATGAGAATTAACTGTAACTTTAGTTCGTCAGTGTAGAGGGGTTGAAGTCTAAGTTAACAATTAACTGTTACTTTATCCCCGGTGTAGAGGGAATCATGTCAAATTAACAATTAAATGTAAATGTATTCCCTGGTGAAGAGGGAATCATATTTAATTAACAATTGACTGTAACTTTATTACCCGGTGTAGAGGGTATCATGTCTAAATTAACAATTAACTGTAACTTGATTGCCCAGTTTAGAGGGTATCACGTCTAAATTAGCAATTAACTGTAACTTTATTCCACAGTGTAGCTGGTAACTCTTTTGCTTGTACCCAAAAAAAAACCCAAATTGGACTGTAAACAAAAGTTCAACTAAAACTTAACAAATCAAATTAAAATTTGGTTTTCCGTGTGGATGATGCACTCCAGTACCCGCAGCACCCACCGGTCACAGAAATACTCAAGCGCACCAGCGGACACCATGTGCTCCATCTCCAGGGCCACCCGGGCGCGAACATGGCCGCAGAAGAGAGGCAGGCAATCCGGCTGGACGACCCCCTCGACCGCCCGCTGCCTGGACCAATTGATGGCTCTTTTAGCCAGGCCCAGGAGCAGGCCCACAAGGATACAGTGTAGATGGTATCGTTTGTAAATTAACAATTAACTGTAACATTAATCCCCAGGTTAGAGGTTATCATGGCTAAATCAACAAAGAACTGTAACTTTCTTCCCTGGTGTACTGTGTATCATGTCAAATTAATAATTAATTCTAACTTTATTCCCCAGTGTAGAGGGTATCATGTCAAATTAACAATTAACTGAAACATTATTCCCCAGTGTAGAGGGTATCATGTCTAAATTAACAATGAACTGTACCTTTATTCCACGGTGTAGAGTGTATCATGTCAAATTATTGCTTAACTGTAAATGTATTCCCGGATGTAGAGGGCATCTTGTCAAATTAACAGTTAACTATAACTGCATTCACTGGCATAGCGGAATCATGTCTAAATTAACAATAAACTGAAACTTTACTCTCTGGTGTAGAGGATATCATGTCAAAATAACAATTGACTGTAACTTTATTCCCCCAAGTAGAGAGTATCATGTCAAATTAACAATTGACTGTAACTTTATTCCCCCGTGTAGAGTGCAATATGTCAAATTAAAATTAACTTTAACTTATTCCCCGGTGTAGAGTATATCATGTCCAATTAACAATTACATGTAAATGTATTCCCAGGTGAAGAGGGAATCATATTTAATTAAAAATTTACTGTAAATTTATTACCCGGTGTAGTGGGTATCCTGTCATATTAACAGTTAACTATAACTGCATTCACTGATATAGAGGGAATCATGTCTAAATTAACAATTAACTGTAACTTTACACTCTGGTGCAGAGGATATCATGACAAAATAAGATTTTTCTGTATCTTTAGTTCGTCAGTGCAGAGGGGTTGATGTCTTTGTTAACAATTAACTGTTGCTTTATTCCCAGTGTAGAGGATATCATGTCAAATTAACAATTGACTGTAACTTTATTCCCAGATGTAGAGTGCATCATGTCAAATTAACAATTCATTGTATCTTTATTCACTGGTGTAGAGGTTATCATGTCAAATTAACAATGAACTGTAACTTTATTCCCTGGTGTAGATGGTAATATTTCAAACTAACAATAACTGTATCGTTATTCCTCAGTGTAGAGGATATCATGTCTAAATTAACAATTAACTGTATCGTTATTCCTCAGTGTAGAGGATATCATGTCTAAATTAACAATTAACTGTAACTTTGTTCCCTGGTGTAGAGGATATCATGTCAAATTAAAAATTACCTGTATATTTATTCCCCGGTGTAGAGGATATCACATCAAATTAACATTTAACTGCAACTTTATTCTCTGTTGTAGTGGATATCATGTTTAAATTAACAATTAATTGTAACTTAATTCCACATTGTAGATTGTATCATGTCTATATTAACGATTAAATGTAACATTATTCATCGGTGTAGAGGTTGTCATGTCTAAATTAACAACCAACTGTAAATTAATTCTGTTGTGTAGAGGGTATGATGTCAAATTACATTTAACTGTTACTTTATTCCTTGGTTTAGAGATTATCATGAGAAAATTAACAATTAACTTTTATTTTACTCCCTGGTGTAGAGCGCATCATGTCAAATTAGAAATTAACTCTAATTTTATTCCACAGTGTAGATGGTATTGTTTCTGAATTAACAATTAAATGTAACATTACTCTCCTGGTTAGAGGTTATCATGGCTAAATCAACAAAGAACTGTAACTTTCTTCACTGGAGTACTGTGTACCATGTCAAATTATTAATTAACTGTAACATTATTCCCAGGTGTAGAGTGCATCATGTCAAATTAACAATTAACTCTAACTTTATTCCCCAATGTAGATGTTATCATGTCAAATTAACAATTATCTGAAACATTAGTCCCCGGTGTAGAGGGTATCATGTCTAAATTAACAATGATGTGTACCTTTATTCTACGGTGCAGAGTGTATCATGTCAAATTATTGATTAACTGTAATTTTATTCACGGACGTAGAGGGCACCCTGTCAAATTAACAATTAACTATAACTGCATTCACTGGCATAGAGGGAATCATATATAAATGAACAATAAACTGAAACTTTACTCTCCGGTGTATAGGATATCATGTCAAAATAAGGATTAACTGTAACTTTAGTTCGTCAGTGTAGAGGGGTTGATGTCTAAGTTAACAATTAATTGTTACTTTATTCCCGGTGTAGAGGGTATCATGTCAAATTAACAATCAACTGTAAATTTATTCAACAGTGTAGAGGGTATCATGTCAAATTAACAATTAACTATAACTTTATTCACTGCTGTAGAGGGTATCATGTCTAAATTAATAATTAAGTGTAACTTTGTTCCCCGGTGTAGAGGATATCATGTCAAATCAAAAATTACCTGTAACTTTATTCCCCGGTCTAGAGGCAATCACGTCCAATTAATATTTAACTGCAACTTTATTCTCTGGTGTAGGGGATAACATGACTAAATTAACAATTAACTGTAACTTTATTCCCTGGTGTAGAGGGTATCATGTCTAATTAACAATCAAATGTAACTTTATTCCCCGGTGTAGATGGTATCATGTCTAATTAACAATCAAATTTTAATTTATTCCCCGGAGTAGAGGGTCTCATGTCTAATTAACAATCAAATTTTAATTTATTCCCCGGAGTAGAGGGTCTCATGTCTAATTAACAATCAAATGTAACTTTATTCCCCGGTGTAGATGGTATCATGTCTAATTAACAATCAAATTTTAATTTATTCCCCGGAGTAGAGGGTCTCATGTCAAATTAACAATTAACTGTAAATTAATTCCCCGGTGTAGAGGGTATGATGTCTAATTAACAATCAAATGTAACTTTATTCCCCAGTGCAGATGGTATCATGTCTAATTAACAATCAAATGTAACTTTATTCCCCGGTGTAGATGTAATCATGTCTAATTAAGAATTAACAGTAACTTTATTCCACGGTGTAGAGGGTATCATGTCTAATTAACAATTAAATGTAACTTTATTCACTGGTGTAGTGGGAATCATGTCAAGTAAGAATTAACTCTAATTTTATTCTCTGGTGTCGTAGGTATCATGTCTAAATTAATAATTAATTGTAACTTAATTCCGCAGTTTAGACGGTACCATGTCAAATTAACAATTGACTGTAAATTTATTCCCCTATGTAGAGGGAATCATGTCAAATAACATTTAACTGAAACTTTATTCCCCAGTGCAGAGGGCTTCATGACTAAATTAACAATTGACTGTTACTTTATTCCCTGGTGCAGTGGGTATCCTGACAAATTAACAGTTGACTGTAATTTTACTTCCCAGTGTAGATATTACCATTTCAAATTAACAACTAACTGCATCGTTATTCTCCGGTGTAGAGGGAATCATGTCTAAATTAACAATTAACAGTAAATTTATTCCCCGGTGTAGAGGGAATCATGTCTAAATTAACAATTAACTCAAATGTTATTCCACAGTGTAGATGGTATCGTTTCTAAATTAACAATTAACTGTAACATTACTCCCCTGGTTAGAGGTTATCATGGCTAAATCAACAAAGAACTGTAACTTTCTTCACTGGAGTACTGTGTATCATGTCAAATTATTAATTAACTGTAACATTATTCCCCGGTGTAGAGTGCATCATGTCAAATTAACAATTATCTGTAACATTATTCCCCAATGTAGATGTTATCATGTCAAATTAACAATTATCTGAAACATTAGTCCCCGGTGTAGAGGGTATCATGTCTAAATTAACAATGAACTGTACCTTTGTTCTACGGTGTAGAGTTGAACATGTCAAATTATTGATTAACTGTAATTTTATTCCCGGACGTAGAGGGCACCTTGTCAAATTAACAGCTAACTATAACTGCATTCACTGGCATAGAGGGAAACATATATAAATTAACAATAAACTGAAACTTTACCCTCTGGTGTATAGGGTATCATGTCAAAATAAGGATTACCTGTAACTTTAGTTCGTCAGTGTAGAGGGGTTGATGTCTAAGTTGACAATTAATTGTTACTTTATTCCCGGTGTAGAGGGTATCATGTCAAATTAACAATCAAATGTAACTTTATTCCCCAGTGTAGAGGGTATCAATTCAAATTAACAATTAAATGTAACTTTATTCCCCAGTGTAGAGGGTATCATGTCTAATTAACAATTAACTGTAAATTTATTCCCCGGTGTAGAGGGTATCATGTCTAATTAACAATCAAATGTAACTTTATTCCCCGGTGTAGAGGGTATCATGTCTATTTAACAATCAAATGTAACTTTATTCACTGGTGTAGAGGGTATCATGTCTAATTAACAATTAACAGTAACTTTATTCCACGGTGTAGAGGGTATCATGTCTAATTAACAATTAAATGTAACTTTATTCACTGGTGTAGTGGGTATCATGTCGAGTAAGAATTAACTCTAATTTTATTCTCTGGTGTCGTAGGTATCATGTCTACATTATCAATAAATTGTAACTTAATTCCGCAGTGTAGACGGTACCATGTCAAATTAATAATTGACTGTAAATTTATTCCCCTGTGTAGAGAGAATCATGTGAAATTACATTTAACTGAAAATGTATTACACTGTGCAAAGGGGATCATGAGTGAATTAACAATTGACTGATGCAGTGGGTATCATGTCAAATTAACAATAACTGTAACTTTATTCCCCAGTGTAGAGGGTATCATGTCAAATTAACAATTAACTTTAAGTTTATTAGACGGTGTATAGGTTTTCATGTCAAATTCACAATCAAATGTAACTTTATTACCCGGTATTGAGGGTATCATGCCTAATTAACAATTAACTGTAACTTTATTCCCTGGTGTAGAGGGTATTATGTCTAATTAACAATCAAATGTAACTTTATTCCCCGGTGTAGATGGTATCACATCTAATTAACAATTAACAGTAACTTTATTCCACGGTGTAGAGGGTATTATGTCTAATTAACAATTAAATGTAACTTTATTCCCTGGTGTAGTGGGAATCATGTCAAGTAAGAATTAACTCTAATTTTATTATCTGGTGTCGTAGGTATCATGTCTAAATTAATAATTAATTGTACCTTAATTCCGCAGTGTAGACGGTACCATGTCAAATTAACAATTGACTGTAACTTTATTCCTCTGTGTAGAGAGAATCATGTGAAATTACATTTAACTGAAAATGTATTACACTGTGCAAAGGGGATCATGAGTGAATTAACAATTGACTGATGCAGTGGGTATCATGCCAAATTAACAATTGACTGTAACATTATTCCCCGGTGTAGAGGGAATCATGGCAAATAACATTTAACTGAAACTTTATTCCCCAGTGCAGAGGGCTTCATGACTAAATTAACAATTGACTGTTACTTTATTCCCCGGTGTAGAGGGCATCATGCCTAAAATAACAATTAACTGTAACTTTAGTTCGTCAGTGTAGAAGGGTTGCTGTCTAAGTTAACAATTAACTGTAACTTTATTCCCGGTGTAGTGGGTATCATGTCAAATTAACAATTAACTCTGAATTTAATCCCGGTGTAGAGGGTACCCTGTCCAATAAATAATCAACTGTAACAGTATGCCCCTGTGTAGAGGGCAACAAGGCAAATTAACAATAAACTGTAACTTTATTCTCCGGTGCAGAGGTTATCATGTCAAATGAACTATAGATTGTATCTTTATTCCCCATTGTAGAGGTTATCAAATCTAAATTAACAATTAACTGTAACATTACTCCCCAGTGTAAAGGTTATCATGGCTAAATTAACAAAATACTGGAACTTTATTCTCCGGTGCAGAGGGTATCATGCCTAATTATTAATTAACTGTTAAATTATTCCCCAGTGTAGAGTGAATCATGTCTAAATAAACAATTAACTGTAAATGTATCCCCCTGTGTACTGGGTATTATGTCAAATTAACAATTAACTGTATCTTTGTTTCCCATTGTAGACGTTATCATGTCAAATTAACAATTCACTGTAACTTTAATCCCCAGTCTAGAGGTTATCATGACAAATAAACAATTGACTGTAACTTTGTTCCAATGTGTAGAGGGTATCATGTCAAATTAACAATTAACTGTAACTTTATTCCCCAGTGTAGAGGGTATCATGTCCAATTAAAAATTAACTTTAACTTTATTCTCCGGTGGAGTGGTTATCATGTCAAATTAAAAATTACCTGAACTTTATGCACTGGTGTACAGGATATCATGTCTTAATTAACAAATAACTGTAACTTTATTCCCCGGTTTAGAGGGTACCATTTTAAATAAAAAATTAACTGTATCGTTATTCCCCATTGCAGAAGGTATCGGGAAGCCCCCGACCTGCACTTACATAAGAACATAAGAAATAGGAGAAGGAGTAGGCCATACGGCCCCTCGGGCCTGCTCCGCCATTCAATAGGATCATGGCTGATCTGAATCTAGACTCACGTCCACTTCCCTGCCCTCTCCCCGTAACCCCTAATTCCCTTATCTGCTCGGAAAATGTCTATCTCCATTTTAAATGTATTTAATGTTGCAGCTTCCACAGCTCTCTGGGGTAGCAAATTCCATAGATTTACTACACTCTGAGTGAAGAAGTTTCTCCTCCTCTCAGTTTTGATAAGGCAGCCCCTTATTCTAAGATTATGCCCCCTAGTTCTAGTCTCACCCATCAGTGGAAACATCCTCATCGCATCCACCCGATCAAGCCCCTTCACAATCTTATATGTTTTGATAAGATCGCCTCTCATTCTTCTGAACTACAATGAGTAGAGTCCCAACCTACTCAACCTTTGCTCATACGTCAGCCCCCTCATCTCTGGAATCAACCGAGTGAACCTTCTCTGAACCGCCTCGAGAGCAAGTATATCTTTTCTTAAATATGGAAACCAAAACTGCACGCAGTATTCCAGGTGTGGCCTCACCAATACCCTGTATAACTGCAGCAAGACTTCCCTGTTTTTATACTCCATCCCCCTTGCAATAAAAGCCAAGATTCCATTGGCCTTCCTGATCACCTGCTGCACCTGCATACTAACTTTTTATGTTTGATGCACCAGGACCCCCAGATCCCTATGTACTGTAGCACTTTGCAGTTTCTCTCCATTTAGATAATAACTTGCTCTTTGATTTTTTCAGCCAAAATGCATAACCTCACACTTTCCAACATTATATTGCATCTGCCAAATCTCTGCCCACTCACTTAGCCTGTCTATGTCCTTTTGCATGTTTTTTTATGTCCTCCTCACTCACTGCTTTCCCGCCTATCTTTGTATCGTCGGCAAACTTGGATATGTTGCACTCGGTCCCTTCCTCCAAATCGTTAATATTGATTCTAAAGAGTTCGGGTCCCAGCACTGACCCCTGCGGAACACCACTAGTTACTGATTGCCAGCCTGAGAATGAACCATTTATCCCAACTCTTTATTTTCTGTTAGATAGCCAATCTTCCACCCATGCCAGTATATTATCCCCAATCCCGTGATTTTTTATCTTGATCAGTAATCTTTTGTGTGGAACCTTGTCAAATGCCTTTTGGAAGTCCAAATACACCAGATACGCTGGCTCCCCTTTATCCACCCTGCATGTTACATCCTCAAATAATTCGAGCAAATTTGTCAAACATGACTTCCCCTTCGTAAAACCATGCTGACACTGTCCTATTAAATTATGTTTATCCAAATGCTCTGTTACTGTTTCCTTAATAATGGACTCCAACATTTTGCCAACCACAGATGTTAGGCTTACTGGTCTATAGTCTCCAGCTTTTTGTCTACTTCCCTTCTTAAATAAGGGTGTTACATTAGCAGTTTTCCAATCTGCCGGGACCTTTCCTGTGTCCAGGGAGTTCTGGAAAATGATCACCAATGCATCCACAATCTCTACCAGCACTTCTCTCAAGATCCTAGGATGTAGGCCTTCAGGTCCGGGGGATTTATCCACCTTAAGTCCCATGATTTTACTGAGTACCATCTCCTTAGTGACTTTAATCGTGTTTAGCTCCTCCCCCCCCCCCCCGCATTGCCCCCTGCTTGTCCAGGGTTGGGATATTTTTAGTGTCCTCTACTGTAAAAACTGATACAAAATATTTGTTCAGCGTCTTTGCCATCTCCATGTTCCCCACCAATAGGTTCCCAGTCCCATCCTCTAAGGGACCAACGTTCACTTTAGCCAACCTTTTTCTTTTTATATAGCTGTAGAAACTCTTGCTATCTGTTTTTATATTTTTTGCTAGTTTACTTTCATAATCTATCTTCCCTTTCTTAATTAATCTTTTAGTTATTGTTTGCTGGCTTTTAAATGCTTCCTAATCTTCTATCCTCCCACTAGATTTGGCTACTTTATATGCCCTTGTTTTCAGTCGAATACTATCCATTATTACTTTACTAAGCCACAGATGGCTGTCTTTTCTTTAACTACCCTTTTTCCTCAGTGGAATATATTTATCTTGAAAGATGTGAAATATCTCCTTGAATGTAGACCACTGCTCTTGTCCCGTCTTACACTTTAATCTTTTTTCCCAGTCCACTTTAGTCAATTCTACTCTCATACCTTCATTATCTCCTTTATTTAAGCTTAGTATGCTGGTTTGAGTTCCAACTCTCTCACCCTCAAACTGAATTTGGAATTCAACCATATTGTGGTCACTCATTCCAAGGGAATCCTTTACTCGGACATTTTTTATTAATCCTGTCTCATTACACAGGACCTGATGTAAGATTGCCTGCCCCCTGTTTGGTTCAATTACATAATGCTCAAGGCACCCGTCCCCAATACACTCTATGAACTCTTCCTCAATGCTGCCATGCCCAATTTGTTTAGTCCAGTCAATATGAAATTTAAAATCCCCCATGATTTTGCTGTTCCCTTTTTACAAGCCCCAACTATTTTCCGATTTATACTCCGACCAACAGAGTTGCAACTGTTAGGAGGCCTATAGACTACGCCCACTAGTGACTTTTTCCCCTTATTATTCCTCATCTCCACCCAAACTGTTTCACTATCCTGATCCTTTGACCCAATAACATTTCTGACTTTTGCAGTGATTCCACCCTTGATTAACATAGCAACCCCGCCTCCCTTTCCTTCCTGTCTGTCCTTCCTAAATGTCAAATACCCTTGTATGTTTAGTTCCCAGTCATGATTATTTTGCAGCCATGTTCCCTTAATGGCCACCAGATCATACCCATGTGTAGTATTTTGTACCGTCAACTCGTCAATTTTGTTACGAATGCTGCGTGCATTCAGATAAAGAACTTTCAAATATGTTTTCTGACAATTTATTCCTGCTTTTACCCCTTTTACTGCTTTACCTTTATAATTATACATTCTGTCCCTTCCTGACATGCTCTGGTTTTTAATTCCCCCACTGCTACCTTGCTCTATTGCCTTCGCCGCTGTCATTTTTATTTTTCGCTCTCTTATAACCTCCCCCCAACTTATTAGTTTAAAGGCCTCTCTACAGCCCTAGATATTCGATTTGCCAGGATTCCAGTCCCAGCACTTGCCAAGTGAAGTCCGTCCCAACAGAACAGCTCTCTCCTGTCCCAGTACTGATGCCAGTGTCCCAGGAAGCAAAACCCATTTCTCCAACACCCGCCTTTGAGCCACGCATTTTACTCTATAATTTTATTTACCCTAGCCAAATTTGCACGTGGCTCAGGTAGTAATCCAGAGATTATTACCCTTGTGGTTCTGCTTTTTAATTTGGCCCCTAGCTGCTGAAACTCCCTCAGCAGAACCTCCTTCCTTGTCCTATTTATGTCGTTGGGACCAACATGGACCACATCAACTGGATCCTCCCCCTCCCACTCCAAGTTTCTCTCCAGCCCAGAGGAGATGTCCTTAACCCTGGCACCGGGCAGGCAACACAGCCTTCGGAACTCTCGCTCCCGGCTGCAAAGAACTCTATCTATCCCCCTAACGGTACTATCCCCTACCACTACAACATTTCTTTTAACTCCCCCACTTGAATGGCCCCCCGCTCCACGCTGCTGTGGCCAGGTTGCTCATCCTGCCCGCAGTCCCTGTTGCCATCCTCACAGGGAGTAAGAGCCTCAAACCTGTTGGACAAGAGCAGGGGCTGTGGCTCCTCCAACACTACCTCCTGGATCCCCGTACCTGCCTCACTTCTAGTCACAACATCCTGACCCTGGCCACGGACTGCATCTGACAGCCAAACGGAGGAGGGAAAAGCCCATTAATAAGATTGACAGCAAGACCTGTCAAAACTTATATATACTACCGGCCCCAAAATAGCAGTAAACCTTAAAATACATTTTAAAAAATCATCACACTTTTTAAATAAACTATAAATTACATTAAATAACTATTATAAACAATAATTTAAATTTTTGAAAAAAATAATTATATATTCTAACGGGTCTAAAAATAAACTTATCTTGCTTTAAAAGATTTAAAAATAATAAATCTGTGTAAAAAATATTTTAATTTTAATTAATTGACCACTTACCTGCAGGCTTACCCTCCCGGGAAAACCTGGAAAAAAAAACTAAGTTCAAAGTGCACCCGCAGCACCTCCTGCGTGCGCGTTCGACCTCTGAACCCCTTCGTTCAGAGGATCGAAAGTGCCGGTTTCCCACGCATGTGCAGGGCATGAAGAAAACTTGCACTTCCATTCGGCCTACGGGTGAGTACCCCGTGTGTACTCACCCGTGGAGACCCGAATTTCGAGGCCATCATGTCTAAATTAACAATTAACTGTAACTTTATTCCCTGGTGTAGAGGGAATCATTTCAAATTAACAATTAACTGTAATGTTATTCCCCGCCGCAGAGGGTATCACGTGCAAATGAACAATGAACTGTAACTTCTTTCTCTGGTGCAGAGTGCATTATGTCAAATTAATAATTAACTGTAAATTTATTCCCCAGTGTAGAGCATATCATGTCAAATTAACAAATAACTGCATATTTATTCCCCGGTGTGGAGGGTATCATGACAAATTAAAAAGTAACAGAAATATTATACGCCGGTGTAGAGGCTATCTTGTCTAAGTTAACAAAAAACTGTAACTTTATTCCCTTTTGTAGAGTGTTTTATGTCAAATTAATGATTAACTTTAACTTTATTCCTTGGTTTAGAGGATATCATTTCAAATTAACAATTAACTGTAACGTTATTCCCCATATAGAGGGCATCATGTCAAATTAACAATTAACTGTAACTGTATTCACTGGTGTAGTGGGAATAATGTCAAATTACATTTAATTGAAACTTTATTCCCTGGTGCAATGGGTAACATGTCAAATTAACAATTAACTGTAACTTTATTCCCCAGTGTAGAGGAAATCATGACAAATAACATTTAACAGAAACTTTATTCCCCGGTGCAAAGGGTATGATGACTAAATTGACAATTGAATGTAATTTCACTCCGCAGTGTAGAGAGCATCATTTCCAATTAATAACTAACTGCATCGTTATTTCCCAGTGTAGAGGGTATCTTGTCTAAATTAACAATTAACTATAACATTATACCACAGTGTAGAGGGTATCATCTCTAAATTAACAATTAACTGTAAAATTACTCCCCAGTGTTGAGGTTATCATGGATATTAACAAAGAACGGTAACTTTATTCCCTGATGTAGAGTGTATCATGTCAAATTAATAATTAACTGTTACATTTTTCCCTGTTGTAGAGGGAATCGTGTCAAATTAATAATTAACTGTAACTTTATTCCCCAGTGTAGAGGGCATCCTAACAAATTAATACTTGACTATAAATGTATTCACTGGTATAGAGGGCATCATGCCTAAATTAAAAATTAACTGTAACTTTACTCTCCGGTGCAGAGGATATCATGTCAAAATAACAATTAACTGTAGCTTTAGTTCGTCAGTGTAGAGGGGTTGGTGTCTAAGTTAACAATTAACTGTAACTTTAATCCCGGTTGAGAGGGTATCATGTCTAACTAACAATTGACTGTAACCTTATACCCCGGTGTAGAGGGTATCGTGTCTAAATTAACAACTGAATCTAACTTTATTCCCCAGTGTAGAGGTTATCATGTGAAAAAAACAATCAACTGTAACAATATTTCCCCGTGAAGAGGGTAACAAGGCAAATTAACAATTAACTGTAACTTTATTCCCCGGTGTAGATATAATCATGTCCAATTAAAAATTAACTTCAACTTTATTCTCTGGTGTAGAGGATATCATGTCAAATTAGCAATTAATCTGAGGAAGGATGTCCTTGCCATGGAGCGAGTGCAGCGATAATTCATCAGATTGATACCTGGGATGGCAGGAATGAAGTATGTAGAGAGATTGGGTCGATTGGGCTTATACTCGCTGGAGTTTAGAAGAATTAGAGGGATCTCATTGAAACTTACAAAATACTAACAGGACTAGACAGACTAGATGCAGGAAGGATGTTCCTGATGGCTGGGGAGTCCAGAACCAGAGGTTAGAGTCTAAGGATAAGGGGTAAGCCATTTAGGACACAGATGAGGAGGAATTTCTTCACCCAGAGAGTGGTGAACCTGTGGAATTCTCCACAACAGAAGGCAGTGGAGGCCAATTCATTAAATATATTCAAGCAGGTGTTAGTTATATTTCTTAAGGCTAAAGGTATCAAGGGATATGGGGAGAAGGCAGGGACAGGGTACTGAAATTGGATGTTCAGCCATGATCTCATTGAATGGTAGAGCAGGCTCGAGGGGCCGATTGGCCTACTCCAAATCTATCTTCTATGTTTCTATATTTCTATGTAATTTTATTCACCGGTGTAGTGGATAGCATGTCAAATTAACAATTAACTATAACTTTATTCTCTGGTGCAGAGTGCATCATGTCAAATTAATAATTAACTGTAACTTTATTCCCCGGTGAAGAGGTTATCATGTCAAATTAACAATTAACTGTAACTTTATTCCCCGTTGTAGAGGGCATCATGTCAAATTAACAATGAACTATTACTGCATTCGTCTTCTTCTTAGGCAGACCCTCGGAACCGATGATGACTTGCTTCCACGTTAAAAATGAGTTCGCAGGTGACTGATGAGTCCAATGCAGGACCTACACTCTCTGTCACAGGTGGAGCAGACGATGGTCGAAAGGGCGGGTGGGTGGGGTGCTTGGGTCGACGTGCGCTCCTTCTACTGCCTGTGCTTGGCTTCTGCTTGCTCCCGGTGAAGCGACTTGAGGTGTTCAGCGCCTTCCCGCATGCTTCTCCTCCACTTTGTGCGGCCTTGGGCCAGGGATTCCCAGGTGTCGGTGGGGATGTTTCATCTTTTCAAGCAGGCTTTGAGGGTGTCCTTGAAGCGTTTCCTCTGCCCACCTGGGGCTCTCTTGCTGTGCCGGATCTCCGAGTAGAGCGCTTGTTTTGGGAGTCTCGTATCGGGCATGCAGACAATGTGACCCGTCCATCGGAGCTGATTGAGCATGGTCAGAGCTTCGAATGGGGATGTTGGCTTGAGCAAGAACACTGACGTTGGTGCACCTATCCTGCCAATGGATTTGCAGGATCTTGCGGAGGCAGCATTGCTGGTACCTCCCCAGTGCTTTGAGGTGCTTGCTGTACATGGTCCATGTCTCTGAGGCATACAACAGGGCAGGCATTACTGCTGCCCTGTAGACCATGAGTTTGGTGCCGGGTTTGAGGTCCTGGTCTTCAAACAATCTCTTCCTCAGGCGACCAAAGGCTGCACTGGTGTAGAGGGAATCATATCAAATTACATTTAACTGAAATTTTATTCCCCGGTGCAGTGGGTATCATGTCAAATTAACAATTGACTGTAAATTTATTCCCCGTTGAAGAGGGAATCATGTCAAATTAACAATTGACTGTAACTTCATTATCCGTTGTGGAGGGTATCATGTCAAATTAACAATTAACGGCAAATTTATTCCCTGGTGTAGAGGAAATCATGTGAAATGAAGAATTTATTGTAAATTTTTTCTATGGTTTAGTGCATATCATTTCTAAATGATCAATTAAGTGTAACATTACGCCCCTGTGTAGAGGGTTTCATGTCAAATTAACAATTGACTTTAATTTTATTCCACGGAGTAGAGGGAATAATGTCAAATAACATTTCACTGAAGTTTTATTTCTGGTGTAAAGGGCATCATATCCAATTACATATAACTTAAAGGTTATTCCCCGGTGCAGTGGGTACCATGTCAAATTAACAATTGGTTGTAAAAAAAAATTCCCCAGTGTAGAGGGAATCATGTCTAAATTAACAATTAACTGTAAATTTATTACACAGTGTAGAGGGCATCATGTCAGTTTAACAGTTCAATGACATTGTTATTCGTCGGTGTAGAGGGTATCATGTCAAATTAACAATTAACTGTAACATTATCCCCGGCGTAGAGGGCATCATTTCTAAATTAACAATGAACTTTAAGTTTATTCCATGGTGTAGAGTGTATCATGTCAAATTAACAATTAACTGTAAATTTATTCCCCGCTGTAGAAAGAATCATGTCAAATTAACATTTAACTGAAACTTGCCTTCCCGGTGCAGAGGGTATCATAAATAAATGATCAATTAAATGAAATATTTTACCCCGGTGCAGAGGGTCTCATGACTAAATAAACAATTAACTGTAGCTTTAAACCCGGTGTAGAAAGCATCATGTCAATTAACAATTAAAAGTCATTTTTGTTCCCCGGTATATCGGGTATCATGTAAAATTATCAATTTACTGTAATATTATACCCCAGCGTAGAGGGTATCATGTCTAAATTAACAATGTACTGTAACTGTATTCCCTGGTGTAGAGGGTATCATGTTAAATTAATAATTAACTGTAACATTAATCCCCACTTTACAAGGAATCATCTCTGAATTAACAATTGACTGTAACTTTATTCATCGGTGTAAAGGGCATCCTGTCAAATTAACAGTTAATTATAACTGTGTTCACTGGTGCAGAGGGAGGCATGTCTAAATTAACAATTAACTGTTACTTTATTCCTTGTGTAGAGGGTATCATTTCTAAATTAATCATTACATAGAAACATAGAAGATAGGAGCTGGAGTAGGCCATTCGGCCCTTCGAGCCTGCTCCGCCATTCAATGAGATCATGGCTGATCTTTCAAATTCAGTACCCTGTCCCTGCCTTCTCCCCATATCCCTTGATACCTTTAGCCTTAAGAAATATATCCAACTCTTTCTTGAACATATTTACTGAACTGGCCTCCACCGCCCTCTGTGGCAGAGAATTCCACAGGGTCACCACTCTCTGGGTGAAGAAATTCCTCCTCATTTCAGTCCTAAATGTCCTACCCCTTATCCTTAGACTATGACCCCTGGTTCTGGACTCCCCGACCATCGGGAAGATCCTTCCAGCATCTAGTCTGTCTAGGCCTGACAGAATTTTATAGGTTTCGATGAGATCCCCTCTCAATCTTCTAAACTCCAGTGAGTATAAGCCCAATCGACACAATCTCTCCTCATACGTCATTCCTGCCATCCCAGGTATCAGCCTGGTGAATCTTCGCTCCACTCCTTCCATGGCAAGAACGTCCTTCCTCAGATAAGGTGACCAAAACTGCACACAATACTCAAGGTGCTGTCTCACCAAGGCCCTGTACAACTGTAGCAAGAGATCCTTGTTTCTGTACTCGAACACTCTTGCTACGAAGGCCAACATACCATTTGCCTTCTTAACCACCTGCTGCACCTGCATGCTTACCTTCAGCGACTGGTGCACAAGAACACCCAGGTCCCTTTGCACTTTCCCTTCTCCCAATCTATTGCCATTCAAATGATAATGTGCCTTCCAGTTTTTGCCACCATAGAGGATAACCTAACATTTACCCAAATTATAGTGAATTTGCCATGTTTCTGCCCATTCACCTAACCTGTCCAAATCGTACTGAAGTTTCATGACATCCTCCTCACAGCATACCCTCCCACCCAGCTTTGTGTCGTCTGCAAATTTGGAGATATTACATCCAATTCCCTCGTCCAGATCATTAATATATATTGTGAACAGCTGGGGTCCTAGGACTGATCCTTGTGGTACCCCACTAGTCACTGTCTGCCACTTGGAAAATGACCCATTTATTCCAAATCTTTGCTTTCTGTCCGCCAACCAGTTCTCTATCCAAGTCAATACCTTGCCACCAATCCCATGTGCCTTAATTTTGCACGCTAATCTCTTATGCGGTACTTTATCGAAAGCCTTCTGAAATTTCAAATACACCACATCCACTGGTTCTCCCTTATCTATTTTACAAGTTACATCCTCAAACAATTCCAGTAGATTAGTCAAGCATGATTTACATTTTGTAAATCCATGTTGACTTTGTCCGATCCTGTCACTGCTTTCCAAGTGCTATGCTATTACATCTTTTATAATAGACTCTAGCATTTTCCCCACTACCGATGTCAGGCTTACTGGTCTATAATTCCCCGCTTTTTCTCTGCCACCTTTTTTGAATAGTGGGGTAACTTTAGCTACCCTCCAATCCATGGGTACTGTTCCAGAGTCTATCGAGTTCTGGAAAATGACCAGCAATGCATCTACTATTTCTAGGGCCACTTCCTTATGTACCCTGGGATGTGGATTATCAGGCCCTGGGGATTTATTGGCCTTCAGTCCCATCAATTTTCCTAACACCATTTCCCTAAAAATACTGATTTCTTTCAGTTCCACCCATTCATCAGACTCTATGTTCTCCGGTATTTCTGGGAGGTTATTTGTGTCCTCCTTTTTGGAAACAGAACCAAAATATGTATTTAGTTGGTCTGCCATTTCTTTGTTCCCTATTTTAAATTCCCCTGATTCTGACTGCAAGGGACCTGTGCTTGACTTCACCAATCGTTTTCTCTTCACATATCTATAAAAGCTTTTACAGTCAGGTTTTATGTTCCCTGAAAACTTACTATCATATTCTATTTTCCCTTTCTTAATTAATCACTTTGTCCTCCTTTGTTGAATCCTGAACTGCTCCCAATCCTCAGGATTATTGATTTTTCTGGCCAATTTGTATGTCCTCTCCTTCGATCTTATGCTATCCCTAATTTCCCTTGTTACCCATGGTTGAGTCACATTTTTTGTTTTATTTTTATGCCAAACTGGGAAGAACAACTTCTGTAGTTCATCCAATCGGTCTTTGAATGTTTGCCATTGGCTATCCACCGTCAACCCTTTGAGTGCCATTCCCCAATCAATCCTACACAACTCGCTCCTAGACCATCGTAGTTTCCTTTATTTAAATTGAGGACCCTTGTTTCTGAGTCAACGACATCATTCTCCATCTTAATGAAGAATTCGATCATATTATGGGGCCTCGTAAAACATGATTGCTAATTAATCCTTTCTCATTACATAATACCCAGTCTAAGATGGCCTGCTCTCTGGTTGGTTCCTCGACATATTGGTCCAGGAAACCATCCCGTAAACACTCCAAGAATTCCTCCTCCACTGTATTGTTACCAATTTGGTTAGCCTAATCTATATGTAGATTAAAGTCACCCATTATGACTTCTGTGCCCTTATTGCACGATTCTTTAATTTCCCTTTGAATGCCATCCCCAACCTTCGCCTTACTGTTGGGAGGTCTATATACCACTCCCACTAATGTTTTTTTCCCCTTAGTATTTCTCAATTCTACCCATACAGATTCCATATCATCAGAGCTCATATCCTTCATCACAATTGTGTTAATCCCTTCTTTAACCAGTAATGCTACCCGACCTCCCTTTCCTTTTTGCCTATCGTTCCTGAATAACGAATACCCCTGGATGTTGAGTTCCAGTCTTGGCCATCCTTGAGCCACATTTCCGTAATCCCAACCAAATCATATTTGTTTACCTCTATTTGCGCAGCCAATTCATCCACCTTATTACAAATGCTCCTCGCATTAAGACACAAAGGGGGAGAAATTGGGTGAGTAGTGCCACCTGTTAGCGCCTAAAGAGGCATTCAGTGGCTGTAGCTCCACTGGCTGTGTCACCCGCTATATTCAGTAGGGGCATGAATGGTGGCATTAGGCATTTGCGCTGCACCGACACCGATGACATCATTGGTGTGCGCAGCGCCCCATTCGTGCCCTGTTCACGATATTTGGTAGCAAACGCCGCAGTTGCGCCATTCACTACCCGCGTCCCATGCACGTGGCCTTACTGTGCCGGGAGCAGTGCAAGTTAAGGTGGAGGTGTGGGGCGGCCGCTTTTTCGGCGGCCGCCTGCCAGCACCTCCGCCCCCGGCCTCCTAACTGCCCCCCCCGCTGCATTGCCGGCTGTTTCCCGAGAGCCCGGCACTTCTCCTTGGTGCCGGGCTCATTTGCCGGCACTCATGAGCGGGGATCGCGCTGTTGCAGGCACCTCCCCCTTAACAGTGGGAGGAAGGCCTGCAGTACCGCAGCGTGCCGTGCCGCAGCGTGTGGTGCTGCGGCACGTTGGGCTGCAATAATGAGTTTCAGCGCCCTAAGAGGTACGCGGAGTGCCTCGAGCCTCGCCCCGTGTCCCTCGAGCGGCACTGAAACTGAATTTCTGGCGATCGGTATTACTCCGATCGCTGCGCTATATCCTACGCTCAGGCGACTTTTGCGCCATATTGGCGCCCCAACCCAATTTCTAGGCCAAAGCATTCAGCCTTGTTTTTTAATGCTCTTAGACCAATTAGAATTATTATTTACTGTGGCCATGTTTGAATTAAACCGTTGATTTCTCGGGCTGCCACTTTTGTTTTTCTCCTTCCTATCTTTTGCTTTTATCCTTGTTTCCCTTTCCTCTGTCTCCCTGCTCAGGTTCCCAACCCCCTGCCATTTTAGTTTAAACACTCCCCCACAGCACCAGCAAACAAACCCCCTAGGACATCATTTCCAGCCCTGCCCAGGTGCAGACCGTCCGGTTTGAACTGGTCCCACCTCCCCCAGAACCGGTTCCAATGTCCCAGGAACTTGAATCCCTCCCCCTGGCACCATTCCTTTAGCCACGCGTTCTTCTGAAGTATCCTTCTATTTCAACTCTGACTAGCACGTGGCACTGGTGGCTATCATGAGATTACTACCTTTGAGGTCCTGTTTTTTAATTTACCTCCTAACTCCCTATATTCGGCTTTTAGGACCTCGTCCCGCTTTTTACCTACATTAAGTGTAAATGTATGCCCCGGTGTAGAGGGTATCATGTCATATTAACAATTGAATGTAACTTTATTCCCCAGTATAGAGGGCCCCATGTCAAATATACAATCAACTGTAACATTATTCCCCCGTGTAGAGCGCAACATGTCAAATTAACAATGGACTGTAACTTTATTCCGCGATGTAGAGGGCATCATGACAAATTAACAATTAACTATAACTGTATACATTGGTTTAGAGGGAATCATATCAAATTACATTTAACTGAAACTTTATTCCCCGGTGCAGTGGGCATCATATCAAATAAACAATTGGTTGTAACTTTTTGCCCCGGTGTAGAGGGAGTCATGTCTAAATTAACAATTAACTGTAAATGTATTACCCGGTGTCGAAGGCATCATGCCAGTTTAACAATTAAATGTCATTGTTATTCGCCGGTGTAGAGGCTATCATGTCAAATTACCAATTAACTGTAAATATATTCCCCGCTGTAGAAATAATCATGTCAAATTAAGATTTAACTGAAACTTGATTTCCCAGTGCAGAGGGTATCATGAATAAAATAACAATTAAATGAAATGTTATACGCCGGTGCAGAGGGTCTCATGACTAAATAAACAATTAACTGTAACTTTCAACCCCGGTGTAGAAAGCATCATGTCAAATTAAAATTTAACTGAAACTTGATTCCCCGGTGCAGTGGATATCATGACTAAATTAGCAGTTAACTGTAACTTTATTACCCTGTTTAGAGGGCATCATGTCAATTAACAATTAAAAGTCATTTTTATTCCCCGGTGTAGAGGGTAGCCTTTCAAATTAACAATTAACTGTAACATTAATCCCCAGCGTAGAGGGAATCATGTCTAAATTAACAATTAACTGTAAATTTATTACCCGGTGTAGAGGGCATCATATCAGTTTAACAATTAAATGTCATTGTTATTCGCCGGTGTAGATGGTATCATGTTAAATTAACAATTAAATGTAACTTAATACCTGGCATAGAGGGCATCATTTCGAAATTAACAATTACCTGTAAATGTATTCCATGGTGTAGAGTGTATCATGTCAAATTAACAATTAACTGTAAATTTATTCACCGCTATAGAAAGAATCAGGTGAAATTAACATTTAACTGAAACTTGACTACACGGTGCAGAGGGTCTCATGAATAAATAAAAAATTAAATGAAATGTTATACCCTGCTGCAGAGGGAATCATGAGTAAATTAACAATTAAATGAAATGTTATTCCCCGGTGCAGAGGGTATGATGAATAAATTAACAATTAAATGAAATGTTATTCCCCAGTGCAGAGGGTGTCATGAATAAATAAACAATTAAATGAAATGTTATAGTCCGGTGCAGAGGGTCTCAGAATAAATAAACATTTAAATGAAATGTTATTCCCCGGTGCAGAGGGTCTCATGACTAAGTAAACAATTAAATGAAATGTTATTCCCCGGTGCAGAGGGTCTCATGAATAAATTAACAATTAAATGAAATGTAATACCACGGTGCAGAGGGTCTCATGAATAAATTAACAATTAAATGAAATGTCATTCACCGGTGCAGAGGGTCTCATGAATAAATTAACAATTAAATGAAATGTTATTCCCCGCTGCAGAGGGTCTCATGAATAAATTAACAATTAAATGAAATGTTATTCCCCGGTACAGAGGGTATCATGAATAAATAAACAATTAAATGAAATGTTATTCCCCAGTGCAGAGGGTCTCATGAATAAATAAACAATTAAATGAAATGTTATACCCCGGTGTAGAGGTTCTCATGAATAAATAAACAATTAAATGAAGTGTTATACCCCGGTGCAGAGGGTCTCATGAATAAATAAACAATTAAATGAAATGTTATTCCCCAGTGCAGAGGGTCTCATGAATAAATAATCAATTTAATGAAATGTTATACCCCGGTGCAGAGGGACTCATGAATAAATAAACAATTAAATGAAGTGTTATTCCCCAGTGCAGAGTGTCTCATGAATAAATAAACAATTAAATGAAGTGTTATTCCCCGGTGCAGAGGGTCTCATGAATAAATTAACAATTAAATGAAATTTTACACCCCGATGCGGAAGGTCTCATGAATAAATTAACAATGAACTGAAATGATACACCCCGGTGCAGAGGGTATCATGAGTAAATAAACAATTAAATGAAATGTTATGCCCTGGTGCAGAGGGTCTCATTACTAAATAAGCAATTAAATGAAATATTATTCCCCAGTGCAGATTGTCATAGAGTCATAGAGTCATAGGGCTAGATTTTCAGTAGCTTGCGCCAGCAGTTAGCGCCTTAAGAGAAGTGGTTTCCGGGCGCTATGCGTGTAGCGCCCGGGCACAGCGCAGTTTGCGCCCCGCCCCAAATTAAGTTGCCCGTTAGCGCCGGCGTAAAGTTTAGCGCCCGCCCGGATGCGCGTGCAGAAAATGACGTCACATCCTCGTGCAACGCCCTTTGGCCGCCCCGATTGCAAACTTCAGTCGGACCGCCCCATTGTGCGGCGGGCGGCCGGAGCGTTTGGAAAAAGGAACGCAACACAACCAGCGCGGGCCCCGGGGGGCGCTAATTAAAGGGAACGTCCTCTCCAGTATAAAGGCCATCCTTTTTTCAGAAAACAGTCTTGTGCAACGCATTTCTGGAGACACAACAAGGAGGATAGCTAACTGGTTTCAAGCAGCAAGAGGCAGGTATTTTTGGACTCAGGCAATAGCGCTGCAAGTGGCCATTTGGAAATTAGACTGTTTGCCAGGATTTGATGGGGGCTGCATGGGGTGCCAACGCGCAGCTGCAGCGCCATATCCGTAGGGCTCGCAGACGCATTGTGAGAGGGGCAGCCCTGGCTAGAGGCAGAGGGGTCTACAGGCATCGGCCACGTAGGCCTTACCCAGTCAGGCTATACCGCCAGCAGCGCTCCTACCTAAACATGAGTGCCGCGCGATGTGTTAGAAGGCTCCGATTCCGAAAGGAGGTGATTGCAGAGATCTGCCACCTGCTTCGCCGAGATCTGCGGCCAAAGCTCAGGTGCAGGACGTCTCTGTCGGTGGAAGTGAAGGTGACGGTGGCATTGAACTTCTATGCCACCGGCTCCTTCCAATATGCTGCTGGGGACATAGCAAACATCTCCCAGTATGGCGTGCATCGCTGCATCCGCCACGTGACCGAAGCACTGTTCAGAAGGAGAAGCCAATTCATCTCCTTCCCCATGGCCCTCGAGAGCCAGCATCAGTGCGCATTGGGATTTGCCAGACTCGGGGAATTCCCCTTGGTGCAGGGCGCCATTGACTGTACGCATGTGGCTTTGCGGGCCCCTCTGGAGCATGGCGAGCAGTATCGCAACAGGAAGGGCTACCATTCTCTGAATGTGCAGCTGGTCTGTGACCACAAGCAGCGCATCATGGCAGTCAATGCCAGCTTCCCAGGCAGCAGCCACGATGCCTTTATCCTGCGGCAGAGTACTGTGCATGACATGTTCCAGGCACAGCCTTCCCCAAGAGGATGGCTCATCGGGGACAAAGGCTATCCTTTGTGCACCTGGCTCATGACCCCGCTCCGTGCACCCAGGACCGCTGCTGAAGAGGCCTACAATGAGAGCCATCAAACCACCCGCAACATCATCAAGCTAACTATTGGGGTCCTCAAGCAGCGGTTCCGCTGCCTTGATCGCTCCGGAGGAGCTCTCCAGTATTCGCCGGACCGGGTCTCCCAATTTGTGGTGGTTTGCTGCATGCTACACAACCTGGCTATCCGCAGGACTCAGGCACTGCCACCTGACGTTGGACCAGCACCTCAGGAGGAGGAGCAGGAGGAGCATGAGGAGGAGGAGGAGGAGCAGGAGTATGTTCCCAGGAGGGAGCGACCAGGGCCAAGGGCCGCACGACGCCACCTTATTACACGGTACTTCTAAGCCCCCTGTCAGGGAATGGCCAGGGGCCATGAGGGAAAATGAATGCAGCCGCTCCGCAAGCCCTCAGCCGGCGAAGCCAACAAACACTAAGAAGAACAACCATGGAGACTGCATGAATAAAGATAATTTTTTATTGCACAAAAATGAAAAGCCCTTCCCACATGAATCCCCAAAAACAATAAACGGGCCCCACAAAAAGCCCAACAAACGACTCACTCGCACAAACTGGGGAGGAGCCACACCACCTTTATTGAAACCGGGCCTCACCGTCGGCCTAACGCAAAAAATAAGCCCTCCAAAAGCACAACCATGGGCAAAATAAAGATGGCCACCGCCATATTAAAGGAAAGCTGCCCACACCCTCTACTGAGTGGCCCGCGAGGGCGAGACCTTGGCCAGCATTTTGCCTCCCCTGCCCTGCCTGCTGCTCCTTCGCAAGCTCTGCCCAGTGGCTGCTGCGAGGCTGGGGGGAGGCGTCTGAGGCTCAGATGCCCTTCCGCCAGATGCCGCTTGGGGGCGGCCTACACCACGTTTGGGCCTCGAGGGGCCGTCTGCTGAGTGGCGCACCTGAGCCTGGCCACCATCAGCTGCAGCCGCTTGCCGTTGACGCCCCAGACGGGGAATGGTGGCGACGGATGGCGCAATGTGGGCCAGCTGGCGTCTGGGATGCGCTGGCTGGTGCTGTGGCGCGGTGGCACTCGGCCGGGCCCGCACTGCAGGATCCGCAGCAATCAGCCGACGGGTGGCTTGCTGGGATGGTCCAGCGCGGCGCCTGCCCTGGCGATGCCTGCCTGAGACAGCGTGTGTGGCAGCAGTGAGTGGCCCTGTGGTCCTGGTGTGCGCGCGCATCACATCTGCCAGGGTCTTGACGGCATCAGTCAGCATGCGGCCAGTCGCGGCAGTTGCTGCCCCGAACTCATGCACACTGGTCGCCAGCGACTCGATGGCCTCAGGCATGCGCCCCACCACGCTCATGAGCTCCGTGTGGCGCCGGACCGAGTCGTCGGCCATCTTATCCAGCTTCCGCACCTCCTCCGAAGTGAAGGTGTCCGGACTGGAGTCGCGACTCTCCCGCTGGGGAGGAGGGGGCCGAACTAGGGGACCTTGCCGCGTTGGTGAAGGCGAGTGTGCCGAGCAGCAGCACTCCCCTCTGATCCTTCCCCCCTTTGGGAGGAAGGCCGCGGGCCATGCGCACGGCTGCTGGGTGGCTGGACGCCACTGGTCCCAGAAGCTGCATTGCCCTGCGACAGTTCCTCCAGGCACTCGTCCAGTGAGGAGGTGTCAAGCATTTCCTCCTCTCCTGCGGGACGTGACTGTTCCCCCGAAGGTCCGGCTTGCTCCTCCTCCTCCTCCTCCTGGTCGGAGGTGCTGTAACTGGCAGCTTCAGGGTCCTGGTCGTCACCAGCTGAAAGCAGGAATGCACAAGAGTAGCTTCAGAGTGAGGAGACGGCGTCAGCGAGTGAGTTAGGACTGGTGGGATTCAGCGCATTGGTGGGACAGTGGCAAAGGAGGTAGCTCGGATGGGCCAGTGTGACGCGAGAGGGCCAAAAGGCGAGGTCCTTACCATTGCCGGGCAGTGGAGGGTCGGATACACCGCACGCTGTGGGGACAATCACACGGGCTCCCATGAGCACACACACGCGCTCCTCCAGCCGAGTGAGCTTCTGCAGCTTGGCGCGGCCACCCCTGGCATGGGCCTGGCGATTAAACGCTACTTTAGCCTGCAAGAGAAAGGACGGGCTGTAAGTGTGCAGTGAAGCCCTGATGTAGTGTGCACTGCCTCCCATGGTGGAATAGCTTGGCCAAAGTGTAGCCCTGATGTAGTGTGCACTGCCTCCCATGGTGGAATAGCTTGGACAGAGTGAAGCCCTGATGTAGTGTGCACTGCTTCCCATGGTGGAATAGCTTGGACAGAGTGAAGCCCTGATGTAGTGTGCACTGCCTCCCATGGTGGAACAGCTTGGACAGAGTGAAGCCCTGATGTAGTGTGCACTGCCTCCTATGGTGGAATAGCTTGGACAGAGTGAAGCCCTGATGTAGTGTGCACTGCCTCCCATGGTGGAATAGCTTGGCCAAAGTGTAGCCCTGATGTAGTGTGCACTGCCTCCCATGGTGGAATAGCTTGGACAGAGTGAAGCCCTGATGTAGTGTGCACTGCTTCCCATGGTGGAATAGCTTGGACAGACTGAAGCCCTGATGTACTGTGCACTGCCTCCCATGGTGGAATAGCTTGGACAGAGTGAAGCCCTGATGTACTGTGCACTGCCTCCCATGGTGGAATAGCTTGGACAGAGTGAAGCCCTGATGTACTGTGCACTGCCTCCCATGGTGGAATAGCTTGGCCAAAGTGTAGAGTGCCGAATGGCCATTTGATGCTCATGACTGTCCCAATGCTGCTGGCTGAGGGCTGGCCAATAGGACTTTCAGGTCCCTTTGCCCATCATGTCAGGTGTACATGCAAGAATGAGGAGGAGACTGGAAAGGCTACTCACCTTCACAATCCTGGTCAGATCGTTGTATTTCTTACGGCATTGTTTGTGGGTCCTGGGGGCCTCGCCGGTGAACGTCACCCTCTGGGCGATCTGCTTCCAGGCTTTGGTGTAGTCATGGTGGGTTGGATTCCTCCCACTCTCTGGAAACAAGATCTTGCGCCTCACCTCCAGAGCTGTGACCATTATGTCCAGATCACCCTCTGAGAAGCGCAGGGCACGCTGACGGGCCTTCTCTGGCGTTGCCATGACTCCCTGGGGCTGAGCAGCAGTGTTGAGGCCTCTTTGCAAGGCTGCAGTGTGCAGGGCGTGGCAGCAGACCAATTCGTCCCTTCCCCCTTTAAGAGCTGGTCGGCACCACGGGGTCTGCTGTCAGTGCAAAAATGACCGCACCCGTGCTGCGCCCCGCCTGGGCGCTATCCCTCTGGACCGCAGGCTTAGCGCCTAAAGGTAGGAGTGCAACGCCTCTTTTAGCGCTCCACCACTCTCTTAGGGCGAAGCCACTGAATTTCCGGCAACGGGGCGCTACTTTGGGGCGGGCGCTAACTTCGGGCGGGCGCTAAGGTTAGCGCCCCAAAACTGTCTATACTGAAAATCTAGCCCATAGAGTTTTACAGCACAGAAAGAGGCCCTTCGGCCCATCGTGTCTGCGCCACCCATCCATCCCTGTCCAGTCTAATCCCATTTTCCAGCATTTGATCCATAGCCTTGTATGCAATGGCATTTCAAGTGCTCATCCAAATGCTTCTTGAATGTTGTGAGGGTTCCTGCCTCTACCACCCTTTTAGGCAATGAGTTCCACATTCCAACCACCCTCTGGGTGAAAAAGTTCCTCCTCAAATCCCCTCTAAATCTCCTGCCCCTTACCCTGAATCTATGCCCCCTTGTTATTGACCCCCCTACTAAGGGGAAAAGTTCCTCTTTGTCTACCCTATCTATGCCCCTCATCATTTTGTACACCTCAATCAGGTCCCCCCTCAGCCTTCTTTGCTCCAAGGAAAACAACCCCAGCCTGTTTAGTCTTTCTTCATAGCTGAGGCGCTCCATCCCAGGTAACATCCTGGTGAATCTTCTCTGCACCTTCTCCAAAGCAATCACGTCCTTCCTATAGTGAGGTGACCAGAACTGCACACAGTACTCCAGCTGTGGCCTCACCAGCGTTTTGTACAGCTCCATCATAACCTACCTGCTCTTATATTCTATGCCTTGGCTAATGAAGGCAAGTATCCCATATGCCTTTTTAACCACCTTATCTACCTGTTCCGCTGCCTTCAGGGATCTATGTACATGTACACCAAGGTCCCTCTGACCGTCTGTACTTCCTAGGGTCCTACCACTCATTGTGTATTCCCTTGCCTTATTTGTCCTTCCAAAATGCATCACCTCGCACTTTTCAGGGTTAAATTCCATTTGCCACTTTTCCGCCCATCTGACCAACCCGTTTATATCGCCCTGTAGCCTGAGGCTTTCCTCCTCGCAATTTACCACCCCACCAATTTTTGTGTCATCTGCGAACTTACTGATCATACCTTTTACATTCTCATCCAAATCATTTATGTAGATCACAAACAACAAGGGACCCAGCACCGATCCCTGAGGTACCCCACTGGACACAGGCTTCCAGTCACAAAAGCAACCTTTGACGATCACCCTCTGCCTCCTGCCACTCAGCCAGTTTAGGATCCAACGCGCCAAGGCACCCTGGATCCCATGGGCTCTTACCTTCTTGACTAGTCTCCTATGCGGGACTTTGTCAAAAGCTTTACTGAATTCCATGTAAACCACATCCACAGCATTTCCCTCATCCACCCCCCTAGTCACACCCTCGAAAAATTCAATCAGATTTGTCAGACATGATTTACCCTTGACAAAGCCATGCTGACTATCCCTGATTAATCCTTGCCTCTCCAAGTGGAGACTAATTTTGTACCTCAGAATTTTTTCCAATAATTTCCCTACCACAGATGTTAGGCTCACTGGCCTGTAATTCCCTGGTTTATCCCTGCTACCCTTCTTGTGTAATGGTACTACATTAGCTGTTCTCCAGTCCTCTGGTACATCCCCTGTGGCCAGAGAGTTTCTGAAAGTTTGCGTCAGAGCCCCTGCAATCTCTTCCTTTGCCTCCCACAGCAGCCTGGGATACATCTCGTCCGGGACTGGGGATTTATCCACTTTTTGGCCTGCTAAACCCGCTAGCACCTCCTCCCTCTCGATGCTAATATGTTCAAGTATGTCACAGTCCCCTTGCCCGATTTCTATGTCTGCATCGTCCTTCTCCATAGTGAACACAGATGCAAAAAATTCATTTAAAACCCCGCCTACATCATCTGGCTCTACACACAGATTGCCACTTTGGTCCCTAATGGGCCCTACCCTTTCCCTGGTTATCCTCTTGCCCTTAATATACTTATAAAACATCTTAGGATTTTCCTTTATTTTGCTCGCCAGTGTTATTTCATGGCCCCTCCTCGCCCTCCTAATTTCTTTTTTAAATATGCCCCTGCACTTTTTATACTCCTCCAGGGCTTCTTCCGTCTTTAGTCTTTTGTAACTGCCAAAAGCCCCCCTTTTATTTCTAATGCATTTTTGTATATCCCTTGTCATCCAAGGTTCCCTTTGCTTGTTGGTCCCACCCTTGACCTTTACAGGAACATGTTGGCATTGTACTCTCTCTATTTCCCTTCTGAAAGTCTCCCACTGTTTTGATGTGGATTTTCCTATAAGTAGCTGCTCCCAGTCCACTTTGGCCAGATCCTGCCTTATCATATTAAAATCGGCCTTCCCCCAATTTAGAACCCTTATTTCCGGGCCGTCTTTGTCTTTTTCCATGACCACCTTAAATCTCACCGAATTATGGTCACTGTCGCCAAAATGCTCTCCTACTGACACTTCCACCACTTGCCCGGCTACATTCCCCAGAATTAGGTCCAGTACCGCCCCCTCTCTTGTAGGACTTTCTACATGTTGGCTCAAAAAGCTCTCCTGGATGCACTTTAAGAATTCTGCACCCTCTAAGCCTTTCACACTCTGACTATCCCAATTTATATTGGGGAAGTTGAAATCCCCCACTATTATTACCCTATTATTTTCGCACTTCTCTGAGATTTGCCTACATATCTGTTCCTCTATCTCCCCCTGACTGTTTGGGGGCCTATAGTACACTCCCAGCAAAGTGCTTGCCCCCTTTTTGTTTTTAAGTTCTACCCATATGGCCTCATTAGAGGAACCCGCGAATATATCTTCCCTCCTTACAGCAGTAATTGACTCCTTAATTAATATTGCAACAACCCCTCCCCTTTTACGCCCCCCTCTGTCTCGCCTGAAGATTCTATACCCCGGAATATTGAGCTGCCAGTCCTGACCCTCCCTCAACCATGTCTCCGTGATAGCAACAATATCGTACTCCCATGTGCTCAACAACAACTTCAGTTCATCCACCTTATTTGCAAGGCTCCTTGCATTAAAATAAATGCCTTCCAGCCCTGCCATATTCTCTTTTGCCTTCACATATTTGCTCTGCCTTCTCAGCTGACTTGTTTTTTCCTCTGTATTTGGCTGTAAATCACCCCCTACTATAGCTCCACTCTGTACCCCATCCCCCTGCCAAGTTAGTTCAAACCCCCCCCAGCAGTGCAAGCAAACCTCCCCGCAAGGATATTGGTTCCACTCTGGGTCAGGTGTAAACCGTCCGACTTGTACAAGTACCACCTTTCCCAGAAGCAGACACAGTGATCCAGGAAACTAAAGCCCTCCCCACTGCACCATCCCTTTAGCGACGCATTCATCTGTTCTATCTTCATATTCCTATACCCACTAGCACGTGGCACCGGGAGTAATCCAGAGATTACAACCTTTGAGGTCCTGCTCTTTAATCCTTCACCTAGCTCCCTAAATTCTTGCTGCAGGATCTCATCCCTCTTTTTACCTATGTCGTTGGTACCAATGTGGACCACAACCTTTGGCTGTTCACCCTCTCCCTCCAGAATGCCCAGTGCAGAGGGTCTCATGAATCAATTAACAATTAAGTGAAATGCTATACCCCGGTGCAGAGGATATCATGAATAAATTAACAATTAAATGAAATGTTATTCCCAGGTGCAGCGGGCCTCATGACTAAATAACCAATAAATGAAATGTTATTCCCCGCTGCAGAGGGTCTCATGAATAAATAAACAATTAAATGAAATGATATTTCCCGTAACAGAGGATCTCATGAATAAATTAACAATTAAATGAAATGTTATACCACGGTGCAGAGGATCTCATGAATAAATTAACAATTAAATGAAATGTTATTCCCCGGTTCAGAGGGTCTCATGAATAAATAAACATCTAAATGAAAGGTTATTCCCCGCTGCAGAGGGTCTCATGAATAAATTAACAATTAAATGATATGTTATTCCCCGGTGCAGAGGGTCTCATGATTAAATAAACAATTAAACAAAATGTTATACCCCGGTGCAGAGGGTTCCAAGAATAAATAAAAAATTTAATGAAATGTTATTCCCCGGTGCTGAGGGTCTCATGAGTAAATAAACAATTAAATGAAATGTTATTCCCCGGTGCAGAGGGACTCATGAATAAATGAACAATTGAATGAAATAACATTCCCCGGTGCAGGGCATCTCATGAATAAATTAACAATTAAATGAAATGTTATTCCTTGGTGCAGAGGGCATCATGAATAAATAAACAATTAAATGAAATGTTATTCCCCAGTGCAGAGTATCTCACAAATAAATAAACAATTAAATGATATGTTATTCCCCGTTGCAGAGGGGCTCATGAGTAAATAAACAATTAAATAAAATGTTATTCCCCAGTGCAGAGGGTACCAGGAATAAATAAACAATTAAATGAAATGTTATACAACAGTGCAGAGCGTATCATGAATAAATTAACAATTTAATGAAAGTTATTCCCCAGTGCAGAGGGTATAATGAATAAATAAACAATTAAATGAAATGTTACACCCTGGTGCAGAAGATCTCATGAATAAATTAACAATTAAATGAAATGATACACCCCGGTGCAGAGGGTCTCATGAATAAATTAACAAATAAATGAAATGTTATACCCTGGTGCAGAGGGTCTCATGACGAAATAAGCAATTAAATGAAATATTATTCCCCAGTGCAGAAGGTCTCATGAATAAATAAACAATTAAATAAAATTTTATTCCCTGGTGCAGAGGGCCTCATGAATAAATAAACATTTAAATGAAATGTTATTCCCCAGAGCAGAGGGTATCATGAATAAATAATCAATTAAATGAAATGTTATTCCCCGTTGCAGAGTTTCTCATGAATAAATAAACAATTAAATGAAATGTTATTCCCCGGTGCAGAGGGTCTCATGAATAAGTTAACAAATAAATTAAACATTATTCCCCGATGCAGAGGGTATTATGAAGCAATAAACAATGAAATGAAATGTTATTCCCTGGTGCAGAAGCACTCATGAATAAATGAACAATGAAATGAAATGTTATTCCCCGGTGCAGAGGTCTCAAAAATAAATAAACAATTAAATGAAATGTTATACCCAGGTGCAGAGGGTCTCATGAGTAAATAAACAATTAAATGAAATGTTATTCCCCAGCGCAGAAGGTACCACGAATAAATAAACAATCAAATGAAATGTTATACCCCGGTGCAGAGGTCTCAAAAATAAATAAACAATTAAATGAAATGTTATACCCAGGTGCAGAGGGTCTCATGAGTAAATAAACAATTAAATGAAATGTTATTCCCCAGCGCAGAGGGTATCATGAATAAATATACAATTAAATTGCATGTTATACAACAGTGCAGAGCATATCATGAATAAATTAACAATTAAATGAAATGTTATTCCCCGGTGCTGAGGGTCTCATGACTAAATAAACAATTACATGAAATGTTATACCCCGGTGCAGAGTGTCTTATGAATAAATAAACAATTAAATGAAATGTTATACGCCGGTGCAGAGTTTCTCGAGTATAAATAAACAATAAAATGGAATGTTATTCCCCGGTGCAGAGGGTCTCATGACTAAATAAACAATAACATGAAATGTTATTCCCCGGTGCAGAGGGTCTCATGAATAAATTAACAATTAAATGAAATGTTATACCCCGGTGCAGAGTGTCTTATGAATAAATTAACAATTAAATGAAATGTCATTCCCCGGTGCAGAGGGTATCATGATAAATAAACAATGAAATGAAATGTTATACGCCGGTGCAGAGGGTCTCATGATTAAATAAACAATTAACTGTAACTTTCAACCCCGGTGTAGAAAGCATCATGTCAAATTAAAATTTAACTGAAACTTGATTCCCCGGTGCAGTGGGTATCATGACTAATTTAGCAGTTATCTGTAACTTTATTGCCCGGTTTAGAGGGCATCATGTCAATTAACAATTAAAAGTCATTTTTATTCCCCGGTGTAGAGGGTAGCCTGTCAAATTAACAATTAACTGTAACTTTATTCCCCAGCGTAGAGGGAATCATGTCTAAGTTAACAATTAACTGTAAATTTATTGCCCGGTGTAGAGGGAATCATGTCAATTAACAATTAACTGTAACTTTATTCCCCGGTGTAGAGGGTAGCCTGTCAAATTAACAATTAACTGTAACTTTATTCCCCAGCGTAGAGGGAATCATGTCTAAGTTAACAATTAACTGTAAATTTATTGCCCGGTGTAGAGGGCATCATATCAGTTCAACAATTAAATGTCATTGTTATTCGCGGGTGTGGAGGGTATCATGTTAAATTAACAATAAAAAGTAACTTAATACCTGGCATAGAGGGCATCATTTCGAAATTAACAATTACCTGTAAATGTATTCCATGGTGTAGAGTGTATCATGTCAAATTAACAATTAACTGTAAACTTATTCACCGCTATAGAAAGAATCAGGTCAAATTAACATTTAACTGAAACTTCAGTCCACGGTGCAGAGGGTCTCATGAATAAATAAAAAATTAAATGAAATGTTATACCCTGCTGCAGAGGGAATCATGAGTAAATTAACAATTATATGAAATGTTATACTCCGGTGCAGAGGGTCTCAGAATAAATAAACATTTAAATTAAATGTTATTCCCCGGTGCAGAGGGTCTCATGAATAAATAATCAATTTAATGAAATGTTATACCCCGGTGCAGAGGGACTCATGAATAAATAATCAATTAAATGAAATGTTATTCCCCAGTGCAGAGTGTCTCATGAATAAATAAACAATTAGATAAAATGTTATTCCCCGGTGCAGAGGGTCTCATTAATAAATTTACAATTAAGTGAAATGCTACACCCCGGTGCAGAGGATATCATGAATAAATTAACAATTAAATGAAATGTTATTCCCAGGTGCAGCGGGCCTCATGACTAAATAACCAATAAATGAAATGTTATTCCCCGCTGCAGAGGGTCTCATGAATAAATAAACAATTAAATGAAATGATATTTCCCGTAACAGAGGATCTCATGAATAAATTAACAATTAAATGAAATGTTATTCCCCGGTGCAGAGGGTCTCATGACTAAATAAACAATTAAATGAAATGTTCTTCCCCGGTGCAGAGGGTCTCATGAATAAATTAATAATTAAATGAAATGTTATACCCCGGTGCAGAGTGTCTTATTAATAAATTAACAATTAAATGAAATGTTATTCCCCAGTTCAGAGGGTCTCATGAATAAATTAACAACTAAATGAAATGTTATTCCCCGTTGCAGAGGGTCTCATGATTAAATAAACAATTAAATGATATGTTATTCCCCGGTGCAGAGGGTCTCATGAATAAATGAACAATTAAACAAAATGTTATACCCCGGTGCAGAGGGTTTTATGAATAAATAAAAAAATAAATGAAATGTTATTCCCCGGTGCAGAGGGTCTCATGAGTAAATAAACAATTAAATGAAATGTTATTCCCCGGTGCAGAGGGTCTCATGAATAAATAAACAATTAAATGAAATGTTATTCCCCAGTGCATAGGTTCTCATGAATAAATAAGCAATTAAATGAAATGTTGTTCCCCGGTGCAGAGTGTCTCATGAATAAATAAACGTTTAAATGAAATGTTATTCCCCAGTGCAGAGGGTACCATGAATAAATAAACAATTAAATGAAATGTTATACAACAGTGCAGAGCGTATCATGAATAAATTAACAATTTAATGAAAGTTATTCCCCGGTGCAGAAGGTCTCATGAATAAATTAACAATTAAATGAAATGATACACCCCGGTGCAGAGGGTCTCATGACGAAATAAGCGATTAAATGAAATATTATTCCCCAGTGCAGATTGTCTCATGAATCAATTAACAATTAAGTGAAATGCTATACCCCGGTGCAGGGTATATCATGAATAAATTAACAATTAAATGAAATGTTATTCCACACTGCAGAGGGTCTAATGAATAAATAAACAATTAAATGAAATGATATTTCCAGTAACAGAGGGTCTCATGAATAAATTAACAATTAAATGAAACGTTCTTCCCTGGTGCAGAGGCACTCATGAATAAATGAACAATTAAATGAAATGTTATTCCCCGGTGCAGAGGTCTCAAAAATAAATAAACAATTAAATGAAATGTTATACCCAGGTGCAGAGGGTCTCATGAGTAAATAAACAATTAAATGAAATGTAATTCCCCAGTGCAGAGGGTAACATGAATAAATAAACAATTAAATGAAATGTTATACCCCGGTGAAGAGGGTCGCATGAATAAATAAACAATTACATGAAATGTTATACAACAGTGCAGAGCTTATCATGAATAAATTAACAATTAAATGAAAGATACTCCCCGGTGCAGAGGGTATCATGAATAAATATACAATTAAATGACATGTTATACCACAGTGCAGAGCATATCATGAATAAATTATCAATTTAATGAAAGTTATTCACCGGAGCAGAGGGTATCATGAATAAATGAACAATTAAATGAAATGTTATACGCCGGTGCAGAGTGTTCTGAGTGTAAATAAACAATAAAATGAAATGTTATTCCCTGGTGCACAGTATTTCATGACTAAATTAACAATTAAATGAAATGTTGTTCCCCGGTGCAGAGGGTCTCATGAATAAATAAACAATTAAATGAAATGTTATACCCTGCTGCAGAGGGAATCATGAGTAAATTAACAATTATATGAAATGTTATACTCCGGTGCAGAGGGTCTCAGAATAAATAAACATTTAAATTAAATGTTATTCCCCGGTGCAGAGGGTCTCATGAATAAATAATCAATTTAATGAAATGTTATACCCCGGTGCAGAGGGACTCATGAATAAATAATCAATTAAATGAAATGTTATTCCCCAGTGCAGAGTGTCTCATGAATAAATAAACAATTAGATAAAATGTTATTCCCCGGTGCAGAGGGTCTCATTAATAAATTTACAATTAAGTGAAATGCTACACCCCGGTGCAGAGGATATCATGAATAAATTAACAATTAAATGAAATGTTATTCCCAGGTGCAGCGGGCCTCATGACTAAATAACCAATAAATGAAATGTTATTCCCCGCTGCAGAGGGTCTCATGAATAAATAAACAATTAAATGAAATGATATTTCCCGTAACAGAGGATCTCATGAATAAATTAACAATTAAATGAAATGTTATTCCCCGGTGCAGAGGGTCTCATGACTAAATAAACAATTAAATGAAATGTTCTTCCCCGGTGCAGAGGGTCTCATGAATAAATTAATAATTAAATGAAATGTTATACCCCGGTGCAGAGTGTCTTATTAATAAATTAACAATTAAATGAAATGTTATTCCCCAGTTCAGAGGGTCTCATGAATAAATTAACAACTAAATGAAATGTTATTCCCCGTTGCAGAGGGTCTCATGATTAAATAAACAATTAAATGATATGTTATTCCCCGGTGCAGAGGGTCTCATGAATAAATGAACAATTAAACAAAATGTTATACCCCGGTGCAGAGGGTTTTATGAATAAATAAAAAAATAAATGAAATGTTATTCCCCGGTGCAGAGGGTCTCATGAGTAAATAAACAATTAAATGAAATGTTATTCCCCGGTGCAGAGGGTCTCATGAATAAATAAACAATTAAATGAAATGTTATTCCCCAGTGCATAGGTTCTCATGAATAAATAAGCAATTAAATGAAATGTTGTTCCCCGGTGCAGAGTGTCTCATGAATAAATAAACGTTTAAATGAAATGTTATTCCCCAGTGCAGAGGGTACCATGAATAAATAAACAATTAAATGAAATGTTATACAACAGTGCAGAGCGTATCATGAATAAATTAACAATTTAATGAAAGTTATTCCCCGGTGCAAAGGGTATAATGAATAAATAAACAATTAAATGAAATGTTACACCCCGGTGCAGAAGGTCTCATGAATAAATTAACAATTAAATGAAATGATACACCCCGGTGCAGTGGGTCTCATGACGAAATAAGCGATTAAATGAAATATTATTCCCCAGTGCAGATTGTCTCATGAATCAATTAACAATTAAGTGAAATGCTATACCCCGGTGCAGGGTATATCATGAATAAATTAACAATTAAATGAAATGTTATTCCACACTGCAGAGGGTCTAATGAATAAATAAACAATTAAATGAAATGATATTTCCAGTAACAGAGGGTCTCATGAATAAATTAACAATTAAATGAAACGTTCTTCCCTGGTGCAGAGGCACTCATGAATAAATGAACAATTAAATGAAATGTTATTCCCCGGTGCAGAGGTCTCAAAAATAAATAAACAATTAAATGAAATGTTATACCCAGGTGCAGAGGGTCTCATGAGTAAATAAACAATTAAATGAAATGTTATTCCCCGGCGCAGAGGGTAACATGAATAAATAAACAATTAAATGAAATGTTATACCCCGGTGAAGAGGGTCGCATGAATAAATAAACAATTACATGAAATGTTATACAACAGTGCAGAGCTTATCATGAATAAATTAACAATTAAATGAAAGATACTCCCCGGTGCAGAGGGTATCATGAATAAATATACAATTAAATGACATGTTATACCACAGTGCAGAGCATATCATGAATAAATTATCAATTTAATGAAAGTTATTCACCGGAGCAGAGGGTATCATGAATAAATGAACAATTAAATGAAATGTTATACGCCGGTGCAGAGTGTCTCGAGTGTAAATATACAATAAAATGAAATGTTATTCCCTGGTGCACAGTATTTCATGACTAAATTAACAATTAAATGAAATGTTGTTCCCCGGTGCAGAGGGTCTCATGAATAAATAAACAATTAAATGAAATGTTATCTCCGCTGCAGAGGGTATCATGAATAAATAAACAATTAAATGAAATGTTATTCCCCAGTGCAGGGGGTGTCATGAGTAAACAAACAATTAAATGATATGTTATTCCCCGGTGCAGAGGGTCTCATGAATAAACGAACAACTAAATGAAATGTTATTCCCAGGTGCAGAGGTTCTCATGACTAAATAAACAATTAAATGAAATGTTATACACCGGTGCAGAGGGTCTCATGAATAAATAAACAATTAAATGAAATGTTATTCCCCGGTGCAGAGGGCCTCATGAATAAATTAACAGTTAAATGAAATATTATTCCCCGGTGCAGAGGGTCTGATGAATAAATAAACAATTAAATGAAAGGTTATTCGCCGGTGCAGAAGGTCTCATGAATAAATAAACAATTAAATGAAATTTTATTCCCCGGTGCAGAGGGCCACATGAATAAATAAACAATTAAATGAAATGTTATTCCCCGGTGCAGAGGGTATCATGAATAAATAAACAATTAAATGAAATGTTACACCCCGGTGCAGAGGGTATCATGAATAAATAAACAATTAAATGAAATGTTATTCCCCGGTGCAGAGGATATCATGAATAAATAAACAATTAAATGAAACATTATTCCCCGGTGCAGAGGGTATCATGAATAAATAAACAATTAAATGAAATGTTACACCCCGGTGCAGAGGGTATCATGAATAAATAAACAATTAAATGAAATGTTATTCCCCGGTGCAGAGGGTATCATGAATAAATAAACAATTAAATGAAATGTTACACCCCGGTGCAGAGGGTATCATGAATCAATAAACAATTAAATGAAATGTTATTCCCTGGTGCAGAGGCACTCATGAATAAATGAACAATTAAATTAAATGTTATTCCCCGGTGCAGAGGGTCTCAAAAATAAATAAACAATTAAATGAAATGTTATACCCAGGTGCAGAGGGTCTCATGAGTAAATAAACAATTAAATGAAATGTTATACCCTAGTGCAGAGTGTCTCAAGTATAAATAAACAATACAATGAAATGTTATTCCCAGGTGCAGAGGGTCTCATGAATAAATAAACAATTAAAATAAATGTTATTCTCCGCTGCAGAGGGTACCATGAATAAATAAACAATTAAATTAAATGTTATTGCCCAGTGCAGAGTGTCTCATGAATAAACAAACAATTAAATGAAATGTTATTCCCTGGTGCAGCGGGTCTCATGAATAAATAAACAATTAAATAAAAAAAATTCCCCGGTGCAGAGGGTCTCATGACTAAATAAACAATTAAATGAAATGTTATTCGCCGGTGCAGAGGGTCTCATGAATAAATAACCAATTAAATGAAATTTTATTCCCCAGTGCAGAAGGTCTCATGAATAAATAAGCGATTAAATGAAATTTTATTCCCCGGTGCAGAGGGTCTCATGAATAAATTAACAATTAAATGAAATGTTATACCTCGGTGCAGAGGGTCTCATGAATAAGTTAACAATTAAATGAAACGTTATTTCCCAGTGCAGAGGCTCTCATGAATAAATGAATAATTAAATGAAATGTTATTCCCCGGTGCAGAAGGACTCATGAATAAATGAACAAATAAATGAAATTTTATTCCCCGGTGCAGAGGGTCTCATGAATAAATAAACAATTAAATGAAATGTTGTACCCCGGTGCAGAGGGTCTCATGATTAAATAAACAATTAAATGAAATTTTATTCCCCGGTGCAGAGGGTCTCATGAATAAATTAACAACTAAATGAAATGTTATTCCCCGGTGCAGAGGGTCCCATGAATAAATAAACAATTAAATGAAATGTTATACACCAGTGCAGAGCGTATTATGAATAAATTAACAATTAAATGAAATGTTTTACCCCAGTGCAGAGTGTCTTATGAATAAATTAACAATTAAATGAAATGATATTCCCCGGTGCAGAGGGTCTCATGAATAAATGAACAATTAAATGAAATGTTATTCCCCGGTGCAGAGGGTCTCATGAATAAATTAACAATTAAACAAAATGTTATTCCCCAGTGCAGATGGTATCATGAATAAATAAGCAATTAAATGCAATGTTATTCCCCGGTGCAGAGGGTCTCATGACCAAATAAACAATTAAATTAAATGTTATTCCCTGGTGCAGACGGTCTCATGAATAAATGAACAATTAAATGAAATGATATTCCCCAGTGCCGAGGGTCTCATGAATAAATAAACAATTAAATGCAATGTTATACCCCGGTGCAGAGGTTCTCATGAATAAATAAACAGTTAATTGAAATTTTATTCACCAGTGCAGAGGGTCTCATGAATAAATAAGCAATTAAATGAAATTTTATTCCCCAGTGCAGAGGGTCTCATGAATAAATTAACAATTAAATGAAATATTATTCCCCGGTGTAGAGGGTCTCATGAAAAAATAAACAATTAAATGAAATCTTATTCCCCGGTGCAGAGGGTCTCATGAATAAAAAAACAATTAAATGAAATTTTATTCCCCAGTGCAGAGGATCTCATGAATAAATAAGCAACTAAGTGAAATTTTATTCCCCGGTGCAGAGGGTCTCATGAATAAATAAACAATTAAATGAAATGTTATTCCCCGGTGCAGAGGGACTCATGAATAAATAAACAATTAAATGAAATGTTATTCCCCGGTGCAGAGTTTCTCACGAATAAATAAACAATTATATGAAATGTTATTCCCCGGTACAGAGGGTCTCATGAATAAATAAACAATTAAATGAAATGTTATTCCCCAGTGCAGATGGTATCATGAATAAATTAACAATTAAATGAAATGTTATACCCCGGTGCAGAGGGTTTCATGAATAAATGAACAATTAAATTAAATGTTATACCCCGGTGCAGAGGGTCTCATGAATAAATTAACAATTAAATGTAATGTTATACCCCGGTGCAGAGGGTTTCATGAATAAATGAAAAATTAAATGAAATGTTATTCCCCAGTGCGGAGGGTCTCATGAATAAATTAACAATTAAATGAAATGTTATTCCCCGGTGCAGAGTGTCTCATGAATAAATTAACAATTAAATGTAATGTTATACCCCGGTGCAGAGGGTTTCATGAATAAATAAACAATTAAATGAAATGTTATTCCCCAGTGCAGAGGGTATCATGAATAAATAAACAATTAAATGAAATGTTATTCCCCGGTGCAGATGGTATCATGAATAAATTAACAATTAACTGTAGCTTTAAACCCGGTGTAGAAAGCATCATGTCATTTAACATTTAACTGATACTTGTTTTCCTGGTGCAGAGGGTATCATGAATAAAGTAACAATTAAAATAAACTTTATACCCTGTTGCAGAGGGTCTCATGATTAAATTAACAATTAACTGTAACTTTGTTACCCAGTTTAGAGGGCATCATGTCAATTTACATTTAAAAGTCATTTATATTCCCCGGTGTAGACGTTACCATGTCAAGTTAACAATTAACTGTAATATTATACCCCAGCGTAGAGGGTATCATGTCCAACTTAACAATGAACAGTAACTGTATTCCCTCGTGTAAAGTGTATAATTTAAAATTAATAATTAACAGTAACATTAATCCCCAGTTTACTGGGAATCATCTCTAAAGTAAAAATTTTCTGTAACTTTATTAATCGGTGTAATGGGCATCCTGTCAAATTAAGAGTTAACTATAACTGTATTCACTGGTGTAGAGGGAGTCATGTCTAAATTAACAATTAACTGTTACTTTACTCCACAGTGTAGAGGGTATCAATTCTAAAGTAATAATTAAGTGTAACATTATGCCCCGGCATAGAGGGAATCATGTCTAAATTAACAATTGACTGTAACTTTATTCCCCGGTGTAGAGTGCATCATGTCAATATAATAATTAACTCTAACTTTATTCCCCAGTGAAGAGGATATCATGTCAAATAAACAATTTATTGTAAATTTATTCCCCGGTGTAGAGGGCATCGTGTCAAATTAACAGTTAACTATAACTGTATACACTGGTGTAGAGGATTTCATGTCAAAGAAAGAATTAACTCTAACATTAGTACATCAGTGTACAGGGTTTGATGTCTAAGTTAAATATTAACTGTAACTTTATTCCTAGTGTAGAGGGTGTCATGCCTAATTAACAATTGACTGTAAATTTACTTCCCGGTGTAAAGGGTATCATGTCATTTTAACAATTGAATGTAACTTTATTCCCCAGTATAGAGGGTACCATGTCAAATAAACAATCAACTGTAACATTATTCCCCAGTGTAGAGGGCCACATGTCAAATTACAATTCACTTAACCTGTACAACGGGTTATACAGCTAATCATGTCAAATTAACAATTAACTGTAACTTAATACCCCTGTGTAGAGGGTTTCATGTCAAATTAACAATTGAATGTATCTTTATTCCCCGGTGTAGAGGGAATCATGTCAAATTAACAATTGACTGTAACTTTATTCCCCAGAGTAGAGGGAATCATGTCAAATTAACAATTAAACATAACTGTATACACTGGTGCAGAGGGAATCACATCAAATTACATTGAACTGAACCTTTATTACCCAGTGCAGTGGGTATCATGTCAAATTAACAATTGACTGTAACTTTACTCCCCAGTGTAGAGGGAATCATGTCAAATTAACAATTGCCTGTAACTTTATTCCCCAGAGTAGAGGGAATCATGTCAAATTAACAATTAAACATAACTGTATACACTGGTGCAGAGGGAATCACATCAAATTACATTGAACTGAACCTTTATTACCCAGTGCAGTGGGTATCATGTCAAATTAACAATTGACTGTAACTTTACTCCCCAGTGTAGAGAGAATCATGTCAAATTAACAATTGCCTGTAACTTTATTCCCCAGTGTAGAGGGTATCATGACTAAATTAACAATTAACAGAAAATTTATTACCAAGTATAGAGGGCATCATGTCAGTTGAACAATTAACTATCACAGTTATTCGCCGGTGTAGAGGGTATCATGTCAAATTAACACTTAACTTTAACATTATACCCGGTGTACAGGGCATCATGTCTAAATTAACAATGAACTGTAAGTTTATTACCTGGTATAGAGGATATCATGTCAAATTAACAATTAACTGTAAATTTATTCCCCGCTGTAGAAAGAATCAAGTCAAATTAACATTTAACTGAAACTTGCTTCTCCGGTGCAGAGGGTATCATGAATAAATTAACAAATAACTGAAACTTTTTACCACGGTGCAGAGGGTATCATTAATAAATTAACTAATAACTGAAACTTTATGCCCCGGTGCAGAGGGTATCATGAATAAATTAACAAATAACTGAAACTTCATACCCCGGTGCAAAGAGTCTCATGACTAAATTAACAATTAACTGTAATTTTACTCCCCAGTGCAGCGAGTACTATTTCAAATTAAGAACTGCCTGTATCGTTATTCCCCAGTGTAGAGGGTATCATGAATAAATTAACAATGGACTGCATCTTAATTCCCCAGTGTGGAGGGTATCATGTAAAATTAACAATGAACTGTAACTTTATCCCCTGTTGAAGAGGGCATCATGTCAAGTTAACAATTTACTATAACTGTATAAATTGGTTTAGAGGGAATCATATCAATTTACATATAACTGAACCTTTTTTCCCCGGTGCACTGGGTTTCATGTCAAATTAACAATTAACTGTAAATTTATTACCCCGTGTAGAGGGCATCATGTCAGGTTAACAATTAAATGTCATTGTAATTCGCCGGTGTAGATGGTATGATGTCAAATTAACAATTAACTGTCAGTTTATTCCCTGGTGTAGAGGGCATCATATCAAATTAACAATTAAATGTCATTGTTATTCGCCGGTGTAGAGGGTATCATGTCAATTTAACATTTAACTGAAACTTGATTCCCCGGTGCAGAGTGTATCATGACCAAATTAACAGTTAACTGTAACTTTATTACCCAGTTTAGAGGGCATCATGTCTATTAACAATTAAAAGCCATTTTTATTCTCCAGCGTAGAGGGTATCATGTCCAATTAACAATTAACTGTAATATTATACCCCAGCGTAGAGGGTATCATGTCCAAATTAACAATGAACAGTAACTGTATTCCGTGGTGTAGAGGGTATCATGTCAAATTAATAATTAACTTACATTAATCCCTGGTTTAGAGGGAATCATCTCTAAATTAGCAATTGACTAACTTTATTCACTAATGTAAAAGGCATCCTGTCAAATTAACAGTTAACTATAACTGTATTCACAAATGTAGAGAGAGCCAGGACTAAATTAACAATTAACTGTTACTTTATTCCACAGTGTAGAGGGTATCATTTCTAAATTAATAATTAAGTGTAACATTACGCCCCGGCATAGAGGGAATCATGTCTAAATTAACAATTGACTGTAACTTTATTCACCGGTGTAAAGGGTATCCTGTCAAATTAACAGTTAACTATAACTGTATTCACTGGTGTAGAGGGAGTCAGGTCTAAATGAACTATTAACTGTTACTTTATTCCACAGTGTAGAGGGTATCATTTCTAAGTTAATAATTAAGTGCAACATTACGCCCCGGCATAGCATGAATCATATCTAAATTAACAATTGACTGTAACTTTAATCCCCGGTGTAGAGTGCATCATGTCAGAATAATAATTAACTCCAACTTTATTCCCAGTGTAGAGTGCATCGTGTCAAATTAACAGTTAACTATAACTGAATTCACTGATGTAGAGGATATCATGTCAAAATAAGAATTAACTGTATCTTTATTACATCAGTGTACAGGGCTTGATGTCTAAGTTAAATAATAACTGTAACTTTATTCCCAGTGTAGAGGGTATCTTGTCTAATTAACAATTGACTGTAACTTTATTCCCCGGTATAGAGTGCATCATGTCAAATTAACAATCAACTGCAACTTTATAGACCTCTGTAGAGGATATCATGTTCAATTAACAATTAACTGAAACATTATTCCGCGGTGTAGTGGTTATCATATCTAACTTATCAATGAACTGTAACGTTATTCCCTGGTGTAGAGGGAATCATGTCTAAATTAAAGTTAATTGTAACTTTATTCCCCGGTGTAGAGGGCATCGTGTCAAATTAACAGTTAAATATAACTGTATTCACCAGTGTAGAGGATATCATTTCAAAATAAGGATTAACTGTAACTTTAGTACATCAGTGTACAGGGTTTGATGGCTAAGTTAAATATTAACTGTAACATTGTTACCAGTGTAAAGGGTATCTTGTCTAATTTACAATTGAATGTAACTTTATTCCCCAGTGTCGAGGGTATCATGTCAAATAAACAATCAACTATAACTTTATTCCCCGGTGTAGAGGGCATCATGTCAAATTAACAGTTAAATATAACTGTATTCACCAGTGTAGAGGTTATCATTTCAAAATAAGGATTAACTGTAACTTTAGTACATCAGTGTACAGGGTTTGATGGCTAAGTTAAATATTAACTGTAACATTGTTACCAGTGTAAAGGGTATCTTGTCTAATTTACAATTGAATGTAACTTTATTCCCCAGTGTCGAGGGTATCATGTCAAATAAACAATCAACTGTAACATTACTCCCCGCTGTAGAGGGCCCCTTGTCAAATTACAATTAATTGTAGTTTTATACCACGTTATACAGGTTATCATGTCAAATTAACAATGGACTGTATCTTTATTCACCAGTGCAGAAGTGATCATGTCAAATTAACAATTAACTGTAACTTTATTCCACGGTGTAGAGGGTATCATGTCAAATTAACAATTAACTGTAACTTTGTTACATGGTGTAGAGTGAATCACGTCTAAATTATCAAATAATTGTTACTTAATTCCCCTGTGTAGAGGGTTTCATGTTAAATTAACAATTGACTGTAACTTTATTCCCCGGTGTAGAGGGAATCATGTCAAATAACATTTAACTGGAACTTTATTTCTTGTGTAGAGGGCATCATATCTAAATTAACAATTAACTGTAACATTAGTTCCCGGTGTAGAGGGCATCATGTCAAATTAACAACTAAATATAACTGTATACACTGGTGTAGAGGGAATCATAGCAAATTACATTTAATGAAACTTTATTCCCCGGTGCAGTGGGTATCATGTCAAATTAACAATTAACTGTAAATTTATTATCCGGTTTAGAGGGCATCATGTCTAAATTAACAATTAACTGTAACATTATCACTGGTGTGGAGGGTATCATGTCTAAATTAACAATGAACTGTAAGTTTATTACCTGGTGTAGAGGACATCATTTCAAATTAACAATTAACTGTAAATGTATTCCCCGCTGTAGAAAGAATCAAGTCAAATTATCATTTAACTGAAACTTGATTCCCCGGTGCAGAGATATCATGAATAAATTAACAAATAACTGAAACTATATACCACGGTGCAGGGAGTCTCATCACTAAATTAACAAATAACTGTAACTTTACTCCCCAGTGTAGTGAGCACTATTTCAAATTAACAACTAATTGTATCGTTATTCCCCAGTGGAGAAGGTATCTTGAATAAATTAACAATAAACTGCAACTGTATTACCCGGTTTAGAGGGCATCATGTCAATTAACAATTAAAAGTCATTTTTATTCCCCGGTGCAGAGGGTACCATGTCAAATTAACAATTAACTGTAACATTATTCCCCGGCATAGAGGGTATCATGTCTAAATTAAGAATTAACTGTGATGCGCTATCAATTACTCATAAAAGACTGAGAGTTAAGAGAGTAACTACCACAAACTGTAACTCTATTCCTGGTGTAGTGTGTATCATGTCAAATTAATAATTAACTGTAACAGTAATCCCCGGTGTAGAGGGAATCATCTTTAAATTAACAATTGACTGTAACTTTATTCCACAGTGTAAAGGGCATTCTGTCAAATTAAGAATTAACTATAAGTGTATTTACTGGTGTAGAGGGACTCATGCCTAAATTAACAATTGACTGTAACTTTATTCACCAGTGTAAAGGGCATTCTGCCAAATTAAGAATTAACTATAAGTGTATTTACTGGTGTAGAGGGACTCATGTCTAAATTAACAATTAACTGTAACTTTATTCCACAGTGTAAAGGGCATTCTGTCAAATTAAGAGTTAACTATAACTGTGTTTACTGGTGTAGAGGGACTCATGTCTAAATTAACAATTGACTGTAACTTTATTCCACAGTGTAAAGGGCATTCTGTCAAATTAAGAGTTAACTATAACTGTGTTTACTGGTGTCGAGGGACTCATGTCTAAATTAACAATTGACTGTAACTTTATTCCCCAGTGTAAAGGGCATTCTGTCAAATTAAGAGTTAACTATAACTGTATTCACTGGTGTAGAGGGACTCATGTCTAAATTAACAATTGACTCTAACTTTATTCCACGGTGTAGAGTGCATCATGTCTAAATTAACAAATGACTGTAACTTTATTCCACGGTGTAGAGTGCATCATGTCTAAATTAACAATTAACTGTAACTTTATTCCACGGTGTAGAGTGCATCATGTCAAATTAACAATTAACTGTAACTTTATTCCCCGGTGTAGAGGGCATCATCTCAAATTAACAATTAACTGTAACTTTATTCCACGGTGTAGAGTGCATCATGTCAAATTAACAATTAACTCTAACTTTATTCCACGGAGTAGAGTGCATCATGTCAAATTAACAATTAACTGTAACTTTATTCCCCGGTGTAGAGGGCATCATGTCTAAATTAACAATTAACTGTAACTTTATTCCACGGTGTAGAGTGCATCATGTCAAATTAACAATTAACTCTAACTTTATTCCACGGAGTAGAGTGCATCATGTCAAATTAATAATTAACTCTAACTTTATTCCCTGGTGTAGAGTGCATCATGTCAAATTAACAATTAACTCTAACTTTATTCCACGGAGTAGAGTGCATCATGTCAAATTAATAATTAACTCTAACTTTATTCCACGGAGTAGAGTGCATCATTTCAAATTAACAATCAACTGCAACTTTACACCCCGGTGCAGAGGATGTCATGTCAAATTACCAATTAAGTGAAACATTATACCGCGGTGTAGAGGGTATCATGTATAACTTATCAATGAACTGTAACTTTATTCGCTGGTTTAGAGTATTTCATGACTAAATTAACAATGAATGTAACTTTATTCCCTCGTCTAGAGGGAATCATGACTAAATTAACCATGAATGTAAATATATTCCCTGGTGTAGAGGGAATCATGACTAAGTTAACAATGAATGAAACTTTATGCCCTGGTGTAGAGGGCATCGTGTCAAATTAACAGTTAACTATAACTGTATTCACTGGTGTAGAGGATATCATGTCAAAATAAGAATTAACTCTAACTTTAGTTCATCAGTGTAGAGGAGTTTATATCTAAGTTAACTATTAACTGTAACTTTATTCCCGTTGTAGAGGGCATCATGTCTAATTAACAATTGAATGTAACTTTAATCTCCAGTGTAGAGGATATCATGTATAACTTATCAATGAACTGTAACTTTATTCGCTTGTGTAGAGTGTATCTTTTCAAATTATTTGTTAACTGTAACTTTATTCCCTGGTGTAGAGGGCATCATGTCAATTTAACAGTTAGCTGTAACTTTATTCACTGGTGTAGAGGATATCATGTCAAATTAAGAATTAACTGTAAATTTAGTTCATCAGATAGAGTTAACAATTAACTGTAACTTTATTCCTGGTGTAGAAGGTATCATGTCTAATTAACAATTGACTGTAACTTTATTCCTGGTGTAGAAGGTATCATGTCTAATTAACAATTGACTATAACTTTATTACCCGGTGTAGAGGGTACCATGTCTAAATTAACAATTGAATGTAACTTTATTCTCCAGTGTAGAGGGTATCATGTCTAAATTAACAATTAACTGTAACATTATTTCCTGGTTTAGAGGGCTTCATGTCAATTATCACTTAAATGTCATTTTTATTCCCCAGTGTAGAAGGTATCATGTCAAATTAACAATTGACTGTAACTTTATTCACCGGTGTAGAGCGAATCATATCAAATAACATTTACTGAAACGTTATTTCTGGTGTAGAGGGCTTCATGTCTAAATTAACAATTAACCGTAATTTTATCCTCCGGTGTAGAGGGTACCATTTCAAATTAACAATTATCTGTAACGTTATTAACCGGTTTAGAGGGCATCATATCAATTTAAAAATTAATTGCAATTTTTAATCCCTGGTGTAGAGGGCATCATGTCAAATTAACAATTAACTGTAACTTTATTCCCCGGTGTAGAGGGCATCATCTCAAATTAACAATTAACTGTAACTTTATTCCCCGGTGTAGAGGGCATCATCTCAAATTAACAATTAACTGTAACTTTATTCCCAGGTGTAGAGGGCATCATGTCAAATTAACAATTAACTGTAACTTTATTCCCCGGTGTAGAGGGCATCATCTCAAATTAACAATTAACTGTAACTTTATTCCCTGGTGTAGAGGGCATCATCTCAAATTAACAATTAACTGTAACTTTATTCCCTGGTGTAGAGGGCATCATCTCAAATTAACAATTAACTGTAACTTTATTCCCAGGTGTAGAGGGCATCATGTCAAATTAACAATTAACTGTAACTTTATTCCCCGGTGTAGAGGGCATCATCTCAAATTAACAATTAACTGTAACTTTATTCCCCGGTGTAGAGGGCATCATGTCAAATTAACAATTAACTGTAACTTTATTCCCTGGTGTAGAGGGCATCATGTCAAATTAACAATTAACTGTAACTTTATTCCCCGGTGTAGAGGGCATCATGTCAAATTAACAATTAACTGTAACTTTATTCCCCGGTGTAGAGGGCATCATGTCAAATTAACAATTAACTGTAACTTTATTCCCCGGTGTAGAGGGCATCATGTCAAATTAACAATTAACTGTAACTTTATTCCCTGGTGTAGAGGGTATCATGTCAAATTAACAATTAACTGTAACTTTATTCCCTGGTGTAGAGGGCATCATGTCAAATTAACAATTAACTGTAACTTTATTCCCTGGTGTAGAGGGCATCATGTCAAATTAACAATTAACTGTAACTTTATTCCCTGGTGTAGAGGGTATCATCTCAAATTAACAATTAACTGTAACTTTATTCCCCGGTGTAGAGGGCATCATGTCAAATTAACAATTAACTGTAACTTTATTCCCTGGTGTAGAGGGCATCATCTCAAATTAACAATTAACTGTAACTTTATTCCCCGGTGTAGAGGGCATCATGTCAAATTAACAATTAACTGTAACTTTATTCCCTGGTGTAGAGGGCATCATGTCAAATTAACAATTAACTGTAACTTTATTCCCCGGTGTAGAGGGCATCATGTCAAATTAACAATTAACTGTAACTTTATTCCCTGGTGTAGAGGGCATCATGTCAAATTAACAATTAACTGTAACTTTATTCCCTGGTGTAGAGGGCATCATGTCAAATTAACAATTAACTGTAACTTTATTCCCTGGTGTAGAGGGTATCATGTCAAATTAACAATTAACTGTAACTTTATTCCCTGGTGTAGAGGGTATCATGTCAAATTAACAATTAACTGTAACTTTATTCCCTGGTGTAGAGTGCATCATGTCAAATTAACAATTAACTGTAACTTTATTCCCCGGTGTAGAGGGCATCATCTCAAATTAACAATTAACTGTAACTTTATTCCCTGGTGTAGAGGGCATCATGTCAAATTAACAATTAACTGTAACTTTATTCCCTGGTGTAGAGGGCATCATGTCAAATTAACAATTAACTGTAACTTTATTCCCAGGTGTAGAGGGTATCATGTCAAATTAACAATTAACTGTAACTTTATTCCCTGGTGTAGAGGGCATCATGTCAAATTAACAATTAACTGTAACTTTGTTCCCCGGTGTAGAGGGCATCATGTCAAATTAACAATTAACTGTAACTTTATTCCCTGGTGTAGAGGGCATCATGTCAAATTAACAATTAACTGTAACTTTATTCCCTGGTGTAGAGGGCATCATCTCAAATTAACAATTAACTGTAACTTTATTCCCTGGTGTAGAGTGCATCATGTCAAATTAACAATTAACTGTAACTTTATTCCCTGGTGTAGAGGGCATCATCTCAAATTAACAATTAACTGTAACTTTATTCCCAGGTGTAGAGTGCATCATGTCAAATTAACAATTAACTGTAACTTTATTCCCTGGTGTAGAGGGCATCATCTCAAATTAACAATTAACTGTAACTTTATTCCCTGGTGTAGAGGGCATCATCTCAAATTAACAATTAACTGTAACTTTATTCCCAGGTGTAGAGTGCATCATGTCAAATTAACAATTAACTGTAACTTTGTTCCCCGGTGTAGAGGGCATCATGTCAAATTAACAATTAACTGTAACTTTATTCCCCGGTGTAGAGGGTATCATCTCAAATTAACAATTAACTGTAACTTTATTCCCCGGTGTAGAGGGTATCATCTCAAATTAACAATTAACTGTAACTTTATTCCCTGGTGTAGAGGGCATCATCTCAAATTAACAATTAACTGTAACTTTATTCCCCGGTGTAGAGGGTATCATGTCAAATTAACAATTAACTGTAACTTTATTCCCAGGTGTAGAGTGCATCATGTCAAATTAACAATTAACTGTAACTTTATTCCCCGGTGTAGAGGGTATCATCTCAAATTAACAATTAACTGTAACTTTATTCCCTGGTGTAGAGGGCATCATCTCAAATTAACAATTAACTGTAACTTTATTCCCCGGTGTAGAGGGCATCATGTCAAATTAACAATTAACTGTAACTTTATTCCCTGGTGTAGAGGGCATCATGTCAAATTAACAATTAACTGTAACTTTATTCCCCGGTGTAGAGGGCATCATGTCAAATTAACAATTAACTGTAACTTTATTCCCCGGTGTAGAGGGTATCATGTCAAATTAACAATTAACTGTAACTTTATTCCCTGGTGTAGAGGGCATCATGTCAAATTAACAATTAACTGTAACTTTATTCCCCGGTGTAGAGGGTGTCATGTCAAATTAACAATTAACTGTAACTTTATTCCCTGGTGTAGAGGGTATCATGTCAAATTAACAATTAACTGTAACTTTATTCCCCGGTGTAGAGGGTATCATGTCAAATTAACAATTAACTGTAACTTTATTCCCCGGTGTAGAGGGTGTCATGTCAAATTAACAATTAACTGTAACTTTATTCCCTGGTGTAGAGGGTATCATGTCAAATTAACAATTAACTGTAACTTTATTCCCCGGTGTAGAGGGTGTCATGTCAAATTAACAATTAACTGTAACTTTATTCCCAGGTGTAGAGGGCATCATGTCAAATTAACAATTAACTGTAACTTTATTCCCAGGTGTAGAGGGCATCATGTCAAATTAACAATGAACTGTAACTTTATTCCCTGGTGTAGAGGGCATCATGTCAAATTAACAATTAACTGTAACTTTATTCCCCGGTGTAGAGGGCATCATGTCAAATTAACAATTAACTGTAACTTTATTCCCCGGTGTAGAGGGCATCATGTCAAATTAACAATTAACTGTAACTTTATTCCCCGGTGTAGAGGGCATCATGTCAAATTAACAATTAACTGTAACTTTATTCCCAGGTGTAGAGGGCATCATGTCAAATTAACAATTAACTGTAACTTTATTCCCTGGTGTAGAGGGCATCATGTCAAATTAACAATTAACTGTAACTTTATTCCCTGGTGTAGAGGGTATCATGTCAAATTAACAATTAACTGTAACTTTATTCCCTGGTGTAGAGGGTATCATGTCAAATTAACAATTAACTGTAACTTTATTCCCTGGTGTAGAGGGTATCATGTCAAATTAACAATTAACTGTAACTTTATTCCCCGGTGTAGAGGGTATCATGTCAAATTAACAATTAACTGTAACTTTATTCCCTGGTGTAGAGGGCATCATGTCAAATTAACAATTAACTGTAACTTTATTCCCAGGTGTAGAGTGCATCATGTCAAATTAACAATTAACTGTAACTTTATTCCCAGGTGTAGAGGGCATCATGTCAAATTAACAATTAACTGTAACTTTATTCCCTGGTGTAGAGGGCATCATGTCAAATTAACAATTAACTGTAACTTTATTCCCAGGTGTAGAGGGCATCATGTCAAATTAACAATTAACTGTAACTTTATTCCCTGGTGTAGAGGGCATCATGTCAAATTAACAATTAACTGTAACTTTATTCCCTGGTGTAGAGGGTATCATGTCAAATTAACAATTAACTGTAACTTTATTCCCAGGTGTAGAGTGCATCATGTCAAATTAACAATTAACTGTAACTTTATTCCCAGGTGTAGAGGGCATCATGTCAAATTAACAATTAACTGTAACTTTATTCCCCGGTGTAGAGTGCATCATGTCAAATTAACAATTAACTGTAACTTTATTCCCTGGTGTAGAGGGCATCATGTCAAATTAACAATTAACTGTAACTTTATTCCCCGGTGTAGAGGGCATCATGTCAAATTAACAATTAACTGTAACTTTATTCCCTGGTGTAGAGGGCATCATGTCAAATTAACAATTAACTGTAACTTTATTCCCTGGTGTAGAGGGCATCATGTCAAATTAACAATTAACTGTAACTTTATTCCCCGGTGTAGAGGGTATCATGTCAAATTAACAATTAACTGTAACTTTATTCCCTGGTGTAGAGGGCATCATGTCAAATTAACAATTAACTGTAACTTTATTCCCTGGTGTAGAGGGCATCATGTCAAATTAACAATTAACTGTAACTTTATTCCCCGGTGTAGAGGGCATCATGTCAAATTAACAATTAACTGTAACTTTATTCCCTGGTGTAGAGGGCATCATCTCAAATTAACAATTAACTGTAACTTTATTCCCTGGTGTAGAGGGTATCATGTCAAATTAACAATTAACTGTAACTTTATTCCCTGGTGTAGAGGGCATCATCTCAAATTAACAATTAACTGTAACTTTATTCCCCGGTGTAGAGGGCATCATGTCAAATTAACAATTAACTGTAACTTTATTCCCTGGTGTAGAGGGTATCATCTCAAATTAACAATTAACTGTAACTTTATTCCCTGGTGTAGAGGGCATCATGTCAAATTAACAATTAACTGTAACTTTATTCCCTGGTGTAGAGGGCATCATGTCAAATTAACAATTAACTGTAACTTTATTCCCCGGTGTAGAGGGCATCATGTCAAATTAACAATTAACTGTAACTTTATTCCCCGGTGTAGAGGGCATCATCTCAAATTAACAATTAACTGTAACTTTATTCCCCGGTGTAGAGGGCATCATGTCAAATTAACAATTAACTGTAACTTTATTCCCTGGTGTAGAGGGCATCATCTCAAATTAACAATTAACTGTAACTTTATTCCCTGGTGTAGAGGGCATCATGTCAAATTAACAATTAACTGTAACTTTATTCCCAGGTGTAGAGGGTATCATGTCAAATTAACAATTAACTGTAACTTTATTCCCTGGTGTAGAGGGCATCATCTCAAATTAACAATTAACTGTAACTTTATTCCCCGGTGTAGAGGGTATCATGTCAAATTAACAATTAACTGTAACTTTATTCCCTGGTGTAGAGGGCATCATGTCAAATTAACAATTAACTGTAACTTTATTCCCTGGTGTAGAGGGCATCATCTCAAATTAACAATTAACTGTAACTTTATTCCCTGGTGTAGAGGGCATCATCTCAAATTAACAATTAACTGTAACTTTATTCCCCGGTGTAGAGGGCATCATGTCAAATTAACAATTAACTGTAACTTTATTCCCCGGTGTAGAGGGCATCATGTCAAATTAACAATTAACTGTAACTTTATTCCCTGGTGTAGAGGGCATCATGTCAAATTAACAATTAACTGTAACTTTATTCCCTGGTGTAGAGGGCATCATCTCAAATTAACAATTAACTGTAACTTTATTCCCTGGTGTAGAGGGCATCATGTCAAATTAACAATTAACTGTAACATTATTCCCTGGTGTAGAGGGCATCATCTCAAATTAACAATTAACTGTAACTTTATTCCCTGGTGTAGAGGGCATCATGTCAAATTAACAATTAACTGTAACTTTATTCCCTGGTGTAGAGGGCATCATCTCAAATTAACAATTAACTGTAACTTTATTCCCTGGTGTAGAGGGCATCATGTCAAATTAACAATTAACTGTAACATTATTCCCTGGTGTAGAGGGCATCATCTCAAATTAACAATTAACTGTAACTTTATTCCCTGGTGTAGAGGGCATCATGTCAAATTAACAATTAACTGTAACTTTATTCCCCGGTGTAGAGGGCATCATGTCAAATTAACTATTCACTGTAACTTTATTCCCTGGTGTAGAGGGCATCATCTCAAATTAACAATTAACTGTAACTTTATTCCCAGGTGTAGAGGGTATCATGTCAAATTAACAATTAACTGTAACTTTGTTCCCCGGTGTAGAGGGCATCATGTCAAATTAACAATTAACTGTAACTTTATTCCCTGGTGTAGAGGGCATCATGTCAAATTAACAATTAACTGTAACTTTATTCCCTGGTGTAGAGGGCATCATGTCAAATTAACAATTAACTGTAACTTTATTCCCTGGTGTAGAGGGCATCATGTCAAATTAACAATTAACTGTAACTTTATTCCCCGGTGTAGAGGGCATCATGTCAAATTAACAATTAACTGTAACTTTATTCCCTGGTGTAGAGGGCATCATGTCAAATTAACAATTAACTGTAACTTTATTCCCTGGTGTAGAGGGCATCATGTCAAATTAACAATTAACTGTAACTTTATTCCCTGGTGTAGAGGGCATCATGTCAAATTAACAATTAACTGTAACTTTATTCCCTGGTGTAGAGGGTATCATGTCAAATTAACAATTAACTGTAACTTTATTCCCCAGTGTAGAGGGTATCATGTCAAATTAACAATTAACTGTAACTTTATTCCCTGGTGTAGAGGGTATCATGTCAAATTAACAATTAACTGTAACTTTATTCCCTGGTGTAGAGGGCATCATCTCAAATTAACAATTAACTGTAACTTTATTCCCTGGTGTAGAGGGCATCATGTCAAATTAACAATTAACTGTAACTTTATTCCCTGGTGTAGAGGGCATCATCTCAAATTAACAATTAACTGTAACTTTATTCCCCGGTGTAGAGGGCATCATGTCAAATTAACAATTAACTGTAACTTTATTCCCTGGTGTAGAGGGCATCATGTCAAATTAACAATTAACTGTAACTTTATTCCCTGGTGTAGAGTGTATCATGTCAAATTAACAATTAACTGTAACTTTATTCCCTGGTGTAGAGGGCATCATGTCAAATTAACAATTAACAGTAACTTTATTCCCTGGTGTAGAGGGCATCATGTCAAATTAACAATTAACAGTAACTTTGTTCCCTGGTGTAGAGGGTATCATGTCAAATTAACAATTAACTGTAACTTTATTCCCTGGTGTAGAGGGCATCATGTCAAATTAACAATTAACAGTAACTTTGTTCCCTGGTGTAGAGGGCATCATCTCAAATTAACAATTAACTGTAACTTTATTCCCCGGTGTAGAGGGTATCATGTCAAATTAACAATTCACTGTAACTTTATTCCCTGGTGTAGAGGGTATCATGTCAAATTAACAATTATCTGTAACTTTATTCCCCGGTGTAGAGGGTATCATGTCAAATTAACAATTAACAGTAACTTTGTTCCCTGGTGTAGAGGGCATCATCTCAAATTAACAATTCACTGTAACTTTATTCCCTGGTGTAGAGGGTATCATGTCAAATTAACAATTATCTGTAACTTTATTCCCCGGTGTAGAGGGCATCATGTCAAATTAACAATTAACTGTAACTTTATTCCCTGGTGTAGAGGGCATCATCTCAAATTAACAATTAACTGTAACTTTATTCCCCGGTGTAGAGGGTATCATGTCAAATTAACAATTAACTGTAACTTTATTCCCCGGTGTAGAGGGCATCATGTCAAATTAACAATTAACTGTAACTTTATTCCCCGGTGTAGAGGGCATCATCTCAAATTAACAATTAACTGTAACTTTATTCCCTGGTGTAGAGGGCATCATGTCAAATTAACAATTAACTGTAACTTTATTCCCCGGTGTAGAGTGCATCATCTCAAATTAACAATTAACTGTAACTTTATTCCCTGGTGTAGAGGGCATCATGTCAAATTAACAATTAACTGTAACTTTATTCCCCGGTGTAGAGGGCATCATGTCAAATTAACAATTAACTGTAACTTTATTCCCCGGTGTAGAGGGCATCATCTCAAATTAACAATTAACTGTAACTTTATTCCCCGGTGTAGAGGGCATCATGTCAAATTAACAATTAACTGTAACTTTATTCCCTGGTGTAGAGGGCATCATCTCAAATTAACAATTAACTGTAACTTTATTCCCTGGTGTAGAGGGCATCATGTCAAATTAACAATTAACTGTAACTTTATTCCCTGGTGTAGAGGGTATCATGTCAAATTAACAATTAACTGTAACTTTATTCCCTGGTGTAGAGGGTATCATGTCAAATTAACAATTAACTGTAACTTTATTCCCCGGTGTAGAGGGCATCATCTCAAATTAACAATTAACTGTCACTTTATTCCCAGGTGTAGAGGGCATCATGTCAAATTAACAATTAACTGTAACTTTATTCCCCGGTGTAGAGGGCATCATGTCAAATTAACTATTAACTGTAACTTTATTCCCCGGTGTAGAGTGCATCATGTCAAATTAACAATTAACTGTAACTTTATTCCCTGGTGTAGAGGGCATCATGTCAAATTAACAATTAACTGTAACTTTATTCCCTGGTGTAGAGTGCATCATGTCAAATTAACAATTAACTGTAACTTTATTCCCCGGTGTAGAGGGCATCATCTCAAATTAACAATTAACTGTAACTTTATTCCCTGGTGTAGAGGGTATCATGTCAAATTAACAATTAACTGTAACTTTATTCCCCGGTGTAGAGGGTATCATCTCAAATTAACAATTAACTGTAACTTTATTCCCCGGTGTAGAGGGCATCATGTCAAATTAACAATTAACTGTAACTTTATTCCCTGGTGTAGAGGGCATCATGTCAAATTAACAATTAACTGTAACTTTATTCCCCGGTGTAGAGGGCATCATGTCAAATTAACAATGAACTGTAACTTTATTCCCTGGTGTAGAGGGCATCATGTCAAATTAACAATTAACTGTAACTTTATTCCCCGGTGTAGAGGGTATCATGTCAAATTAACAATTAACTGTAACTTTATTCCCCGGTGTAGAGGGTATCATCTCAAATTAACAATTAACTGTAACTTTATTCCCCGGTGTAGAGGGTATCATCTCAAATTAACAATTAACTGTAACTTTATTCCCTGGTGTAGAGGGCATCATGTCAAATTAACAATTAACTGTAACTTTATTCCCCGGTGTAGAGGGCATCATGTCAAATTAACAATTAACTGTAACTTTATTCCCCGGTGTAGAGGGTATCATCTCAAATTAACAATTAACTGTAACTTTATTCCCTGGTGTAGAGGGCATCATGTCAAATTAACAATTAACTGTAACTTTATTCCCCGGTGTAGAGGGCATCATGTCAAATTAACAATTAACTGTAACTTTATTCCCCGGTGTAGAGGGTATCATCTCAAATTAACAATTAACTGTAACTTTATTCCCAGGTGTAGAGGGCATCATGTCAAATTAACAATTAACTGTAACTTTATTCCCCGGTGTAGAGGGCATCATGTCAAATTAACAATTAACTGTAACTTTATTCCCTGGTGTAGAGGGCATCATGTCAAATTAACAATTAACTGTAACTTTATTCCCCGGTGTAGAGGGTATCATCTCAAATTAACAATTAACTGTAACTTTATTCCCTGGTGTAGAGGGCATCATGTCAAATTAACAATTAACTGTAACTTTATTCCCCGGTGTAGAGTGCATCATGTCAAATTAACAATTAACTGTAACTTTATTCCCCGGTGCAGAGGGCATCATGTCAAATTAACAATTAACTGTAACTTTATTCCCTGGTGTAGAGGGCATCATCTCAAATTAACAATTAACTGTAACTTTATTCCCTGGTGTAGAGGGCATCATGTCAAATTAACAATTAACTGTAACTTTATTCCCTGGTGTAGAGGGTATCATGTCAAATTAACAATTAACTGTAACTTTATTCCCTGGTGTAGAGGGCATCATGTCAAATTAACAATTAACTGTAACTTTATTCCCTGGTGTAGAGGGCATCATCTCAAATTAACAATTAACTGTAACTTTATTCCCCGGTGTAGAGGGCATCATGTCAAATTAACAATTAACTGTAACTTTATTCCCCGGTGTACAGGGCATCATGTCAAATTAACAATTAACTGTAACTTTATTCCCCGGTGTAGAGGGCATCATCTCAAATTAACAATTAACTGTAACTTTTTTCCCCGGTGTAGAGGGCATCATGTCAAATTAACAATTAACTGTAACTTTATTCCCCGGTGTAGAGGGCATCATGTCAAATTAACAATTAACTGTAACTTTATTCCCAGGTGTAGAGGGCATCATGTCAAATTAACAATTAACTGTAACTTTATTCCCTGGTGTAGAGGGCATCATCTCAAATTAACAATTAACTGTAACTTTATTCCCTGGTGTAGAGGGCATCATCTCAAATTAACAATTAACTGTAACTTTATTCCCTGGTGTAGAGGGCATCATCTCAAATTAACAATTAACTGTAACTTTATTCCCAGGTGTAGAGGGTATCATGTCAAATTAACAATTAACTGTAACTTTATTCCCCGGTGTAGAGGGCATCATGTCAAATTAACAATTAACTGTAACTTTATTCCCTGGTGTAGAGGGTATCATGTCAAATTAACAATTAACTGTAACTTTATTCCCCGGTGTAGAGGGTATCATGTCAAATTAACAATTAACTGTAACTTTATTCCCCGGTGTAGAGGGTATCATGTCAAATTAACAATTAACTGTAACTTTATTCCCCGGTGTAGAGGGCATCATCTCAAATTAACAATTAACTGTAACTTTATTCCCCGGTGTAGAGGGCATCATGTCAAATTAACAATTAACTGTAACTTTATTCCCCGGTGTAGAGGGTATCATGTCAAATTAACAATTAACTGTAACTTTGTTCCCCGGTGTAGAGGGCATCATCTCAAATTAACAATTAACTGTAACTTTATTCCCCGGTGTAGAGGGCATCATGTCAAATTAACAATTAACTGTAACTTTATTCCCCGGTGTAGAGGGCATCATCTCAAATTAACAATTAACTGTAACTTTATTCCCTGGTGTAGAGTGCATCATGTCAAATTAACAATTAACTGTAACTTTATTCCCCGGTGTAGAGGGCATCATGTCAAATTAACAATTAACTGTAACTTTATTCCCCGGTGTAGAGGGTATCATGTCAAATTAACAATTAACTGTAACTTTATTCCCTGGTGTAGAGGGCATCATGTCAAATTAACAATTAACTGTAACTTTATTCCCTGGTGTAGAGGGCATCATGTCAAATTAACAATTAACTGTAACTTTATTCCCTGGTGTAGAGGGCATCATCTCAAATTAACAATTAACTGTAACTTTATTCCCTGGTGTAGAGGGCATCATGTCAAATTAACAATTAACTGTAACTTTATTCCCTGGTGTAGAGGGCATCATGTCAAATTAACAATTAACTGTAACTTTATTCCCCGGTGTAGAGGGTATCATGTCAAATTAACAATTAACTGTAACTTTATTCCCCGGTGTAGAGGGCATCATGTCAAATTAACAATTAACTGTAACTTTATTCCCTGGTGTAGAGGGCATCATGTCAAATTAACAATTAACTGTAACTTTATTCCCCGGTGTAGAGTGCATCATCTCAAATTAACAATTAACTGTAACTTTATTCCCCGGTGTAGAGGGCATCATGTCTAATTAACAATTAACTGTAACTTTATTCCCCGGTGTAGAGGGCATCATGTCAAATTAACAATTAACTGTAACTTTATTCCCCGGTGTAGAGGGCATCATGTCAAATTAACAATTAACTGTAACTTTATTCCCCGGTGTACAGGGCATCATGTCTAATTAACAATTAACTGTAACTTTATTCCCCGGTGTAGAGGGCATCATGTCAAATTAACAATTAACTGTAACTTTATTCCCCGGTGTAGAGGGCATCATGTCAAATTAACAATTAACTGTAACTTTATTCCCTGGTGTACAGGGCATCATGTCTAATTAACAATTAACTGTAACTTTATTCCCTGGTGTAGAGTGCATCATGTCAAATTAACAATTAACTGTAACTTTATTCCCTGGTGTAGAGGGCATCATGTCAAATTAACAATTAACTGTAACTTTATTCCCCGGTGTAGAGGGCATCATGTCAAATTAACAATTAACTGTAACTTTATTCCCCGGTGTAGAGGGCATCATGTCAAATTAACAATTAACTGTAACTTTATTCCCTGGTGTAGAGGGTATCATCTCAAATTAACAATTAACTGTAACTTTATTCCCTGGTGTAGAGGGCATCATGTCAAATTAACAATTAACTGTAACTTTATTCCCCGGTGTAGAGGGCATCATCTCAAATTAACAATTAACTGTAACTTTGTTCCCCGGTGTAGAGGGTATCATGTCAAATTAACAATTAACTGTAACTTTATTCCCTGGTGTAGAGGGCATCATGTCAAATTAACAATTAACTGTAACTTTATTCCCTGGTGTAGAGGGCATCATGTCAAATTAACAATTAACTGTAACTTTATTCCCCGGTGTAGAGGGCATCATGTCAAATTAACAATTAACTGTAACTTTATTCCCTGGTGTAGAGGGCATCATGTCAAATTAACAATTAACTGTAACTTTATTCCCCGGTGTAGAGGGCATCATGTCAAATTAACAATTAACTGTAACTTTATTCCCTGGTGTAGAGGGCATCATGTCAAATTAACAATTAACTGTAACTTTATTCCCTGGTGTAGAGTGCATCATGTCAAATTAACAATTAACTGTAACTTTATTCCCTGGTGTAGAGGGCATCATGTCAAATTAACAATTAACTGTAACTTTATTCTCCGGTGTAGAGGGCATCATGTCAAATTAACAATTAACTGTAACTTTATTCCCTGGTGTAGAGGGTATCATGTCAAATTAACAATTAACTGTAACTTTATTCCCCGGTGTAGAGGGCATCATGTCTAATTAACAATTAACTGTAACTTTATTCCCTGGTGTAGAGGGTATCATGTCAAATTAACAATTAACTGTAACTTTATTCCCTGGTGTAGAGGGCATCATCTCAAATTAACAATTAACTGTAACTTTATTCCCCGGTGTAGAGGGTATCATGTCAAATTAACAATTAACTGTAACTTTATTCCCCGGTGTAGAGGGTATCATGTCAAATTAACAATTAACTGTAACTTTATTCCCCGGTGTAGAGGGCATCATGTCAAATTAACAATTAACTGTAACTTTATTCCCCGGTGTAGAGGGTATCATGTCAAATTAACAATTAACTGTAACTTTATTCCCCGGTGTAGAGGGCATCATGTCAAATTAACAATTAACTGTAACTTTATTCCCCAGTGTAGAGGGCATCATCTCAAATTAACAATTAACTGTAACTTTATTCCCCGGTGTAGAGGGCATCATGTCAAATTAACAATTAACTGTAACTTTATTCCCCGGTGTAGAGTGCATCATGTCAAATTAACAATTAACTGTAACTTTATTCCCCGGTGTAGAGGGCATCATGTCAAATTAACAATTAACTGTAACTTTATTCCCCGGTGTAGAGGGTATCATGTCAAATTAACAATTAACTGTAACTTTATTCCCTGGTGTAGAGGGCATCATGTCAAATTAACAATTAACTGTAACTTTATTCCCCGGTGTAGAGGGCATCATCTCAAATTAACAATTAACTGTAACTTTATTCCCTGGTGTAGAGGGTATCATCTCAAATTAACAATTAACTGTAACTTTATTCCCTGGTGTAGAGGGTATCATGTCAAATTAACAATTATCTGTAACTTTATTCCCTGGTGTAGAGGGCATCATGTCAAATTAACAATTAATTGTAACTTTATTCCCTGGTGTAGAGGGCATCATGTCAAATTAACAATTAACTGTAACTTTATTCCCCGGTGTAGAGGGCATCATGTCAAATTAACAATTAACTGTAACTTTATTCCCTGGTGTAGAGGGTATCATCTCAAATTAACAATTAACTGTAACTTTATTCCCTGGTGTAGAGGGCATCATGTCAAATTAACAATTAACTGTAACTATATTCCCTGGTGTAGAGGGCATCATGTCTAATTAACAATTAACTGTAACTTTATTCCCTGGTGTAGAGGGCATCATGTCAAATTAACAATTAACTGTAACTTTATTCCCTGGTGTAGAGGGTATCATGTCAAATTAACAATTAACTGTAACTTTATTCCCCGGTGTAGAGGGTATCATGTCAAATTAACAATTAACTGTAACTTTATTCCCTGGTGTAGAGGGTATCATGTCTAATTAACAATTAACTGTAACTTTATTCCCTGGTGTAGAGGGCATCATGTCAAATTAACAATTAACTGTAACTTTATTCCCCGGTGTAGAGGGCATCATGTCAAATTAACTATTAACTGTAACTTTATTCCCTGGTGTAGAGGGCATCATGTCAAATTAACAATTAACTGTAACTATATTCCCTGGTGTAGAGGGCATCATGTCTAATTAACAATTAACTGTAACTTTATTCCCTGGTGTAGAGGGCATCATGTCAAATTAACTATTAACTGTAACTTTATTCCCTGGTGTAGAGGGCATCATGTCAAATTAACAATTAACTGTAACTTTATTCCCCGGTGTAGAGGGTATCATCTCAAATTAACAATTAACTGTAACTTTATTCCCTGGTGTAGAGGGCATCATGTCAAATTAACAATTAACTGTAACTTTATTCCCCGGTGTAGAGGGCATCATGTCAAATTAACAATTAACTGTAACTTTATTCCCCGGTGTAGAGGGCATCATGTCAAATTAACTATTAACTGTAACTTTATTCCCCAGTGTAGAGGGTATCATGTCAAATTAACAATTAACTGTAACTTTATTCCCCGGTGTAGAGGGCATCATGTCAAATTAACAATTAACTGTAACTTTATTCCCCGGTGTAGAGGGTATCATCTCAAATTAACAATTAACTGTAACTTTATTCCCCGGTGTAGAGGGCATCATGTCAAATTAACAATTAACTGTAACTTTATTCCCCGGTGTAGAGGGCATCATGTCAAATTAACAATTAACTGTAACTTTATTCCCCGGTGTAGAGGGTATCATCTCAAATTAACAATTAACTGTAACTTTATTCCCCGGTGTAGAGGGCATCATCTCAAATTAACAATTAACTGTAACTTTATTCCCCGGTGTAGAGGGCATCATGTCAAATTAACAATTAACTGTAACTTTATTCCCCGGTGTAGAGGGCATCATGTCAAATTAACAATTAACTGTAACTTTATTCCCTGGTGTAGAGGGTATCATGTCAAATTAACAATTAACTGTAACTTTATTCCCTGGTGTAGAGGGTATCATGTCAAATTAACAATTAACTGTAACTTTATTCCCCGGTGTAGAGGGCATCATGTCAAATTAACAATTAACTGTAACTTTATTCCCCGGTGTAGAGGGCATCATGTCAAATTAACAATTAACTGTAACATTATTCCCTGGTGTAGAGGGTATCATGTCAAATTAACAATTAACTGTAACTTTATTCCCCGGTGTAGAGGGCATCATGTCAAATTAACAATTAACTGTAACATTATTCCCTGGTGTAGAGGGTATCATGTCAAATTAACAATTAACTGTAACTTTATTCCCCGGTGTAGAGGGCATCATGTCAAATTAACAATTAACTGTAACTTTATTCCCTGGTGTAGAGGGTATCATGTCAAATTAACAATTAACTGTAACTTTATTCCCCGGTGTAGAGGGTGTCATGTCAAATTAACAATGAACTGTAACTTTATTCCCCGGTGTAGAGGGCATCATGTCAAATTAACAATTAACTGTAACTTTATTCCCCGGTGTAGAGGGCATCATGTCAAATTAACAATTAACTGTAACTTTATTCCCTGGTGTAGAGGGCATCATGTCAAATTAACAATTAACTGTAACTTTATTCCCTGGTGTAGAGGGCATCATGTCAAATTAACAATTAACTGTAATTTTATTCCCTGGTGTAGAGGGCATCATCTCAAATTAACAATTAACTGTAACTTTATTCCCTGGTGTAGAGGGTATCATGTCAAATTAACAATTAACTGTAACTTTATTCCCCGGTGTATAGGGCATCATGTCAAATTAACAATTAACTGTAACTTTATTCCCTGGTGTAGAGGGCATCATGTCAAATTAACAATTAACTGTAACTTTATTCCCCGGTGTAGAGGGCATCATCTCAAATTAACAATTAACAGTAACTTTATTCCCTGGTGTAGAGGGCATCATGTCAAATTAACAATTAACTGTAACTTTATTCCCCGGTGTAGAGGGTATCATGTCAAATTAACAATTAACTGTAACTTTATTCCCCGGTGTAGAGGGTATCATGTCAAATTAACAATTAACTGTAACTTTATTCCCTGGTGTAGAGGGCATCATGTCAAATTAACAATTAACTGTAACTTTATTCCCTGGTGTAGAGGGCATCATGTCAAATTAACAATTAACTGTAACTTTGTTCCCTGGTGTAGAGGGCATCATGTCAAATTAACAATTAACTGTAACTTTATTCCCTGGTGTAGAGGGTATCATGTCAAATTAACAATTAACTGTAACTTTATTCCCCGGTGTAGAGGGCATCATGTCAAATTAACAATTAACTGTAACTTTATTCCCTGGTGTAGAGGGCATCATGTCAAATTAACAATTAACTGTAACTTTATTCCCTGGTGTAGAGGGTATCATGTCAAATTAACAATTAACTGTAACTTTATTCCCCGGTGTAGAGGGCATCATGTCAAATTAACAATTAACTGTAACTTTATTCCCTGGTGTAGAGGGCATCATGTCAAATTAACAATTAACTGTAACTTTATTCCCCGGTGTAGAGGGCATCATGTCAAATTAACAATTAACTGTAACTTTACTCCCCGGTGTAGAGGGCATCATGTCAAATTAACAATTAACTGTAACTTTATTCCCTGGTGTAGAGGGCATCATGTCAAATTAACAATTAACTGTAACTTTATTCCCTGGTGTAGAGGGTATCATGTCAAATTAACAATTAACTGTAACTTTATTCCCCGGTGTAGAGGGTATCATCTCAAATTAACAATTAACTGTAACTTTATTCCCTGGTGTAGAGGGCATCATCTCAAATTAACAATTAACTGCAACTTTATTCCCCGGTGTAGAGGGCATCATGTCAAATTAACAATTAACTGTAACATTATTCCCTGGTGTAGAGGGTATCATGTCAAATTAACAATTAACTGTAACTTTATTCCCCGGTGTAGAGTGCATCATGTCAAATTAACAATTAACTGTAACTTTATTCCCTGGTGTAGAGGGTATCATGTCAAATTAACAATTAACTGTAACTTTATTCCCTGGTGTAGAGGGTATCATGTCAAATTAACAATTAACTGTAACTTTATTCCCTGGTGTAGAGGGTATCATGTCAAATTAACAATTAACTGTAACTTTATTCCCTGGTGTAGAGGGCATCATGTCAAATTAACAATTAACTGTAACTTTATTCCCTGGTGTAGAGGGCATCATGTCAAATTAACAATTAACTGTAACTTTATTCCCCGGTGTAGAGGGCATCATCTCAAATTAACAATTAACTGTAACATTATTCCCCGGTGTAGAGGGCATCATCTCAAATTAACAATTAACTGTAACTTTATTCCCCGGTGTAGAGGGCATCATCTCAAATTAACAATTAACTGTAACTTTATTCCCCGGTGTAGAGGGCATCATGTCAAATTAACAATTAACTGTAACTTTATTCCCTGGTGTAGAGGGTATCATGTCAAATTAACAATTAACTGTAACTTTATTCCCCGGTGTAGAGGGCATCATGTCAAATTAACAATTAACTGTAACTTTATTCCCTGGTGTAGAGGGTATCATGTCAAATTAACAATTAACTGTAACTTTATTCCCTGGTGTAGAGGGCATCATGTCAAATTAACAATTAACTGTAACTTTATTCCCAGGTGTAGAGGGCATCATGTCAAATTAACAATTAACTGCAACATTATTCCCCGGTGTAGAGGGCATCATGTCAAATTAACAATTAACTGTAACTTTATTCCCCGGTGTAGAGGGCATCATGTCAAATTAACAATTAACTGTAACTTTATTCCCCGGTGTAGAGGGCATCATGTCAAATTAACAATTAACTGTAACTTTATTCCCTGGTGTAGAGGGCATCATGTCAAATTAACAATTAACTGTAACTTTATTCCCCGGTGTAGAGGGCATCATGTCAAATTAACAATTAACTGTAACTTTATTCCCTGGTGTAGAGGGCATCATCTCAAATTAACAATTAACTGTAACTTTATTCCCTGGTGTAGAGGGCATCATGTCAAATTAACAATTAACTGTAACTTTATTCCCTGGTGTAGAGGGCATCATCTCAAATTAACAATTAACTGTAACTTTATTCCCCGGTGTAGAGGGTATCATGTCAAATTAACAATTAACTGTAACTTTATTCCCCGGTGTAGAGGGCATCATGTCAAATTAACAATTAACTGTAACTTTATTCCCCGGTGTAGAGGGCATCATCTCAAATTAACAATTGACTGTAACTTTATTCCCCGGTGTAGAGGGCATCATGTCAAATTAACAATTAACTGTAACTTTATTCCCTGGTGTAGAGGGCATCATGTCAAATTAACAATTAACTGTAACTTTATTCCCTGGTGTAGAGGGCATCATGTCAAATTAACAATTAACTGTAACTTTATTCCCCGGTGTAGAGGGCATCATGTCAAATTAACAATTAACTGTAACTTTATTCCCCGGTGTAGAGGGCATCATGTCAAATTAACAATTAACTGTAACATTATTCCCTGGTGTAGAGGGTATCATGTCAAATTAACAATTAACTGTAACTTTATTCCCCGGTGTAGAGGGCATCATCTCAAATTAACAATTAACTGTAACTTTATTCCCTGGTGTAGAGGGCATCATGTCAAATTAACAATTAACTGTAACTTTGTTCCCTGGTGCAGAGGGCATCATGTCAAATTAACAATTAACTGTAACTTTATTCCCTGGTGTAGAGGGTATCATGTCAAATTAACAATTAACTGTAACTTTATTCCCCGGTGTAGAGGGTGTCATGTCAAATTAACAATGAACTGTAACTTTATTCCCCGGTGTAGAGGGCATCATGTCTAAATTAACAATTAACTGGAACTTTATTCCCTGGTGTAGAGGGCATCATGTCAAATTAACAATTAACTGTAACTTTATTCCCCGGTGTAGAGGGTATCATGTCAAATTAACAATTAACTGTAACCTTATTCCCTGGTGTAGAGGGCATCATGTCAAATTAACAATTAACTGTAACTTTATTCCCTGGTGTAGAGGGTATCATGTCAAATTAACAATTAACTGTAACTTTATTCCCCGGTGTAGAGGGCATCATGTCAAATTAACAATTAACTGTAACTTTATTCCCCGGTGTAGAGGGCATCATGTCAAATTAACAATTAACTGTAACTTTGTTCCCTGGTGTAGAGGGCATCATCTCAAATTTACAATTAACTGTAACTTTATTCCCCGGTGTAGAGGGTATCATGTCAAATTAACAATTAACTGTAACTTTATTCCCTGGTGTAGAGGGCATCATGTCAAATTAACAATTAACTGTAACTTTATTCCCTGGTGTAGAGGGCATCATGTCAAATTAACAATTAACTGTAACTTTATTCCCTGGTGTAGAGGGCATCATCTCAAATTAACAATTAACTGTAACTTTATTCCCTGGTGTAGAGGGCATCATGTCAAATTAACAATTAACTGTAACTTTATTCCCCGGTGTAGAGGGCATCATGTCAAATTAACAATTAACTGTAACTTTATTCCCTGGTGTAGAGGGCATCATCTCAAATTAACAATTAACTGTAACTTTATTCCCTGGTGTAGAGGGCATCATGTCAAATTAACAATTAACTGTAACTTTATTCCCTGGTGTAGAGGGCATCATGTCAAATTAACAATTAACTGTAACTTTATTCCCTGGTGTAGAGGGCATCATCTCAAATTAACAATTAACTGTAACTTTATTCCCTGGTGTAGAGGGCATCATGTCAAATTAACAATTAACTGTAACTTTATTCCCCGGTGTAGAGGGCATCATGTCAAATTAACAATTAACTGTAACTTTATTCCCTGGTGTAGAGGGCATCATCTCAAATTAACAATTAACTGTAACTTTATTCCCCGGTGTAGAGGGTATCATCTCAAATTAACAATTAACTGTAACTTTATTCCCTGGTGTAGAGGGCATCATGTCAAATTAACAATTAACTGTAACTTTATTCCCCGGTGTAGAGGGTATCATCTCAAATTAACAATTAACTGTAACTTTATTCCCCGGTGTAGAGGGCATCATCTCAAATTAACAATTAACTGTAACTTTATTCCCCGGTGTAGAGGGTATCATCTCAAATTAACAATTCACTGTAACTTTATTCCCTGGTGTAGAGGGCATCATGTCAAATTAACAATTAACTGTAACTTTATTCCCCGGTGTAGAGGGCATCATGTCAAATTAACAATTAACTGTAACTTTATTCCCCGGTGTAGAGGGCATCATCTCAAATTAACAATTAACTGTAACTTTATTCCCTGGTGTAGAGGGCATCATGTCTAAATTAACAATTAACTGTAACTTTATTCCCTGGTGTAGAGGGCATCATCTCAAATTAACAATTAACTGTAACTTTAATCCCTGGTGTAGAGGGCATCATGTCAAATTAACAATTAACTGTAACTTTATTCCCTGGTGTAGAGGGCATCATGTCTAAATTAACAATTAACTGTAACTTTATTCCCTGGTGTAGAGGGCATCATCTCAAATTAACAATTAACTGTAACTTTATTCCCTGGTGTAGAGGGCATCATGTCAAATTAACAATTAACTGTAACTTTATTCCCCGGTGTAGAGGGCATCATCTCAAATTAACAATTAACTGTAACTTTATTCCCCGGTGTAGAGGGCATCATCTCAAATTAACAATTAACTGTAACTTTATTCCCCGGTGTATAGGGCATCATGTCAAATTAACAATTAACTGTAACTTTATTCCCCGGTGTAGGGGGCATCATGTCAAATTAACAATTAACTGTAACTTTATTCCCAGGTGTAGAGTGCATCATCTCAAATTCACAATTAACTGTAACTTTATTCCCCGGTGTAGAGGGCATCATGTCAAATTAACAATTAACTGTAACTTTATTCCCTGGTGTAGAGTGCATCATGTCAAATTAACAATTAACTGTAACTTTATTCCCAGGTGTAGAGGGCATCATGTCAAATTAACAATTAACTGTAACTTTATTCCCCGGTGTAGAGGGTATCATGTCAAATTAACAATTAACTGTAACTTTATTCCCTGGTGTAGAGGGTATCATCTCAAATTAACAATTAACTGTAACTTTATTCCCTGGTGTAGAGGGTATCATCTCAAATTAACAATTAACTGTAACTTTATTCCCAGGTGTAGAGGGCATCATGTCAAATTAACAATTAACTGTAACTTTATTCCCCGGTGTAGAGGGCATCATGTCAAATTAACAATTAACTGTAACTTTATTCCCCGGTGTAGAGGGCATCATGTCAAATTAACAATTAACTGTAACTTTATTCCCTGGTGTAGAGGGTATCATGTCAAATTAACAATTAACTGTAACTTTATTCCCTGGTGTAGAGGGCATCATGTCAAATTAACAATTAACTGTAACTTTATTCCCCGGTGTAGAGGGCATCATGTCAAATTAACAATTAACTGTAACTTTATTCCCCGGTGTAGAGGGCATCATCTCAAATTAACAATTAACTGTAACTTTATTCCCCGGTGTAGAGGGCATCATGTCAAATTAACAATTAACTGTAACTTTATTCCCTGGTGTAGAGGGCATCATCTCAAATTAACAATTAACTGTAACTTTATTCCCTGGTGTAGAGTGCATCATGTCAAATTAACAATTAACTGTAACTTTATTCCCCGGTGTAGAGTGCATCATGTCAAATTAACAATTAACTGTAACTTTATTCCCCGGTGTAGAGTGTATCATCTCAAATTAACAATTAACTGTAACTTTATTCCCTGGTGTAGAGGGCATCATGTCAAATTAACAATTAACTGTAACTTTATTCCCCGGTGTAGAGGGTATCATGTCAAATTAACAATTAACTGTAACTTTATTCCCTGGTGTAGAGGGCATCATGTCAAATTAACAATTAACTGTAACTTTATTCCCTGGTGTAGAGGGCATCATCTCAAATTAACAATTAACTGTAACTTTATTCCCCGGTGTAGAGGGCATCATGTCAAATTAACAATTAACTGTAACTTTATTCCCTGGTGTAGAGGGTATCATGTCAAATTAACAATTAACTGTAACTTTATTCCCAGGTGTAGAGGGTATCATGTCAAATTAACAATTAACTGTAACTTTATTCCCCGGTGTAGAGGGCATCATGTCAAATTAACAATTAACTGTAACTTTATTCCCCGGTGTAGAGGGCATCATGTCAAATTAACAATTAACTGTAACTTTATTCCCTGGTGTAGAGGGTATCATGTCAAATTAACAATTAACTGTAACTTTATTCCCTGGTGTAGAGGGCATCATGTCAAATTAACAATTAACTGTAACTTTATTCCCCGGTGTAGAGGGCATCATGTCAAATTAACAATTAACTGTAACTTTATTCCCCGGTGTAGAGGGCATCATGTCAAATTAACAATTAACTGTAACTTTATTCCCTGGTGTAGAGGGTATCATGTCAAATTAACAATTAACTGTAACTTTATTCCCTGGTGTAGAGGGCATCATGTCAAATTAACAATTAACTGTAACTTTATTCCCCGGTGTAGAGGGCATCATCTCAAATTAACAATTAACTGTAACTTTATTCCCTGGTGTAGAGTGCATCATGTCAAATTAACAATTAACTGTAACTTTATTCCCCGGTGTAGAGGGCATCATGTCAAATTAACAATTAACTGTAACTTTATTCCCCGGTGTAGAGGGCATCATGTCAAATTAACAATTAACTGTAACTTTATTCCCTGGTGTAGAGGGCATCATCTCAAATTAACAATTAACTGTAACTTTATTCCCCGGTGTAGAGGGTATCATGTCAAATTAACAATTAACTGTAACTTTATTCCCTGGTGTAGAGGGTATCATGTCAAATTAACAATTAACTGTAACTTTATTCCCTGGTGTAGAGGGCATCATGTCAAATTAACAATTAACTGTAACTTTATTCCCTGGTGTAGAGGGCATCATCTCAAATTAACAATTAACTGTAACTTTATTCCCCGGTGTAGAGGGTATCATGTCAAATTAACAATTAACTGTAACTTTATTCCCTGGTGTAGAGGGTATCATGTCAAATTAACAATTAACTGTAACTTTATTCCCTGGTGTAGAGGGCATCATGTCAAATTAACAATTAACTGTAACTTTATTCCCCGGTGTAGAGGGCATCATCTCAAATTAACAATTAACTGTAACTTTATTCCCTGGTGTAGAGGGTATCATGTCAAATTAACAATTAACTGTAACTTTATTCCCCGGTGTAGAGGGCATCATCTCAAATTAACAATTAACTGTAACTTTATTCCCTGGTGTAGAGGGTATCATGTCAAATTAACAATTAACTGTAACTTTATTCCCTGGTGTAGAGGGCATCATGTCAAATTAACAATTAACTGTAACATTATTCCCTGGTGTAGAGGGCATCATGTCAAATTAACAATTAACTGTAACTTTATTCCCCGGTGTAGAGGGTATCATGTCAAATTAACAATTAACTGTAACTTTATTCCCTGGTGTAGAGGGCATCATCTCAAATTAACAATTAACTGTAACTTTATTCCCAGGTGTAGAGGGTATCATCTCAAATTAACAATTAACTGTAACTTTATTCCCCGGTGTAGAGGGTATCATCTCAAATTAACAATTAACTGTAACTTTATTCCCTGGTGTAGAGGGCATCATGTCAAATTAACAATTAACTGTAACTTTATTCCCAGGTGTAGAGTGCATCATGTCAAATTAACAATTAACTGTAACTTTATTCCCCGGTGTAGAGGGCATCATGTCAAATTAACAATTAACTGTAACATTATTCCCTGGTGTAGAGGGCATCATCTCAAATTAACAATTAACTGTAACTTTATTCCCTGGTGTAGAGGGCATCATGTCAAATTAACAATTAACTGTAACATTATTCCCTGGTGTAGAGGGCATCATGTCAAATTAACAATTAACTGTAACTTTATTCCCCGGTGTAGAGGGTATCATGTCAAATTAACAATTAACTGTAACTTTATTCCCTGGTGTAGAGGGCATCATGTCAAATTAACAAATAACTGTAACTTTATTCCCAGGTGTAGAGTGCATCATGTCAAATTAACAATTAACTGTAACTTTATTCCCTGGTGTAGAGGGTATCATCTCAAATTAACAATTAACTGTAACTTTATTCCCCAGTGTAGAGGGTATCATGTCAAATTAACAATTAACTGTAACTTTATTCCCCGGTGTAGAGGGCATCATGTCAAATTAACAATTAACTGTAACTTTATTCCCTGGTGTAGAGGGTATCATGTCAAATTAACAATTAACTGTAACTTTATTCCCTGGTGTAGAGGGCATCATGTCAAATTAACAATTAACTGTAACTTTATTCCCTGGTGTAGAGGGTATCATGTCAAATTAACAATTAACTGTAACTTTATTCCCTGGTGTAGAGGGTATCATCTCAAATTAACAATTAACTGTAACTTTATTCCCCGGTGTAGAGGGCATCATGTCAAATTAACAATTAACTGTAACTTTATTCCCTGGTGTAGAGGGTATCATCTCAAATTAACAATTAACTGTCACTTTATTCCCTGGTGTAGAGGGCATCATCTCAAATTAACAATTAACTGTAACTTTATTCCCCGGTGTAGAGGGCATCATGTCAAATTAACAATTAACTGTAACTTTATTCCCCGGTGTAGAGGGCATCATCTCAAATTAACAATTAACTGTAACTTTATTCCCCGGTGTAGAGGGCATCATGTCAAATTAACAATTAACTGTAACTTTATTCCCTGGTGTAGAGGGCATCATGTCAAATTAACAATTAACTGTAACTTTATTCCCCGGTGTAGAGGGTATCATGTCAAATTAACAATTAACTGTAACATTATTCCCTGGTGTAGAGGGCATCATGTCAAATTAACAATTAACTGTAACTTTATTCCCTGGTGTAGAGGGCATCATGTCAAATTAACAATTAACTGTAACTTTATTCCCCGGTGTAGAGGGCATCATGTCAAATTAACAATTAACTGTAACTTTATTCCCCGGTGTAGAGTGCATCATGTCAAATTAACAATTAACTGTAACATTATTCCCTGGTGTAGAGGGCATCATCTCAAATTAACAATTAACTGTAACTTTATTCCCTGGTGTAGAGGGCATCATGTCAAATTAACAATTAACTGTAACTTTATTCCCCGGTGTAGAGGGCATCATGTCAAATTAACAATTAACTGTAACTTTATTCCCCGGTGTAGAGGGCATCATGTCAAATTAACAATTAACTGTAACTTTATTCCCCGGTGTAGAGTGCATCATGTCAAATTAACAATTAACTGTAACATTATTCCCTGGTGTAGAGGGCATCATCTCAAATTAACAATTAACTGTAACTTTATTCCCTGGTGTAGAGGGCATCATGTCAAATTAACAATTAACTGTAACTTTATTCCCTGGTGTAGAGGGCATCATGTCAAATTAACAATTAACTGTAACTTTATTCCCCGGTGTAGAGGGTATCATGTCAAATTAACAATTAACTGTAACATTATTCCCTGGTGTAGAGGGCATCATGTCAAATTAACAATTAACTGTAACTTTATTCCCTGGTGTAGAGGGCATCATGTCAAATTAACAATTAACTGTAACTTTATTCCCTGGTGTAGAGTGCATCATGTCAAATTAACAATTAACTGTAACTTTATTCCCCGGTGTAGAGGGTATCATGTCAAATTAACAATTAACTGTAACTTTATTCCCTGGTGTAGAGGGTATCATGTCAAATTAACAATTAACTGTAACTTTATTCCCCGGTGTAGAGGGCATCATGTCAAATTAACAATTAACTGTAACTTTATTCCCTGGTGTAGAGGGCATCATGTCAAATTAACAATTAACTGTAACTTTATTCCCCGGTGTAGAGGGCATCATCCCAAATTAACAATTAACTGTAACTTTACTCCCCGGTGTAGAGGGCATCATGTCAAATTAACAATTAACTGTAACTTTATTCCCCGGTGTAGAGGGCATCATGTCAAATTAACAATTAACTGTAACTTTATTCCCTGGTGTAGAGGGCATCATGTCAAATTAACAATTAACTGTAACTTAATTCCCTGGTGTAGAGGGTATCATGTCAAATTAACAATTAACTGTAACTTTATTCCCCGGTGTAGAGGGCATCATGTCAAATTAACAATTAACTGTAACTTTATTCCCCGGTGTAGAGTGTATCATGTCAAATTAACAATTAACTGTAACTTTATTCCCTGGTGTAGAGGGCATCATGTCAAATTAACAATTAACTGTAACTTTATTCCCCGGTGTAGAGGGTATCATGTCAAATTAACAATTAACTGTAACTTTATTCCCCGGTGTAGAGGGCATCATGTCAAATTAACAATTAACTGTAACTTTATTCCCTGGTGTAGAGGGTATCATGTCAAATTAACAATTAACTGTAACTTAATTCCCTGGTGTAGAGGGTATCATGTCAAATTAACAATTAACTGTAACTTTATTCCCCGGTGTAGAGGGCATCATGTCAAATTAACAATTAACTGTAACTTTATTCCCCGGTGTAGAGTGTATCATGTCAAATTGACAATTAACTGTAACTTTATTCCCTGGTGTAGAGGGCATCATGTCAAATTAACAATTAACTGTAACTTTATTCCCCGGTGTAGAGGGTATCATGTCAAATTAACAATTAACTGTAACTTTATTCCCTGGTGTAGAGGGCATCATGTCAAATTAACAATTAACTGTAACTTTATTCCCCGGTGTAGAGGGTATCATGTCAAATTAACAATTAACAGTAACTTAATTCCCTGGTGTAGAGGGTATCATGTCAAATTAACAATTAACTGTAACTTTATTCCCCGGTGTAGAGGGTATCATGTCAAATTAACAATTAACTGTAACTTAATTCCCTGGTGTAGAGGGTATCATGTCAAATTAACAATTAACTGTAACTTTATTCCCCGGTGTAAAGGGCATCATGTCAAATTAACAATTAACTGTAACATTATTCCCTGGTGTAGAGGGTATCATGTCAAATTAACAATTAACTGTAACTTTATTCCCCGATGTAGAGGGCATCATGTCAAATTAACAATTAACTGTAACTTTATTCCCCGGTGTAGAGGGTATCATGTCAAATTAACAATTAACTGTAACTTTATTCCCTGGTGTAGAGGGTATCATGTCAAATTAACAATTAACTGTAACTTTATTCCCTGGTGTAGAGGGCATCATGTCAAATTAACAATTAACTGTAACTTTATTCCCCGGTGTAGAGGGTATCATGTTAAATTAACAATTAACTGTAACTTTATTCCCTGGTGTAGAGGGCATCATGTCAAATTAACAATTAACTGTAACTTTATTCCCCGGTGTAGAGGGTATCATGTCAAATTAACAATTAACAGTAACTTTATTCCCTGGTGTAGAGGGTATCATGTCAAATTAACAATTAACTGTAACTTTATTCCCTGGTGTAGAGGGCATCATGTCAAATTAACAATTAACTGTAACTTTATTCCCCGGTGTAGAGGGTATCATGTCAAATTAACAATTAACTGTAACTTTATTCCCCGGTGTAGAGTGCATCATGTCAAATTAACAATTAACTGTAACTTTATTCCCTGGTGTAGAGGGTATCATCTCAAATTAACAATTAACTGTAACTTTATTCCCTGGTGTAGAGGGCATCATGTCAAATTAACAATTAACTGTAACTTTATTCCCTGGTGTGGAGGGCATCATGTCAAATTAACAATTAACTGTAACTTTATTCCCTGGTGTAGAGGGTATCATGTCAAATTAACAATTAACTGTAACTTTATTCCCCGGTGTAGAGGGTATCATGTCAAATTAACAATTAACTGTAACTTTATTCCCTGGTGTAGAGGGCATCATGTCAAATTAACAATTAACTGTAACTTTATTCCCCGGTGTAGAGGGCATCATGTCAAATTAACAATTAACTGTAACTTTATTCCCCGGTGTAGAGGGTATCATGTCAAATTAACAATTAACTGTCACTTTATTCCCTGGTGTAGAGGGCATCATCTCAAATTAACAATTAACTGTAACTTTATTCCCTGGTGTAGAGTGCATCATGTCAAATTAACAATTAACTGTAACTTTATTCCCTGGTGTAGAGTGCATCATGTCAAATTAACAATTAACTGTAACTTTATTCCCTGGTGTAGAGTGCATCATGTCAAATTAACAATTAACTGTAACATTATTCCCTGGTGTAGAGGGCATCATGTCAAATTAACAATTAACTGTAACTTTATTCCCTGGTGTAGAGGGCATCATGTCAAATTAACAATTAACTGTAACTTTATTCCCCGGTGTAGAGGGCATCATCTCAAATTAACAATTAACTGTAACTTTATTCCCTGGTGTAGAGGGCATCATCTCAAATTAACAATTAACTGTAACTTTATTCCCCGGTGTAGAGGGTATCATGTCAAATTAACAATTAACTGTAACATTATTCCCTGGTGTAGAGGGCATCATCTCAAATTAACAATTAACTGTAACTTTATTCCCCGGTGTAGAGGGCATCATCTCAAATTAACAATTAACTGTAACTTTATTCCCCGGTGTAGAGGGCATCATCTCAAATTAACAATTAACTGTAACTTTACTCCCCGGTGTAGAGGGCATCATGTCAAATTAACAATTAACTGTAACTTTATTCCCCGGTGTAGAGGGCATCATCTCAAATTAACAATTAACTGTAACTTTATTCCCCGGTGTAGAGGGCATCATCTCAAATTAACAATTAACTGTAACTTTATTCCCCGGTGTAGAGGGCATCATCTCAAATTAACAATTAACTGTAACTTTACTCCCCGGTGTAGAGGGCATCATGTCAAATTAACAATTAACTGTAACTTTATTCCCCGGTGTAGAGTGCATCATCTCAAATTAACAATTAACTGTAACTTTATTCCCTGGTGTAAAGGGCATCATCTCAAATTAACAATTAACTGTAACTTTATTCCCAGGTGTAGAGGGCATCATGTCAAATTAACAATTAACTGTAACTTTATTCCCCGGTGTAGAGGGCATCATGTCAAATTAACAATTAACTGTAACTTTATTCCCCGGTGTAGAGGGCATCATGTCAAATTAACAATTAACTGTAACTTTATTCCCCGGTGTAGAGGGCATCATCTCAAATTAACAATTAACTGTAACTTTATTCCCTGGTGTAGAGGGCATCATGTCAAATTAACAATTAACTGTAACTTTATTCCCCAGTGTAGAGTGCATCATGTCAAATTAACAATTAACTGTAACTTTATTCCCCGGTGTAGAGGGTATCATGTCAAATTAACAATTAACTGTAACTTTATTCCCCGGTGTAGAGGGCATCATGTCAAATTAACAATTAACTGTAATTTTATTCCCTGGTGTAGAGGGCATCATGTCAAATTAACAATTAACTGTAACTTTATTCCCCGGTGTAGAGGGCATCATGTCAAATTAACAATTAACTGTAACTTTATTCCCCGGTGTAGAGGGCATCATCTCAAATTAACAATTAACTGTAACTTTATTCCCCAGTGTAGAGGGCATCATGTCAAATTAACAATTAACTGTAACTTTATTCCCCGGTGTAGAGGGCATCATCTCAAATTAACAATTAACTGTAACTTTATTCCCCGGTGTAGAGGGTATCATGTCAAATTAACAATTAACTGTAACTTTATTCCCTGGTGTAGAGGGCATCATCTCAAATTAACAATTAACTGTAACTTTATTCCCTGGTGTAGAGGGCATCATCTCAAATTAACAATTAACTGTAACTTTATTCCCTGGTGTAGAGGGCATCATGTCAAATTAACAATTAACTGTAACTTTATTCCCTGGTGTAGAGGGCATCATGTCAAATTAACAATTAACTGTAACTTTATTCCCCGGTGTAGAGTGCATCATGTCAAATTAACAATTAACTGTAACTTTATTCCCCGGTGTAGAGGGCATCATGTCAAATTAACAATTAACTGTAACTTTATTCCCCGGTGTAGAGGGCATCATGTCAAATTAACAATTAACTGTAACTTTATTCCCTGGTGTAGAGGGCATCATGTCAAATTAACAATTAACTGTAACTTTATTCCCCGGTGTAGAGGGCATCATGTCTAATTAACAATTAACTGTAACTTTATTCCCAGGTGTAGAGGGCATCATGTCAAATTAACAATTAACTGTAACTTTATTCCCCGGTGTAGAGGGCATCATGTCTAATTAACAATTAACTGTAACTTTATTCCCAGGTGTAGAGGGCATCATGTCAAATTAACAATTAACTGTAACTTTATTCCCCGGTGTAGAGGGCATCATGTCTAATTAACAATTAACTGTAACTTTATTCCCAGGTGTAGAGGGCATCATGTCAAATTAACAATTAACTGTAACTTTATTCCCCGGTGTAGAGGGTGTCATCTCAAATTAACAATTAACTGTAACTTTATTCCCTGGTGTAGAGGGCATCATGTCAAATTAACAATTAACTGTAACTTTATTCCCTGGTGTAGAGGGTATCATGTCAAATTAACAATTAACTGTAACTTTATTCCCCGGTGTAGAGGGCATCATGTCAAATTAACAATTAACTGTAACTTTATTCCCCGGTGTAGAGGGCATCATGTCAAATTAACAATTAACTGTAACTTTATTCCCTGGTGTAGAGGGCATCATGTCAAATTAACAATTAACTGTAACTTTATTCCCTGGTGTAGAGGGTATCATGTCAAATTAACAATTAACTGTAACTTTATTCCCCGGTGTAGAGGGCATCATGTCAAATTAACAATTAACTGTAACTTTATTCCCTGGTGTAGAGGGCATCATGTCAAATTAACAATTAACTGTAACTTTATTCCCCGGTGTAGAGGGTATCATGTCAAATTAACAATTAACTGTAACTTTATTCCCTGGTGTAGAGGGCATCATGTCAAATTAACAATTAACTGTAACTTTATTCCCCGGTGTAGAGGGCATCATGTCAAATTAACAATTAACTGTAACTTTATTCCCTGGTGTAGAGGGTTTCATGTCAAATTAACAATTAACTGTAACTTTATTCCCCGGTGTAGAGGGCATCATGTCAAATTAACAATTAACTGTAACTTTATTCCCCGGTGTAGAGGGTATCATCTCAAATTAACAATTAACTGTAACTTTATTCCCCGGTGTAGAGGGCATCATGTCAAATTAACAATTAACTGTAACTTTATTCCCCGGTGTAGAGGGTATCATCTCAAATTAACAATTAACTGTAACTTTATTCCCTGGTGTAGAGTGCATCATGTCAAATTAACAATTAACTGTAACTTTATTCCCCGGTGTAGAGGGTTTCATGTCAAATTAACAATTAACTGTAACTTTATTCCCCGGTGTAGAGGGCATCATGTCAAATTAACAATTAACTGTAACTTTATTCCCCGGTGTAGAGGGTTTCATGTCAAATTAACAATTAACTGTAACTTTATTCCCCGGTGTAGAGGGCATCATGTCAAATTAACAATTAACTGTAACTTTATTCCCCGGTGTAGAGGGTATCATGTCAAATTAACAATGAACTGTAACTTTATTCCCTGGTGTAGAGGGCATCATGTCAAATTAACAATTAACTGTAACTTTATTCCCTGGTGTAGAGGGCATCATGTCAAATTAACAATTAACTGTAACTTTATTCCCTGGTGTAGAGGGTGTCATGTCAAATTAACAATTAACTGTAACTTTATTCCCCGGTGTAGAGGGCATCATGTCAAATTAACAATTAACTGTAACTTTATTCCCTGGTGTAGAGTGCATCATGTCAAATTAACAATTAACTGTAACTTTATTCCCCGGTGTAGAGGGTTTCATGTCAAATTAACAATTAACTGTAACTTTATTCCCCGGTGTAGAGGGCATCATGTCAAATTAACTATTAACTGTAACTTTATTCCCTGGTGTATAGGGCATCATGTCAAATTAACAATTAACTGTAACTTTATTCCCCGGTGTAGAGGGCATCATGTCAAATTAACAATTAACTGTAACTTTATTCCCCGGTGTAGAGGGCATCATGTCAAATTAACAATTAACTGTAACTTTATTCCCCGGTGTAGAGGGCATCATGTCAAATTAACAATTAACTGTAACTTTATTCCCCGGTGTAGAGGGCATCATGTCAAATTAACAATTAACTGTAACTTTATTCCCTGGTGTAGAGGGCATCATGTCAAATTAACAATTAACTGTAACTTTATTCCCCGGTGTAGAGGGTATCATGTCAAATTAACAATTAACTGTAACTTTATTCCCCGGTGTAGAGGGCATCATGTCAAATTAACAATTAACTGTAACTTTATTCCCTGGTGTAGAGGGCATCATGTCAAATTAACAATTAACTGTAACTTTATTCTCCGGTGTAGATGGCATCATGTCAAATTAACAATTAACTGTCACTTTATTCCCCGGTGTAGAGGGCATCATGTCAAATTAACAATTAACTGTCACTTTATTCCCCGGTGTAGAGGGCATCATGTCAAATTAACAATTAACTGTAACTTTATTCCCCGGTGTAGAGGGCATCATGTCAAATTAACAATTAACTGTAACTTTATTCCCTGGTGTAGAGGGCATCATCTCAAATTAACAATTAACTGTAACTTTATTCCCCGGTGTAGAGGGCATCATCTCAAATTAACAATTAACTGTAACTTTATTCCCTGGTGTAGAGGGCATCATGTCAAATTAACAATTAACTGTAACTTTATTCCCTGGTGTAGAGGGCATCATGTCAAATTAACAATTAACTGTAACTTTATTCCCTGGTGTAGAGGGCATCATGTCAAATTAACAATTAACTGTAACTTTATTCCCCGGTGTAGAGTGCATCATGTCAAATTAACAATTAACTGTAACTTTATTCCCCGGTGTAGAGGGCATCATGTCAAATTAACAATTAACTGTAACTTTATTCCCCGGTGTAGAGGGCATCATGTCAAATTAACAATTAACTGTAACTTTATTCCCCGGTGTAGAGGGCATCATGTCAAATTAACAATTAACTGTAACTTTATTCCCCGGTGTAGAGGGCATCATGTCAAATTAACAATTAACTGTAACTTTATTCCCCGGTGTAGAGGGCATCATGTCAAATTAACAATTAACTGTAACTTTATTCCCCGGTGTAGAGGGCATCATGTCAAATTAACAATTAACTGTAACTTTATTCCCCGGTGTAGAGGGCATCATGTCAAATTAACAATTAACTGTAACTTTATTCCCTGGTGTAGAGGGCATCATCTCAAATTAACAATTAACTGTAACTTTATTCCCCGGTGTAGAGGGCATCATGTCAAATTAACAATTAACTGTAACTTTATTCCCCGGTGTAGAGGGCATCATGTCAAATTAACAATTAACTGTAACTTTATTCCCTGGTGTAGAGGGCATCATGTCAAATTAACAATTAACTGTAACTTTATTCCCCGGTGTAGAGGGCATCATGTCAAATTAACAATTAACTGTAACTTTATTCCCCGGTGTAGAGGGCATCATGTCAAATTAACAATTAACTGTAACTTTATTCCCTGGTGTAGAGGGTATCATGTCAAATTAACAATTAACTGTAACTTTATTCCCTGGTGTAGAGGGCATCATGTCAAATTAACAATTAACTGTAACTTTATTCCCCGGTGTAGAGGGCATCATGTCAAATTAACAATTAACTGTAACTTTATTCCCCGGTGTAGAGGGTTTCATGTCAAATTAACAATTAACTGTAACTTTATTCCCCGGTGTAGAGGGCATCATGTCAAATTAACTATTAACTGTAACTTTATTCCCTGGTGTATAGGGCATCATGTCAAATTAACAATTAACTGTAACTTTATTCCCCGGTGTAGAGGGCATCATGTCAAATTAACAATTAACTGTAACTTTATTCCCCGGTGTAGAGGGCATCATGTCAAATTAACAATTAACTGTAACTTTATTCCCCGGTGTAGAGGGCATCATGTCAAATTAACAATTAACTGTAACTTTATTCCCTGGTGTAGAGGGCATCATGTCAAATTAACAATTAACTGTAACTTTATTCCCCGGTGTAGAGGGTATCATGTCAAATTAACAATTAACTGTAACTTTATTCCCCGGTGTAGAGGGCATCATGTCAAATTAACAATTAACTGTAACTTTATTCCCTGGTGTAGAGGGCATCATGTCAAATTAACAATTAACTGTAACTTTATTCTCCGGTGTAGAGGGCATCATGTCAAATTAACAATTAACTGTCACTTTATTCCCCGGTGTAGAGGGCATCATGTCAAATTAACAATTAACTGTCACTTTATTCCCCGGTGTAGAGGGCATCATGTCAAATTAACAATTAACTGTAACTTTATTCCCCGGTGTAGAGGGTATCATCTCAAATTAACAATTAACTGTAACTTTATTCCCCGGTGTAGAGGGCATCATGTCAAATTAACAATTAACTGTAACTTTATTCCCCAGTGTAGAGTGCATCATGTCAAATTAACAATTAACTGTAACTTTATTCCCCGGTGTAGAGGGCATCATGTCAAATTAACAATTAACTGTAACTTTATTCCCCGGTGTAGAGTGCATCATGTCAAATTAACAATTAACTGTAACTTTATTCCCTGGTGTAGAGGGCATCATCTCAAATTAACAATTAACTGTAACTTTATTCCCCGGTGTAGAGGGCATCATCTCAAATTAACAATTAACTGTAACTTTATTCCCTGGTGTAGAGGGCATCATGTCAAATTAACAATTAACTGTAACTTTATTCCCTGGTGTAGAGGGCATCATGTCAAATTAACAATTAACTGTAACTTTATTCCCTGGTGTAGAGGGCATCATGTCAAATTAACAATTAACTGTAACTTTATTCCCCGGTGTAGAGTGCATCATGTCAAATTAACAATTAACTGTAACTTTATTCTCTGGTGTAGAGGGCATCATGTCAAATTAACAATTAACTGTAACTTTATTCTCTGGTGTAGAGGGCATCATGTCAAATTAACAATTAACTGTAACTTTATTCCCCGGTGTAGAGTGCATCATCTCAAATTAACAATTAACTGTAACTTTATTCCCTGGTGTAGAGGGCATCATGTCAAATTAACAATTAACTGTAACTTTATTCCCCGGTGTAGAGGGCATCATGTCAAATTAACAATTAACTGTAACTTTATTCCCCGGTGTAGAGGGCATCATGTCAAATTAACAATTAACTGTAACTTTATTCCCTGGTGTAGAGGGTATCATGTCAAATTAACAATTAACTGTAACTTTATTCCCAGGTGTAGAGGGTATCATGTCAAATTAACAATTAACTGTAACTTTATTCCCTGGTGTAGAGGGTATCATGTCAAATTAACAATTAACTGTAACTTTATTCCCTGGTGTAGAGGGTATCATGTCAAATTAACAATTAACTGTAACTTTATTCCCTGGTGTAGAGGGTATCATGTCAAATTAACAATTAACTGTAACTTTATTCCCTGGTGTAGAGGGCATCATGTCAAATTAACAATTAACTGTAACTTTATTCCCCGGTGTAGAGGGCATCATGTCAAATTAACAATTAACTGTAACTTTATTCCCTGGTGTAGAGGGCATCATGTCAAATTAACAATTAACTGTAACTTTATTCCCCGGTGTAGAGGGCATCATGTCAAATTAACAATTAACTGTAACTTTATTCCCCGGTGTAGAGGGCATCATGTCAAATTAACAATTAACTGTAACTTTATTCCCCGGTGTAGAGGGCATCATGTCAAATTAACAATTAACTGTAACTTTATTCCCCGGTGTAGAGGGCATCATGTCAAATTAACAATTAACTGTAACTTTATTCCCCGGTGTAGAGGGCATCATGTCAAATTAACAATTAACTGTAACTTTATTCCCCGGTGTAGAGGGCATCATGTCAAATTAACAATTAACTGTAACTTTATTCCCTGGTGTAGAGGGCATCATGTCAAATTAACAATTAACTGTAACTTTATTCCCTGGTGTAGAGGGTATCATGTCAAATTAACAATTAACTGTAACTTTATTCCCTGGTGTAGAGGGCATCATGTCAAATTAACAATTAACTGTAACTTTATTCCCTGGTGTAGAGGGTATCATGTCAAATTAACAATTAACTGTAACTTTATTCCCTGGTGTAGAGGGCATCATGTCAAATTAACAATTAACTGTAACTTTATTCCCTGGTGTATAGGGCATCATCTCAAATTAACAATTAACTGTAACTTTATTCCCTGGTGTAGAGGGCATCATCTCAAATTAACAATTAACTGTAACTTTATTCCCCGGTGTAGAGGGCATCATGTCAAATTAACAATTAACTGTAACTTTATTCCCCGGTGTAGAGTGCATCATGTCAAATTAACAATTAACTGTAACTTTATTCCCCGGTGTAGAGGGCATCATGTCAAATTAACAATTAACTGTAACTTTATTCCCCGGTGTAGAGGGCATCATGTCAAATTAACAATTAACTGTAACTTTATTCCCCGGTGTAGAGGGCATCATGTCAAATTAACAATTAACTGTAACTTTGTTCCCCGGTGTAGAGGGCATCATGTCAAATTAACAATTAACTGTAACTTTATTCCCTGGTGTAGAGGGCATCATGTCAAATTAACAATTAACTGTAACTTTATTCCCCGGTGTAGAGGGTATCATGTCAAATTAACAATTAACTGTAACTTTATTCCCCGGTGTAGAGTGCATCATGTCAAATTAACAATGAACTGTAACTTTATTCCCTGGTGTAGAGGGCATCATGTCAAATTAACAATTAACTGTAACTTTATTCCCTGGTGTAGAGGGCATCATCTCAAATTAACAATTAACTGTAACTTTATTCCCTGGTGTAGAGGGTATCATGTCAAATTAACAATGAACTGTAACTTTATTCCCCAGTGTAGAGGGCATCATGTCAAATTAACAATTAACTGTAACTTTATTCCCTGGTGTAGAGGGCATCATGTCAAATTAACAATTAACTGTAACTTTATTCCCCGGTGTAGAGGGCATCATGTCAAATTAACAATTAACTGTAACTTTATTCCCTGGTGTAGAGGGCATCATGTCAAATTAACAATTAACTGTAACTTTATTCCCCGGTGTAGAGTGCATCATGTCAAATTAACAATTAACTGTAACTTTATTCCCTGGTGTAGAGGGCATCATGTCAAATTAACAATTAACTGTAACTTTATTCCCCGGTGTAGAGTGCATCATCTCAAATTAACAATTAACTGTAACTTTATTCCCCGGTGTAGAGTGCATCATGTCAAATTAACAATTAACTGTAACTTTATTCCCCGGTGTAGAGGGCATCATGTTAAATTAACAATTAACTGTAACTTTATTCCCAGGTGTAGAGGGCATCATGTCAAATTAACAATGAACTGTAACTTTATTCCCTGGTGTAGAGGGCATCATCTCAAATTAACAATTAACTGTAACTTTATTCCCCGGTGTAGAGGGTATCATGTCAAATTAACAATTAACTGTAACTTTATTCCTCGGTGTAGAGTGCATCATGTCAAATTAACAATTAACTGTAACTTTATTCCCTGGTGTAGAGTGCATCATGTCAAATTAACAATGAACTGTAACTTTATTCCCCGGTGTAGAGGGCATCATCTCAAATTAACAATTAACTGTAACTTTATTCCCCGGTGTAGAGGGCATCATGTCAAATTAACAATTAACTGTAACTTTATTCCCTGGTGTAGAGGGCATCATGTCAAATTAACAATTAACTGTAACTTTATTCCCCGGTGTAGAGGGCATCATGTCAAATTAACAATTAACTGTAACTTTATTCCATGGTGTAGAGTGCATCATGTCAAATTAACAATTAACTGTAACTTTATTCCCTGGTGTAGAGTGCATCATGTCAAATTAACAATTAACTGTAACTTTATTCCCTGGTGTAGAGGGTATCATGTCAAATTAACAATTCACTGTAACTTTATGCCCCGGTGTAGAGGGCATCATGTCAAATTAACAATTAACTGTAACTTTATTCCCCGGTGTAGAGGGCATCATGTCAAATTAACAATTAACTGTAACTTTATTCCCTGGTGTAGAGGGTATCATGTCAAATTAACAATTAACTGTAACTTTATTCCCTGGTGTAGAGGGCATCATCTCAAATTAACAATTAACTGTAACTTTATTCCCTGGTGTAGAGGGTATCATGTCAAATTAACAATTAACTGTAACTTTATTCCCTGGTGTAGAGGGTATCATGTCAAATTAACAATTAACTGTAACTTTATTCCCAGGTGTAGAGGGCATCATGTCAAATTAACAATGAACTGTAACTTTATTCCCTGGTGTAGAGGGCATCATCTCAAATTAACAATTAACTGTAACTTTATTCCCTGGTGTAGAGGGTATCATGTCAAATTAACAATTAACTGTAACTTTATTCCTCGGTGTAGAGTGCATCATGTCAAATTAACAATTAACTGTAACTTTATTCCCTGGTGTAGAGTGCATCATGTCAAATTAACAATTAACTGTAACTTTATTCCTCGGTGTAGAGTGCATCATGTCAAATTAACAATTAACTGTAACTTTATTCCCCGGTGTAGAGGGCATCATGTCAAATTAACAATGAACTGTAACTTTATTCCCCGGTGTAGAGGGCATCATCTCAAATTAACTATTAACTGTAACTTTATTCCCCGGTGTAGAGGGCATCATGTCAAATTAACAATTAACTGTAACTTTATTCCCCGGTGTAGAGGGCATCATGTCAAATTAACAATTAACTGTAACTTTATTCCATGGTGTAGAGTGCATCATGTCAAATTAACAATTAACTGTAACTTTATTCCCTGGTGTAGAGTGCATCATGTCAAATTAACAATTAACTGTAACTTTATTCCCTGGTGTAGAGGGCATCATGTCAAATTAACAATTAACTGTAACTTTATTCCCTGGTGTAGAGGGTATCATGTCAAATTAACAATTCACTGTAACTTTATTCCCCGGTGTAGAGGGCATCATGTCAAATTAACAATTAACTGTAACTTTATTCCCCGGTGTAGAGGGCATCATGTCAAATTAACAATTAACTGTAACTTTATTCCCTGGTGTAGAGGGTATCATGTCAAATTAACAATTCACTGTAACTTTATTCCCCGGTGTAGAGGGTATCATGTCAAATTAACAATTCACTGTAACTTTATTCCCCGGTGTAGAGGGCATCATGTCAAATTAACAATTAACTGTAACTTTATTCCCTGCTGTAGAGGGCATCATCTCAAATTAACAATTAACTGTAACTTTATTCCCCGGTGTAGAGGGCATCATGTCAAATTAACAATTAACTGTAACTTTATTCCCCGGTGTAGAGGGCATCATGTCAAATTAACAATTCACTGTAACTTTATTCCCCAGTGTAGAGGGCATCATGTCAAATTAACAATGAACTGTAACTTTATTCCCCGGTGTATAGGGTGTCATGTCAAATTAACAATTAACTGTAACTTTATTCCCCGGTGTAGAGGGTATCATGTCAAATTAACAATTAACTGTAACTTTATTCCCCGGTGTAGAGGGTATCATGTCAAATTAACAATTAACTGTAACTTTGTTCCCTGGTGTAGAGGGCATCATGTCAAATTAACAATTAACTGTAACTTTATTCCCCGGTGTAGAGGGTATCATCTCAAATTAACAATTAACTGTAACTTTATTCCCTGGTGTAGAGGGCATCATGTCAAATTAACAATTAACTGTAACTTTATTCCCCGGTGTAGAGGGCATCATCTCAAATTAACAATTAACTGTAACTTTATTCCCCGGTGTAGAGGGCATCATGTCAAATTAACAATTAACTGTAACTTTATTCCCCGGTGTAGAGGGCATCATGTCAAATTAACAATTAACTGTAACTTTATTCCCTGGTGTAGAGGGCATCATCTCAAATTAACAATTAACTGTAACTTTATTCCCCGGTGTAGAGGGTATCATGTCAAATTAACAATTAACTGTAACTTTATTCCCCGGTGTAGAGGGCATCATGTCAAATTAACAATTAACTGTAACTTTATTCCCCGGTGTAGAGGGTATCATGTCAAATTAACAATTAACTGTAACTTTATTCCCCGGTGTAGAGGGCATCATGTCAAATTAACAATTAACTGTAACTTTATTCCCCGGTGTAGAGGGTATCATCTCAAATTAACAATTAACTGTAACTTTATTCCCTGGTGTAGAGGGCATCATGTCAAATTAACAATTAACTGTAACTTTATTCCCCGGTGTAGAGGGCATCATGTCAAATTAACAATTAACTGTAACTTTATTCCCTGGTGTAGAGGGCATCATCTCAAATTAACAATTAACTGTAACTTTATTCCCTGGTGTAGAGGGTATCATCTCAAATTAACAATTAACTGTAACTTTATTCCCTGGTGTAGAGGGCATCATGTCAAATTAACAATTAACTGTAACTTTATTCCCTGGTGTAGAGGGTATCATGTCAAATTAACAATTAACTGTAACTTTATTCCCCGGTGTAGAGGGTATCATCTCAAATTAACAATTAACTGTAACTTTATTCCCTGGTGTAGAGGGCATCATGTCAAATTAACAATTAACTGTAACTTTATTCCCTGGTGTAGAGGGCATCATGTCAAATTAACAATTAACTGTAACTTTATTCCCTGGTGTAGAGGGCATCATGTCAAATTAACAATTAACTGTAACTTTATTCCCCGGTGTAGAGGGTATCATCTCAAATTAACAATTAACTGTAACTTTATTCCCTGGTGTAGAGGGCTTCATGTCAAATTAACAATTAACTGTAACTTTATTCCCTGGTGTAGAGGGCATCATGTCAAATTAACAATTAACTGTAACTTTATTCCCTGGTGTAGAGGGCATCATGTCAAATTAACAATTAACTGTAACTTTATTCCCCGGTGTAGAGGGCATCATGTCAAATTAACAATTAACTGTAACTTTATTCCCCGGTGTAGAGGGCATCATGTCAAATTAACAATTAACTGTAACTTTATTCCCTGGTGTAGAGGGCATCATCTCAAATTAACAATTAACAGTAACTTTATTCCCTGGTGTAGAGGGCATCATGTCAAATTAACAATTAACTGTAACTTTATTCCCTGGTGTAGAGGGTATCATGTCAAATTAACAATTAACTGTAACTTTATTCCCCGGTGTAGAGGGCATCATGTCAAATTAACAATTAACTGTAACTTTATTCCCCGGTGTAGAGGGCATCATGTCAAATTAACAATTAACTGTAACTTTATTCCCTGGTGTAGAGGGCATCATGTCAAATTAACAATTAACTGTAACTTTATTCCCTGGTGTAGAGGGCATCATGTCAAATTAACAATTAACTGTAACTTTATTCCCCGGTGTAGAGGGCATCATGTCAAATTAACAATTAACTGTAACTTTATTCCCCGGTGTAGAGGGCATCATGTCAAATTAACAATTAACTGTAACTTTATTCCCCGGTGTAGAGGGCATCATGTCAAATTAACAATTAACTGTAACTTTATTCCCTGGTGTAGAGGGCATCATGTCAAATTAACAATTAACTGTAACTTTGTTCCCTGGTGTAGAGGGTATCATGTCAAATTAACAATTAACTGTAACTTTATTCCCCGGTGTAGAGGGCATCATGTCAAATTAACAATTAACTGTAACTTTATTCCCTGGTGTAGAGGGCATCATGTCAAATTAACAATTAACTGTAACTTTGTTCCCTGGTGTAGAGGGTATCATCTCAAATTAACAATTAACTGTAACTTTATTCCCCGGTGTAGAGGGCATCATGTCAAATTAACAATTAACTGTAACTTTATTCCCCGGTGTAGAGGGCACCATGTCAAATTAACAATTAACTGTAACTTTATTCCCCGGTGTAGAGGGCATCATGTCAAATTAACAATTAACTGTAACTTTATTCCCCGGTGTAGAGGGCATCATGTCAAATTAACAATTAACTGTAACTTTATTCCCCGGTGTAGAGGGCATCATGTCAAATTAACAATTAACTGTAACTTTATTCCCCGGTGTAGAGGGCATCATGTCAAATTAACAATTAACTGTAACTTTATTCCCCGGTGTAGAGGGCATCATGTCAAATTAACAATTAACTGTAACTTTATTCCCAGGTGTAGAGGGCATCATGTCAAATTAACAATTAACTGTAACTTTATTCCCTGGTGTAGAGTGCATCATGTCAAATTAACAATTAACTGTAACTTTATTCCCCGGTGTAGAGGGCATCATGTCAAATTAACAATTAACTGTAACTTTATTCCCCGGTGTAGAGGGCATCATGTCAAATTAACAATTAACTGTAACTTTATTCCCTGGTGTAGAGGGCATCATGTCAAATTAACAATTAACTGTAACTTTGTTCCCTGGTGTAGAGGGCATCATGTCAAATTAACAATTAACTGTATCTTTATTCCCTGGTGTATAGGGCATCATGTCAAATTAACAATTAACTGTAACTTTATTCCCTGGTGTAGAGGGCATCATCTCAAATTAACAATTAACTGTAACTTTATTCCCAGGTGTAGAGGGCATCATGTCAAATTAACAATTAACTGTAACTTTATTCCCTGGTGTAGAGGGCATCATCTCAAATTAACTATTAACTGTAACTTTATTCCCTGGTGTAGAGGGTATCATGTCAAATTAACAATTAACTGTAACTTTATTCCCTGGTGTAGAGGGCATCATGTCAAATTAACAATTAACTGTAACTTTATTCCCTGGTGTAGAGGGCATCATCTCAAATTAACTATTAACTGTAACTTTATTCCCTGGTGTAGAGGGTATCATGTCAAATTAACAATTAACTGTAACTTTATTCCCTGGTGTAGAGGGCATCATGTCAAATTAACAATTAACTGTAACTTTATTCCCCGGTGTAGAGGGCATCATGTCAAATTAACAATTAACTGTAACTTTATTCCCTGGTGTAGAGGGCATCATGTCAAATTAACAATTAACTGTCACTTTATTCCCCGGTGTAGAGGGCATCATGTCAAATTAACAATTAACTGTCACTTTATTCCCCGGTGTAGAGGGCATCATGTCAAATTAACAATTAACTGTAACTTTATTCCCTGGTGTAGAGGGCATCATGTCAAATTAACAATTAACTGTAACTTTATTCCCTGGTGTAGAGGGTATCATCTCAAATTAACAATTAACTGTAACTTTATTCCCCGGTGTAGAGTGCATCATGTCAAATTAACAATTAACTGTAACTTTATTCCCTGGTGCAGAGGGTATCATCTCAAATTAACAATTAACTGTAACTTTATTCCCCGGTGTAGAAGGCATCATGTCAAATTAACAATTAACTGTAACTTTGTTCCCTGGTGTATAGGGCATCATGTCAAATTAACAATTAACTGTAACTTTATTCCCTGGTGTAGAGGGCATCATGTCAAATTAACAATTAACTGTAACTTTATTCCCCGGTGTAGAGGGTATCATCTCAAATTAACAATTAACTGTAACTTTATTCCCTGGTGTAGAGGGCATCATGTCAAATTAACAATTAACTGTAACTTTATTCCCTGGTGTAGAGGGCATCATCTCAAATTAACAATTAACTGTAACTTTATTCCCTGGTGTAGAGGGCATCATGTCAAATTAACAATTAACTGTAACTTTATTCCCTGGTGTAGAGGGCATCATGTCAAATTAACAATTAACTGTAACTTTATTCCCTGGTGTAGAGGGCATCATCTCAAATTAACAATTAACTGTAACTTTATTCCCTGGTGTAGAGGGCATCATGTCAAATTAACAATTAACTGTAACTTTATTCCCCGGTGTAGAGGGCATCATGTCAAATTAACAATTAACTGTAACTTTGTTCCCTGGTGTAGAGGGCATCATGTCAAATTAACAATTAACTGTAACTTTATTCCCCGGTGTAGAGGGTATCATCTCAAATTAACAATTAACTGTAACTTTATTCCCCGGTGTAGAGGGTATCATGTCAAATTAACAATAAACTGTAACTTTGTTCCCCGGTGCAGAGTGCATCATGTCAAATTAACAATTAACTGTAACTTTATTCCCAGGTGTAGAGGGCATCATGTCAAATTAACAATTAACTGTAACTTTATTCCCCGGTGTAGAGGGCATCATGTCAAATTAACAATTAACTGTAACTTTATTCCCTGGTGTAGAGGGCATCATGTCAAATTAACAATTAACTGTAACTTTATTCCCCGGTGTAGAGGGCATCATGTCAAATTAACAATTATCTGTAACTTTATTCCCAGGTGTAGAGGGCATCATGTCAAATTAACAATTAACTGTAACTTTATTCCCCGGTGTAGAGGGCATCATGTCAAATTAACAATTAACTGTAACTTTATTCCCTGGTGTAGAGGGTATCATCTCAAATTAACAATTAACTGTAACTTTATTCCCCGGTGTAGAGGGCATCATGTCAAATTAACAATTAACTGTAACTTTATTCCCTGGTGTAGAGGGCATCATGTCAAATTAACAATTAACTGTAACTTTATTCCCTGGTGTAGAGGGCATCATGTCAAATTAACAATTAACTGTAACTTTATTCCCCGGTGTAGAGGGCATCATGTCAAATTAACAATTAACTGTAACTTTATTCCCTGGTGTAGAGGGTATCATGTCAAATTAACAATTAACTGTAACTTTATTCCCTGGTGTAGAGGGCATCATGTCAAATTAACAATTAACTGTAACTTTATTCCCTGGTGTAGAGGGTATCATCTCAAATTAACAATTAACTGTAACTTTATTCCCTGGTGTAGAGGGCATCATGTCAAATTAACAATTAACTGTAACTTTATTCCCCGGTGTAGAGGGCATCATGTCAAATTAACAATTCACTGTAACTTTATTCCCTGGTGTAGAGGGCATCATGTCAGATTAACAATTAACTGTAACTTTATTCCCCGGTGTAGAGGGCATCATGTCAAATTAACAATTAACTGTAACTTTATTCCCAGGTGTAGAGTGCATCATGTCAAATTAACAATTAACTGTAACTTTATTCCCTGGTGTAGAGGGCATCATGTCAAATTAACAATTAACTGTAACTTTATTCCCTGGTGTAGAGGGTATCATGTCAAATTAACAATTAACTGTAACTTTATTCCCCGGTGTAGAGGGCATCATGTCAAATTAACAATTAACTGTAACTTTATTCCCCGGTGTAGAGGGCATCATGTCAAATTAACAATTAACTGTAACTTTATTCCCTGGTCTAGAGGGCATCATGTCAAATTAACAATTAACTGTAACTTTATTCCCCGGTGCAGAGGGTGTGCTGTCTCTCCCTCTAACTTAACCTTACTGTATGTACATAACCTACTTAAATATGTATAACTTACCTGTTAGGGCCGTTGCCCCTTTAACTCACCGTTTAGGGCCATTGCCCCTTTAAGACGCGCCTTAGCGTGCTGACGTCACGTCACGTACGACGTGACGTACGTGCGTGAGGCGGCTGCCGGCCCGACTCGGCTCTCCAGAAAGGCTGCCGGCACAGCCCGGCCCAGCGTCTTCGGCCGCATCGATCAGCCGCCGGGAGCGCCGCTATCCTCCGCTCCCGCGGCAAGCACCGGCCCAGCCTGGCCTCCAGCTCCTGCTCCCGACCTAGGCCCCAACGGCCAGCGACGCAACTACCGGCAAACGCGACGACGTCACGACCCCGAGCGTGATGAGGTCACCACGCTCCCCACGGCACTGCGAGTTCATTCCTCGTGGAGCTGCCGCCGGAACAAGACCTGCGCCACGGTGCTCCTCGGTTGTATTGTCCCCATGCTTCAGTCTTGGAAATTGTTTGTCTGTGAGTACTTAGAATGCTATAGACGATTAGCGTACACTGCATGTTGTAGAAAATGTTTAGTTGTAACTTTCTCTGTCTAGCTGGTTAACTAGCAGCCGTATTGGATACACTATGTACAGGGCTAATTTAAAGAGAATGCCTTCCAGCTTGCTAAATGTAATTCGTTGCCAGATGTACCGTGTTGCCCAGACGTACCTAAATTTGTGTATACATATCAATTATGCGTCTGTATACTAATGTGTCCTTCCATTTCTGTGTTGTATTTCAGTTTTACAATTAGAATCGTTCAGTAAAGCGTTACAAGAAAAGTCAAGCCTTGTGATTTTATTGGAAGATATCGAGTTGTTCGCTATCTGTCTAGCTCTGCATAGAAGCGCGTTGCGAGGGCAGAACAGTAAAAAGACAGCAGCACAGCGGGCTCAAGCACAGGAAGATACCACTCAGCTACCATGAGTCTACGCTCAGGAAAACAATATACTCTAGAGGAAGTCGACCAGCCAATCGAGAAGAATGAGCCTCTCCCAGCAAACGAGGCCAAGTCACAGTCCTCCAAAGCAGCCTCTAGAACATCTCGGCGGTCCAGCAGACCGTCGCCACCGACAGCTCTCCCAGCAAACGACGCCAAGTCACAGTTCTCTAAAGTATCCTCTAGGTCATCTCGGCGGTCCAGCAGACCGTCGTCATCGACAGCTTCTACAGCCGCCAAAGCACGTGCCAAGGCAAAGGCCACCCAAGCGCAATTGGCCTTCGCTGAAAAAGAAGCTGACCTCATGAAGCAGAGAGCCGACCTCGACGCTAGTGCGATGAAGCAGAGAGCTGACTTCGACGCTAGTGCGATGAAGCAGAAAGCCGATATCGCTGCCATTCTCCACATTCTCCAAAGCCAGAGAGCTGCCGCTGCCGCTAAAGCCGAAGCCGCAGCTTATGAAGAAGATGAGGAGAGCGAACGCGGGGAGCCCAGCCAGGAAACATATGACCTGGAACAGCCCCTCAGTCCAGTGCAACGTACAAATGAGTATGTCCAACAACACTCCAAAGTGTTCCCAAAGGAAACATCCAGGTATCTCGACGTAGAACTAGCTACTCACCCCAGCAACAAACGGCCCGTTTTCAGAGACACTGAGCTCAAAAGAGAAGAAACGAGTAAGACCCACCTGCAGAGACCTCCACAACACTCGGCCAATCCAGCTAAGCAGTCCTCGCCCGAGCCGCAAGGCGCACAAGACTTCGCCAGGTACCTTACTCGCCGAGAATTGTTAAGTTCAGGCCTCCTAGAATTCGATGACCGTCCTGAAAATTATTGGTCATGGAGAGCATCCTTCCTGAGTACCACCAAGGACTTGAATCTGTCAGCCAGAGAAGAACTAGACTTGATGATCAAGTGGCTCGGAGCCGAGTCGTCAAGGCAGGCGAAGAGAATTCGCTCAGCGCACGTCCTCAATTCCACAGCAGGCCTCGACCTGGTTTGGCAACGTCTCGACGACTGTTATGGGACACCAGAAGTCATCGAACACGCACTGCTCAAGAAGCTTGAGGACTTCCCGAAGCTAACCAACAAGGATAATGTCGAGCTCAGAGAACTGGGCGACATTCTCCTCGAACTGGAGTGTGCCAAGGGAGAAGGTTACCTGACCGGCCTCTCGTATTTGGATACGGCTCGCGGGGTAAACCCAATAGTGGAAAAGCTCCCCCACAATCTTCAAGAGAAATGGATAGCTAAGGGATCCAAGTACAAGGAGGACAATGGAGTGGCATTTCCCCCCTTTTCTCTCTTCTCCAGGTTTGTCCAACAACAGGCAAGGGTGAGGAATGATCCAAGTTTCGCTTTCTCCACCTCCAGCAGTTACGCTCCGAGAACAGAGAAACCCACAAAGGACAGCAACAAAGCCTCTGTGAGTGTGCACAAAACAGAGGTTCCAGCCGAACCCTCAGTCAACCAATCCAGTTCTGCTGGGAATGAAGTGGATGACCCAGATCGTCAGTGTCCTATACACAAGAAGCCCCACCCACTCAAAAAGTGTCGAAGCTTTAGAGACAAGCCCATTGATGAGCGCACGTCATACCTGAAAGAGAACCGCATCTGCTTCAGGTGTTGTGGGTCGACTACGCACATGGCAAAAGACTGCAAGGCGACAATCAAGTGCCTTGAGTGCAACAGCGAAAAACACATAGCAGCCCTGCATCCAGGTCCTCCTCCGTCAACCACCGAGAGCGCCGCGGTTGACAAAGAGGATAGCGGGGAGCAAAGCGAAAGCACATCTTCAGTCACCTCCAAGCGTACAGAGGTTTGCGGAAATGCAAGCAGCCCACGCTCATGCTCCAAAATCTGCTTGGTTAAAGCATATCCTGCAGGGAGAAAGGAGAAGGCAATCAAAATGTATGCAGTGCTCGACGAGCAAAGCAACAAGTCCCTAGCGAAGACGGAATTCTTCAATCTCTTCGACGTCAAGGCCAGCACCGCTCCGTACACGCTAAAAACCTGTGCAGGGACAACAGATACTACGGGTAGGAGAGTCGGGAACTTCATGATCGAGTCCATGGATGGGAAACTACAGCTTCCCCTCCCCACCTTGATTGAGTGCGACATGATGCCAGAGGACAGGACGGAAATCCCCTCCCCAGAGGTCGCACGCCACCAGCCCCACCTACAGCCAATTGCCAATAAGATTCCAGCTGTGGACCCGGACGCTCCAATCCTCCTACTCTTGGGAAGAGACATCTTAAGGGTGCACAAGGTACGTGAGCACATCAACGGGCCCCACGATGCTCCCTATGCGCAGCGGCTTGACTTGGGATGGGTCCTCGTGGGTGGAGTTTGCCTGGGAACAGTCCACAAACCAGCGGATGTCAGCGTCTATAAAGCAAACGTGTCGTGCAACGGTCGCACATCCTGTCTCAGCCCATGCCCAAACAGGATCCAGGTAAAGGAGAACTACGACGACATGACGCAGCATCATAGGTCAACCTCCTCTGCCTGTGAGGAAGAGGCAGGCCCCACTGTGAGCACAGATGGCCTAGGATGCTCAGTGCTTGAAAGGTCCAAGGACGATAGACACAGCTGGGCGGCACCCCTGCCGTTTCGCCCTCCTGGACGCCGTCTTCCGAGTAGCGGGGAGCAGGCTACGGGGTGCCTCTGCTCGCTCAGGAGAACCCTGGTGCCGGGGTCCACCGACCCAGACACGCCTGCAGTCCCCACCCCAGCGATGCTCCTGACTCAAAAGATGAGTGCTATTTCAGCTCCCTCTGGAAACTTCGACATGGCCGAGCTGCACGGGAAGCAGTGGAAGCAAGTACAGTGTCGTGCAGACACTTCTTGGAAGAGATGGGGAGGAGAGTATTTGCCCACCCTACAGAGCCGTAGGAAATGGACAGAAGACAAGCCGAATGTCAAAGTGAGAGATGTCGTCTTGCTGAAAGACAGCCAAGCACACAAACGAACGGTCAGTGGGACTGGCCGTCAAAACTCTGCCGAGCAGGGACAAGAGGGTCCGCAAGGTGGCGGTGAAGACCGTCAAGGAAGAGACTGTCAAGGTGTTTCCGAGGCCAGTCTCAGAGATCGTAGTCCTCCTTTCCGAAGAAATCTAGAGAACGGACTCTGAGCGAGTGGCAGCCAAAGGACGTTTTCTCCAGGTTATTTTGTATCTGTAGTGGTACAAATGGAATTGTACCAAGCGGGGAGTGTGCTGTCTCTCCCTCTAACTTAACCTTACTGTATGTACATAACCTACTTAAATATGTATAACTTACCTGTTAGGGCCGTTGCCCCTTTAACTCACCGTTTAGGGCCATTGCCCCTTTAAGACGCGCCTTAGCGTGCTGACGTCACGTCACGTACGACGTGACGTACGTGCGTGAGGCGGCTGCCGGCCCGACTCGGCTCTCCAGAAAGGCTGCCGGCACAGCCCGGCCCAGCGTCTTCGGCCGCATCGATCAGCCGCCGGGAGCGCCGCTATCCTCCGCTCCCGCGGCAAGCACCGGCCCAGCCTGGCCTCCAGCTCCTGCTCCCGACCTAGGCCCCAACGGCCAGCGACGCAACTACCGGCAAACGCGACGACGTCACGACCCCGAGCGTGATGAGGTCACCACGCTCCCCACGGCACTGCGAGTTCATTCCTCGTGGAGCTGCCGCCGGAACAAGACCTGCGCCACGGTGCTCCTCGGTTGTATTGTCCCCATGCTTCAGTCTTGGAAATTGTTTGTCTGTGAGTACTTAGAATGCTATAGACGATTAGCGTACACTGCATGTTGTAGAAAATGTTTAGTTGTAACTTTCTCTGTCTAGCTGGTTAACTAGCAGCCGTATTGGATACACTATGTACAGGGCTAATTTAAAGAGAATGCCTTCCAGCTTGCTAAATGTAATTCGTTGCCAGATGTACCGTGTTGCCCAGACGTACCTAAATTTGTGTATACATATCAATTATGCGTCTGTATACTAATGTGTCCTTCCATTTCTGTGTTGTATTTCAGTTTTACAATTAGAATCGTTCAGTAAAGCGTTACAAGAAAAGTCAAGCCTTGTGATTTTATTGGAAGATATCGAGTTGTTCGCTATCTGTCTAGCTCTGCATAGAAGCGCGTTGCGAGGGCAGAACAGAGGGCATCATGTCAAATTAACAATTAACTGTAACTTTATTCCCCGGTGTAGAGGGCATCATGTCAAATTAACAATTAACTGTAACTTTATTCCCTGGTGTAGAGGGCATCATGTCAAATTAACAATTAACTGTAACTTTATTCCCCGGTGTAGAGGGCATCATGTCAAATTAACAATTAACTGTAACTTTATTCCCCGGTGTAGAGGGCATCATCTCAAATTAACAATTAACTGTAACTTTATTCCCCGGTGTAGAGGGCATCATGTCAAATTAACAATTAACTGTAACTTTATTCCCCGGTGTAGAGGGCATCATCTCAAATTAACAATTAACTGTAACTTTATTCCCTGGTGTAGAGGGCATCATGTCAAATTAACAATTAACTGTAACTTTATTCCCCGGTGTAGAGGGCATCATCTCAAATTAACAATTAACTGTAACTTTATTCCCCGGTGTAGAGGGCATCATTTCAAATTAACAATTAACTGTAACTTTATTCCCTGGTGTAGAGGGCATCATGTCAAATTAACAATTAACTGTAACTTTATTCCCCGGTGTAGAGGGCATCATGTCAAATTAACAATTAACTGTAACTTTATTCCCTGGTGTAGAGGGCATCATGTCAAATTAACAATTAACTGTAACTTTATTCCCTGGTGTAGAGGGCATCATCTCAAATTAACAATTAACTGTAACTTTATTCCCCGGTGTAGAGGGCATCATGTCAAATTAACAATTAACTGTAACTTTATTCCCTGGTGTAGGGGGCATCATGTCAAATTAACAATTAACTGTAACTTTATTCCCCGGTGTAGAGGGCATCATGTCAAATTAACAATTAACTGTAACTTTATTCCTTGGTGTAGAGGGCATCATGTCAAATTAACAATTAACTGTAACTTTATTCCCTGGTGTAGAGGGCATCATCTCAAATTAACAATTAACTGTAACTTTATTCCCTGGTGTAGAGGGCATCATGTCAAATTAACAATTAATTGTAACTTTATTCCCCGGTGTAGAGGGTATCATGTCAAATTAACAATTAACTGTAACTTTATTCCCTGGTGTAGAGGGCATCATCTCAAATTAACAATTAACTGTAACTTTATTCCCTGGTGTAGAGGGCATCATGTCAAATTAACAATTAACTGTAACTTTATTCCCCTGGTGTAGAGGGCATCATGTCAAATTAACAATTAACTGTAACTTTATTCCCCGGTGTAGAGGTTATCATGTCAAATTAACAATTAACTGTAACTTTATTCCCAGGTGTAGAGTGCATCATCTCAAATTAACAATTAACTGTAACTTTATTCCCCGGTGTAGAGGGTATCATGTCAAATTAACAATTAACTGTAACTTTATTCCCTGGTGTAGAGGGCATCATGTCAAATTAACAATTAACTGTAACTTTATTCCCCGGTGTAGAGGGCATCATCTCAAATTAACAATTAACTGTAACTTTATTCCCTGGTGTAGAGGGTATCATGTCAAATTAACAATTAACTGTAACTTTATTCCCCGGTGTAGAGGGCATCATCTCAAATTAACAATTAACTGTAACTTTATTCCCTGGTGTAGAGGGTATCATGTCAAATTAACAATTAACTGTAACTTTATTCCCCGGTGTAGAGGGTATCATGTCAAATTAACAATTAACTGTAACTTTATTCCCTGGTGTAGAGGGCGTCATGTCAAATTAACAATTAACTGTAACTTTATTCCCCGGTGTAGAGGGCATCATCTCAAATTAACAATTAACTGTAACTTTATTCCTTGGTGTAGAGGGCATCATGTCAAATTAACAATTAACTGTAACTTTATTCCCTGGTGTAGAGGGCATCATGTCAAATTAACAATTAACTGTAACTTTATTCCCTGGTGTAGAGGGCATCATGTCAAATTAACAATTAACTGTAACTTTATTCCCCGGTGTAGAGGGCATCATGTCAAATTAACAATTAACTGTAACTTTATTCCCTGGTGTAGAGGGCATCATGTCAAATTAACAATTAACTGTAACTTTATTCCCCGGTGTAGAGGGCATCATGTCAAATTAACAATTAACTGTAACTTTATTCCCCGGTGTAGAGGGCATCATGTCAAATTAACAATTAACTGTAACTTTATTCCCTGGTGTAGAGGGCATCATGTCAAATTAACAATTAACTGTAACTTTATTCCCCGGTGTAGAGGGCATCATCTCAAATTAACAATTAACTGTAACTTTATTCCCTGGTCTAGAGGACATCATGTCAAATTAACAATTAACTGTAACTTTATTCCCCGGTGTAGAGGGCATCATCTCAAATTAACAATTAACTGTAACTTTATTCCCCGGTGTAGAGGGCATCATGTCAAATTAACAATTAACTGTAACTTTATTCCCCGGTGTAGAGGGTATCATCTCAAATTAACAATTAACTGTAACTTTATTCCCTGGTGTAGAGGGCATCATGTCAAATTAACAATTAACTGTAACTTTATTCCCAGGTGTAGAGGGCATCATGTCAAATTAACAATTAACTGTAACTTTATTCCCTGGTGTAGAGGGCATCATGTCAAATTAACAATTAACTGTAACTTTATTCCCCGGTGTAGAGGGCATCATGTCAAATTAACAATTAACTGTAACTTTATTCCCTGGTGTAGAGGGCATCATGTCAAATTAACAATTAACTGTAACTTTATTCCCCGGTGTAGAGGGCATCATCTCAAATTAACAATTAACTGTAACTTTATTCCCTGGTGTAGAGGGCATCATGTCAAATTAACAATTAACTGTAACTTTATTCCCCGGTGTAGAGTGTATCATGTCAAATTAACAATTAACTGTAACTTTATTCCCTGGTGTAGAGGGTATCATCTCAAATTAACAATTAACTGTAACTTTGTTCCCTGGTGTAGAGGGCATCATGTCAAATTAACAATTAACTGTAACTTTATTCCCCGGTGTAGAGGGCATCATGTCAAATTAACAATTAACTGTAACTTTATTCCCCGGTGTAGAGGGCATCATGTCAAATTAACAATTAACTGTAACTTTATTCCCTGGTGTAGAGGGCATCATCTCAAATTAACAATTAACTGTAACTTTATTCCCCGGTGTAGAGGGCATCATGTCAAATTAACAATTAACTGTAACTTTATTCCCCGGTGTAGAGGGTATCATGTCAAATTAACAATTAACTGTAACTTTATTCCCCGGTGTAGAGGGCATCATGTCAAATTAACAATTAACTGTAACTTTATTCCCCGGTGTAGAGGGCATCATGTCAAATTAACAATTAACTGTAACTTTATTCCCTGGTGTAGAGGGCATCATGTCAAATTAACAATTAACTGTAACTTTATTCCCCGGTGTAGAGGGCATCATCTCAAATTAACAATTAACTGTAACTTTATTCCCTGGTGTAGAGGGCATCATGTCAAATTAACAATTAACTGTAACTTTATTCCCCGGTGTAGAGTGTATCATGTCAAATTAACAATTAACTGTAACTTTATTCCCTGGTGTAGAGGGTATCATCTCAAATTAACAATTAACTGTAACTTTGTTCCCTGGTGTAGAGGGCATCATGTCAAATTAACAATTAACTGTAACTTTATTCCCCGGTGTAGAGGGCATCATGTCAAATTAACAATTAACTGTAACTTTATTCCCCGGTGTAGAGGGCATCATGTCAAATTAACAATTAACTGTAACTTTATTCCCTGGTGTAGAGTGCATCATGTCAAATTAACAATTAACTGTAACTTTATTCCCAGGTGTAGAGGGTATCATGTCAAATTAACAATTAACTGTAACTTTATTCCCCCGGTGTAGAGGGTATCATGTCAAATTAACAATTAACTGTAACTTTATTCCCCGGTGTAGAGGGTATCATGTCAAATTAACAATTAACTGTAACTTTATTCCCTGGTGTAGAGGGCATCATGTCAAATTAACAATTAACTGTAACTTTATTCCCCCGGTGTAGAGGGTATCATGTCAAATTAACAATTAACAGTAACTTTATTCCCCGGTGTAGAGTGCATCATGTCAAATTAACAATTAACTGTAACTTTATTCCCCGGTGTAGAGGGTATCATGTCAAATTAACAATTAACTGTAACTTTATTCCCCGGTGTAGAGGGTATCATGTCAAATTAACAATTAACTGTAACTTTATTCCCCGGTGTAGAGGGTATCATGTCAAATTAACAATTAACTGTAACTTTATTCCCTGGTGTAGAGGGCATCATGTCAAATTAACAATTAACTGTAACTTTATTCCCTGGTGTAGAGGGCATCATGTCAAATTAACAATTAACTGTAACTTTATTCCCTGGTGTAGAGGGCATCATGTCAAATTAACAATTAACTGTAACTTTATTCCCTGGTGTAGAGGGCATCATGTCAAATTAACAATTAACTGTAACTTTATTCCCTGGTGTCGAGGGCATCATGTCAAATTAACAATTAACTGTAACTTTATTCCCCGGTGTAGAGGGCATCATGTCAAATTAACAATTAACTGTAACATTATTCCCTGGTGTAGAGGGCATCATGTCAAATTAACAATTAACTGTAACTTTATTCCCCGGTGTAGAGGGCATCATCTCAAATTAACAATTAACTGTAACTTTATTCCCAGGTGTAGAGGGCATCATCTCAAATTAACAATTAACTGTAACTTTATTCCCCGGTGTAGAGGGCATCATGTCAAATTAACAATTAACTGTAACTTTATTCCCTGGTGTAGAGGGCATCATCTCAAATTAACAATTAACTGTAACTTTATTCCCAGGTGTAGAGGGTATCATGTCAAATTAACAATTAACTGTAACTTTATTCCCTGGTGTAGAGGGCATCATGTCAAATTAACAATTAACTGTAACTTTATTCCCCGGTGTAGAGGGCATCATGTCAAATTAACAATTAACTGTAACTTTATTCCCTGGTGTAGAGGGCATCATCTCAAATTAACAATTAACTGTAACTTTATTCCCCGGTGTAGAGGGCATCATGTCAAATTAACAATTAACTGTAACTTTATTCCCCGGTGTAGAGGGCATCATGTCAAATTAACAATTAACTGTAACTTTATTCCCTGGTGTAGAGGGCATCATCTCAAATTAACAATTAACTGTAACTTTATTCCCAGGTGTAGAGGGTATCATGTCAAATTAACAATTAACTGTAACTTTATTCCCCGGTGTAGAGGGCATCATGTCTAATTAACAATTAACTGTAACTTTATTCCCCGGTGTAGAGGGCATCATGTCAAATTAACAATTAACTGTAACTTTATTCCCAGGTGTAGAGGGCATCATGTCAAATTAACAATTAACTGTAACTTTATTCCCCGGTGTAGAGGGCATCATGTCAAATTAACAATTAACTGTAACTTTATTCCCTGGTGTAGAGGGCATCATGTCAAATTAACAATTAACTGTAACTTTATTCCCCGGTGTAGAGGGTATCATGTCAAATTAACAATTAACTGTAACTTTATTCCCCGGTGTAGAGGGCATCATGTCAAATTAACAATTAACTGTAACTTTATTCCCTGGTGTAGAGGGCATCATGTCAAATTAACAATTAACTGTAACTTTATTCCCCGGTGTAGAGGGCATCATGTCAAATTAACAATTAACTGTAACTTTATTCCCTGGTGTAGAGGGCATCATGTTAAATTAACAATTAACTGTAACTTTATTCCCTGGTGTAGAGGGCATCATGTCAAATTAACAATTAACTGTAACTTTATTCCCCGGTGTAGAGGGTATCATGTCAAATTAACAATTAACTGTAACTTTATTCCCTGGTGTAGAGGGCATCATGTCAAATTAACAATTAACTGTAACTTTATTCCCTGGTGTAGAGGGCATCATGTCAAATTAACAATTAACTGTAACTTTATTCCCCGGTGTAGAGGGCATCATGTCAAATTAACAATTAACTGTAACTTTATTCCCTGGTGTAGAGGGCATCATGTCAAATTAACAATTAACTGTAACTTTATTCCCTGGTGTAGAGGGCATCATGTCAAATTAACAATTAACTGTAACTTTATTCCCTGGTGTAGAGGGCATCATGTCAAATTAACAATTAACTGTAACTTTATTCCCTGGTGTAGAGGGCATCATGTCAAATTAACAATTAACTGTAACTTTATTCCCTGGTGTAGAGGGCATCATGTCAAATTAACAATTAACTGTAACTTTATTCCCAGGTGTAGAGGGTATCATGTCAAATTAACAATGAACTGTAACTTTATTCCCTGGTGTAGAGGGCATCATCTCAAATTAACAATTAACTGTAACTTTATTCCCAGGTGTAGAGTGCATCATGTCAAATTAACAATTAACTGTAACTTTATTCCCCGGTGTAGAGGGCATCATGTCAAATTAACAATTAACTGTAACTTTATTCCCTGGTGTAGAGGGCATCATGTCAAATTAACAATTAACTGTAACTTTATTCCCAGGTGTAGAGGGTATCATGTCAAATTAACAATTAACTGTAACTTTATTCCCTGGTGTAGAGTGCATCATGTCAAATTAACAATTAACTGTAACTTTATTCCCTGGTGTAGAGTGCATCATGTCAAATTAACAATTAACTGTAACTTTATTCCCTGGTGTGGAGGGCATCATGTCAAATTAACAATTAACTGTAACTTTATTCCCAGGTGTAGAGGGCATCATCTCAAATTAACAATTAACTGTAACTTTATTCCCTGGTGTAGAGGGTATCATGTCAAATTAACAATTAACTGTAACTTTGTTCCCTGGTGTAGAGGGCATCATGTCAAATTAACAATAAACTGTAACTTTATTCCCCGGTGTAGAGGGCATCATGTCAAATTAACAATTAACTGTAACTTTATTCCCCGGTGTAGAGGGCATCATGTCAAATTAACAATTAACTGTAACTTTATTCCCTGGTGTAGAGGGCATCATCTCAAATTAACAATTAACTGTAACTTTATTCCCTGGTGTAGAGGGCATCATGTCAAATTAACAATTAACTGTAACTTTATTCCCTGGTGTAGAGGGCATCATGTCAAATTAACAATTAACTGTAACTTTATTCCCTGGTGTAGAGGGCATCATGTCAAATTAACAATTAACTGTAACTTTATTCCCCGGTGTAGAGGGTATCATGTCAAATTAACAATTAACTGTAACTTTATTCCCCGGTGTAGAGGGCATCATCTCAAATTAACAATTAACTGTAACTTTATTCCCTGGTGTAGAGGGCATCATGTCAAATTAACAATTAACTGTAACTTTATTCCCTGGTGTAGAGGGCATCATGTCAAATTAACAATTAACTGTAACTTTATTCCCCGGTGTAGAGGGCATCATGTCAAATTAACAATTAACTGTAACTTTGTTCCCCGGTGTAGAGGGTATCATGTCAAATTAACAATTAACTGTAACTTTATTCCCTGGTGTAGAGGGCATCATCTCAAATTAACAATTAACTGTAACTTTATTCCCTGGTGTAGAGGGCATCATCTCAAATTAACAATTAACTGTAACTTTATTCCCTGGTGTAGAGGGCATCATGTCAAATTAACTATTAACTGTAACTTTATTCCCTGGTGTAGAGGGCATCATGTCAAATTAACAATTAACTGTAACTTTATTCCCAGGTGTAGAGGGCATCATGTCAAATTAACAATTAACTGTAACTTTATTCCCCGGTGTAGAGGGCATCATGTCAAATTAACAATTAACTGTAACTTTATTCCCTGGTGTAGAGGGCATCATCTCAAATTAACAATTAACTGTAACTTTATTCCCTGGTGTAGAGGGCATCATGTCAAATTAACAATTAACTGTAACTTTATTCCCCGGTGTAGAGGGCATCATCTCAAATTAACAATTAACTGTAACTTTATTCCCCGGTGTAGAGTGCATCATGTCAAATTAACAATTAACTGTAACTTTATTCCCCGGTGTAGAGGGCATCATGTCAAATTAACAATTAACTGTAACTTTATTCCCCGGTGTAGAGGGCATCATCTCAAATTAATAATTAACTGTAACTTTATTCCCTGGTGTAGAGGGCATCATGTCAAATTAACAATTAACTGTAACTTTATTCCCCGGTGTAGAGGGCATCATGTCAAATTAACAATTAACTGTAACTTTATTCCCTGGTGTAGAGGGCATCATGTCAAATTAACAATTAACTGTAACTTTATTCCCTGGTGTAGAGGGCATCATGTCAAATTAACAATTAACTGTAACTTTATTCCCAGGTGTAGAGGGCATCATCTCAAATTAACAATTAACTGTAACTTTATTCCCCGGTGTAGAGGGTATCATGTCAAATTAACAATTAACTGTAACTTTATTCCCTGGTGTAGAGTGCATCATGTCAAATTAACAATTAACTGTAACTTTATTCCCCGGTGTAGAGTGCATCATGTCAAATTAACAATTAACTGTAACTTTATTCCCTGGTGTAGAGGGCATCATGTCAAATTAACAATTAACTGTAACTTTATTCCCAGGTGTAGAGGGCATCATGTCAAATTAACAATTAACTGTAACTTTATTCCCCGGTGTAGAGGGCATCATGTCAAATTAACAATTAACTGTAACTTTATTCCCTGGTGTAGAGGGCATCATCTCAAATTAACAATTAACTGTAACTTTATTCCCTGGTGTAGAGGGCATCATGTCAAATTAACAATTAACTGTAACTTTATTCCCAGGTGTAGAGGGCATCATCTCAAATTAACAATTAACTGTAACTTTATTCCCTGGTGTAGAGTGCATCATGTCAAATTAACAATTAACTGTAACTTTATTCCCTGGTGTAGAGGGCATCATGTCAAATTAACAATTAACTGTAACTTTATTCCCTGGTGTAGAGGGCATCATCTCAAATTAACAATTAACTGTAACTTTATTCCCTGGTGTAGAGGGCATCATCTCAAATTAACAATTAACTGTAACTTTATTCCCTGGTGTAGAGGGCATCATCTCAAATTAACAATTAACTGTAACTTTATTCCCCGGTGTAGAGGGCATCATGTCAAATTAACAATTAACTGTAACTTTATTCCCCGGTGTAGAGGGCATCATGTCAAATTAACAATTAACTGTAACTTTATTCCCTGGTGTAGAGGGCATCATGTCAAATTAACAATTAACTGTAACTTTATTCCCTGGTGTAGAGGGCATCATCTCAAATTAACAATTAACTGTAACTTTATTCCCTGGTGTAGAGTGCATCATGTCAAATTAACAATTAACTGTAACTTTATTCCCCGGTGTAGAGGGCATCATGTCAAATTAACAATTAACTGTAACTTTATTCCCTGGTGTAGAGGGCATCATGTCAAATTAACAATTAACTGTAACTTTATTCCCAGGTGTAGAGGGCATCATGTCAAATTAACAATTAACTGTCACTTTATTCCCTGGTGTAGAGGGCATCATGTCAAATTAACAATTAACTGTAACTTTATTCCCTGGTGTAGAGGGCATCATGTCAAATTAACAATTAACTGTAACTTTATTCCCTGGTGTAGAGGGCATCATGTCAAATTAACAATTAACTGTAACTTTATTCCCTGGTGTAGAGGGCATCATGTCAAATTAACAATTAACTGTAACTTTATTCCCTGATGTAGAGTGCATCATGTCAAATTAACAATTAACTGTCACTTTATTCCCTGGTGTAGAGGGCATCATGTCAAATTAACAATTAACTGTAACTTTATTCCCTGGTGTAGAGGGCATCATGTCAAATTAACAATTAACTGTAACTTTATTCCCTGGTGTAGAGGGCATCATGTCAAATTAACAATTAACTGTAACTTTATTCCCTGGTGTAGAGGGCATCATGTCAAATTAACAATTAACTGTAACTTTATTCCCTGGTGTAGAGTGCATCATGTCAAATTAACAATTAACTGTAACGTTATTCCCCGGTGTAGAGGGCATCATGTCAAATTAACAATTAACTGTAACTTTATTCCCTGGTGTAGAGGGCATCATGTCAAATTAACAATTAACTGTAACTTTATTCCCAGGTGTAGAGGGCATCATGTCAAATTAACAATTAACTGTCACTTTATTCCCTGGTGTAGAGGGCATCATGTCAAATTAACAATTAACTGTAACTTTATTCCCCGGTGTAGAGGGCATCATGTCAAATTAACAATTAACTGTAACTTTATTCCCTGATGTAGAGTGCATCATGTCAAATTAACAATTAACTGTAACTTTATTCCCCGGTGTAGAGGGCATCATGTCAAATTAACAATTAACTGTAACTTTATTCCCTGGTGTAGAGGGCATCATGTCAAATTAACAATTAACTGTAACTTTATTCCCTGATGTAGAGTGCATCATGTCAAATTAACAATTAACTGTAACTTTGTTCCCTGGTGTAGAGTGTATCATGTCAAATTAACAATTAACTGTAACTTTATTCCCCGGTGTAGAGGGCATCATGTCAAATTAACAATTAACTGTAACTTTATTCCCCGGTGTAGAGGGCATCATCTCAAATTAACAATTAACTGTAACTTTATTCCCAGGTGTAGAGGGCATCATCTCAAATTAACAATTAACTGTAACTTTATTCCCTGGTGTAGAGGTAATCATGTCAAATTAACAATTAACTGTAACTTTATTCCCTGGTGTAGAGGGCATCATCTCAAATTAACAATTAACTGTAACTTTATTCCCCGGTGTAGAGGGCATCATGTCAAATTAACAATTAACTGTAACTTTATTCCCTGGTGTAGAGGGTATCATGTCAAATTAACAATTAACTGTAACTTTATTCCCAGGTGTAGAGTGCATCATGTCAAATTAACAATTAACTGTAACTTTATTCCCCGGTGTAGAGGGCATCATGTCAAATTAACAATTAACTGTAACTTTATTCCCTGGTGTAGAGGGCATCATCTCAAATTAACAATTAACTGTAACTTTATTCCCCGGTGTAGAGGGCATCATGTCAAATTAACAATTAACTGTAACTTTATTCCCTGGTGTAGAGGGCATCATGTCAAATTAACAATTAACTGTAACTTTGTTCCCTGGTGTAGAGGGCATCATGTCAAATTAACAATTAACTGTAACTTTATTCCCCGGTGTAGAGGGCATCATGTCAAATTAACAATTAACTGTAACTTTATTCCCCGGTGTAGAGGGCATCATGTCAAATTAACAATTAACTGTAACTTTATTCCCTGGTGTAGAGGGCATCATCTCAAATTAACAATTAACTGTAACTTTATTCCCTGGTGTAGAGGGCATCATCTCAAATTAACAATGAACTGTCACTTTATTCCCCGGTGTAGAGGGTATCATGTCAAATTAACAATTAACTGTCACTTTATTCCCCGGTGTAGAGGGTATCATCTCAAATTAACAATTAACTGTAACTTTGTTCCCTGGTGTAGAGGGCATCATCTCAAATTAACAATTAACTGTAACTTTATTCCCTGGTGTAGAGGGTATCATGTCAAATTAACAATTAACTGTAACTTTATTCCCTGGTGTAGAGTGCATCATGTCAAATTAACAATTAACTGTAACTTTATTCCCCGGTGTAGAGGGCATCATGTCAAATTAACAATTAACTGTCACTTTATTCCCCGGTGTAGAGGGCATCATCTCAAATTAACAATTAACTGTAACTTTATTCCCCGGTGTAGAGGGCATCATGTCAAATTAACAATTAACTGTAACTTTATTCCCCGGTGTAGAGGGCATCATCTCAAATTAACAATTAACTGTAACTTTATTCCCTGGTGTAGAGGGCATCATCTCAAATTAACAATTAACTGTAACTTTATTCCCTGGTGTAGAGGGTATTATGTCAAATTAACAATTAACTGTAACTTTATTCCCCGGTGTAGAGGGCATCATCTCAAATTAACAATTAACTGTAACTTTATTCCCTGGTGTAGAGGGCATCATCTCAAATTAACAATTAACTGTAACTTTATTCCCCGGTGTAGAGGGCATCATGTCAAATTAACAATTAACTGTAACTTTGTTCCCTGGTGTAGAGGGTATCATCTCAAATTAACAATTAACTGTAACTTTATTCCCAGGTGTAGAGGGTATCATGTCAAATTAACAATTAACTGTAACTTTATTCCCCGGTGTAGAGGGCATCATCTCAAATTAACAATTAACTGTAACTTTATTCCCTGGTGTAGAGGGCATCATGTCAAATTAACAATTAACTGTAACTTTATTCCCCGGTGTAGAGGGCATCATCTCAAATTAACAATTAACTGTAACTTTATTCCCCGGTGTAGAGGGCATCATCTGAAATTAACAATTAACTGTAACTTTATTCCCTGGTGTAGAGGGCATCATGTCAAATTAACAATTAACTGTAACTTTATTCCCCGGTGTAGAGGGCATCATCTCAAATTAACAATTAACTGTAACTTTATTCCCTGGTGTAGAGGGTATCATCTCAAATTAACAATTAACTGTAACTTTATTCCCTGGTGTAGAGGGCATCATGTCAAATTAACAATTAACTGTAACTTTATTCCCCGGTGTAGAGGGCATCATCTGAAATTAACAATTAACTGTAACTTTATTCCCCGGTGTAGAGGGTATCATGTCAAATTAACAATTAACTGTAACTTTATTCCCAGGTGTAGAGGGTATCATGTCAAATTAACAATTAACTGTAACTTTATTCCCTGGTGCAGAGGGCATCATGTCAAATTAACAATTAACTGTAACTTTATTCCCTGGTGTAGAGGGCATCATGTCAAATTAACAATTAACTGTAACTTTATTCCCAGGTGTAGAGGGCATCATCTCAAATTAACAATTAACTGTAACTTTATTCCCCGGTGTAGAGGGCATCATGTCAAATTAACAATTAACTGTAACTTTATTCCCCGGTGTAGAGGGCATCATGTCAAATTAACAATTAACTGTAACTTTATTCCCCGGTGTAGAGGGCATCATCTCAAATTAACAATTAACTGTAACTTTGTTCCCTGGTGTAGAGGGCATCATGTCAAATTAACAATTAACTGTAACTTTGTTCCCTGGTGTAGAGGGCATCATGTCAAATTAACAATTAACTGTAACTTTATTCCCCGGTGTAGAGGGCATCATCTCAAATTAACAATTAACTGTAACTTTATTCCCTGGTGTAGAGGGTATCATGTCAAATTAACAATTAACTGTAACTTTATTCCCTGGTGTATAGGGCATCATGTCAAATTAACAATTAACTGTAACTTTATTCCCTGGTGTAGAGGGCATCATGTCAAATTAACAATTAACTGTAACTTTATTCCCCGGTGTAGAGGGCATCATGTCAAATTAACAATTAACTGTAACTTTATTCCCCGGTGTAGAGGGTATCATGTCAAATTAACAATTAACTGTAACTTTATTCCCTGGTGTAGAGGGCATCATGTCAAATTAACAATTAACTGTAACATTATTCCCTGGTGTAGAGTGCATCATGTCAAATTAACAATTAACTGTAACTTTATTCCCCGGTGTAGAGGGCATCATGTCAAATTAACAATTAACTGTAACTTTATTCCCTGGTGTAGAGGGCATCATCTCAAATTAACAATTAACTGTAACTTTATTCCCTGGTGTAGAGGGCATCATCTCAAATTAACAATTAACTGTAACTTTATTCCCTGGTGTAGAGGGCATCATCTCAAATTAACAATTAACTGTAACTTTATTCCCCGGTGTAGAGGGTATCATGTCAAATTAACAATTAACTGTAACTTTATTCCCAGGTGTAGAGGGCATCATCTCAAATTAACAATTAACTGTAACTTTATTCCCCAGTGTAGAGGGTATCATGTCAAATTAACAATTAACTGTAACTTTATTCCCCGGTGTAGAGGGCATCATCTCAAATTAACAATTAACTGTAACTTTATTCCCCGGTGTAGAGGGCATCATGTCAAATTAACAATTAACTGTAACTTTATTCCCAGGTGTAGAGGGCATCATGTCAAATTAACAATTAACTGTAACTTTATTCCCTGGTGTAGAGGGCATCATGTCAAATTAACAATTAACTGTAACTTTATTCCCTGGTGTAGAGGGTATCATGTCAAATTAACAATTAACTGTAACTTTATTCCCTGGTGTAGAGGGTATCATGTCAAATTAACAATTAACTGTAACTTTATTCCCAGGTGTAGAGGGCATCATGTCAAATTAACAATTAACTGTAACTTTATTCCCAGGTGTAGAGGGCATCATGTCAAATTAACAATTAACTGTAACTTTATTCCCTGGTGTAGAGGGCATCATGTCAAATTAACAATTAACTGTAACTTTATTCCCAGGTGTAGAGGGCATCATCTCAAATTAACAATTAACTGTAACTTTATTCCCTGGTGTAGAGTGCATCATGTCAAATTAACAATTAACTGTAACTTTATTCCCCGGTGTAGAGGGTATCATGTCAAATTAACAATTAACTGTAACTTTATTCCCTGGTGTAGAGGGCATCATGTCAAATTAACAATTAACTGTAACTTTATTCCCAGGTGTAGAGGGCATCATCTCAAATTAACAATTAACTGTAACTTTATTCCCTGGTGTAGAGGGCATCATGTCAAATTAACAATTAACTGTAACTTTATTCCCCGGTGTAGAGGGTATCATGTCAAATTAACAATTAACTGTAACTTTGTTCCCAGGTGTAGAGGGCATCATGTCAAATTAACAATTAACTGTAACTTTATTCCCCGGTGTAGAGGGCATCATGTCAAATTAACAATTAACTGTAACTTTATTCCCCGGTGTAGAGGGTATCATGTCAAATTAACAATTAACTGTAACTTTATTCCCTGGTGTAGAGGGCATCATGTCAAATTAACAATTAACTGTAACTTTATTCCCTGGTGTAGAGGGCATCATGTCAAATTAACAATTAACTGTAACTTTATTCCCAGGTGTAGAGGGCATCATGTCAAATTAACAATTAACTGTAACTTTATTCCCTGGTGTAGAGGGTATCATGTCAAATTAACAATTAACTGTAACTTTATTCCCTGGTGTAGAGGGTATCATCTCAAATTAACAATTAACTGTAACTTTATTCCCCGGTGTAGAGGGCATCATGTCAAATTAACAATTAACTGTAACTTTATTCCCCGGTGTAGAGGGCATCATCTCAAATTAACAATTAACTGTAACTTTATTCCCTGGTGTAGAGGGCATCATGTCAAATTAACAATTAACTGTAACTTTATTCCCCGGTGTAGAGGGCATCATCTCAAATTAACAATTAACTGTAACTTTATTCCCTGGTGTAGAGGGCATCATGTCAAATTAACAATTAACTGTAACTTTATTCTCCGGTGTAGAGGGCATCATGTCAAATTAACAATTAACTGTAACTTTATTCCCCGGTGTAGAGGGCATCATCTCAAATTAACAATTAACTGTAACTTTATTCCCAGGTGTAGAGGGCATCATCTCAAATTAACAATTAACTGTAACTTTATTCCCCGGTGTAGAGGGTATCATCTCAAATTAACAATTAACTGTAACTTTATTCCCCGGTGTAGAGGGCATCATGTCAAATTAACAATTAACTGTAACTTTATTCCCCGGTGTAGAGGGCATCATCTCAAATTAACAATTAACTGTAACTTTATTCCCTGGTGTAGAGGGCATCATGTCAAATTAACAATTAACTGTAACTTTATTCCCCGGTGTAGAGGGTATCATGTCAAATTAACAATTAACTGTAACTTTATTCCCTGGTGTAGAGGGCATCATGTCATATTAACAATTAACTGTAACTTTATTCCCCGGTGTAGAGGGCATCATGTCAAATTAACAATTAACTGTAACTTTATTCCCCGGTGTAGAGGGCATCATCTCAAATTAACAATTAACTGTAACTTTATTCCCAGGTGTAGAGGGTATCATCTCAAATTAACAATTAACTGTAACTTTATTCCCCGGTGTAGAGGGCATCATGTCAAATTAACAATTAACTGTAACTTTATTCCCTGGTGTAGAGGGCATCATGTCAAATTAACAATTCACTGTAACTTTATTCCCTGGTGTAGAGGGCATCATGTCAAATTAACAATTAACTGTAACTTTATTCCCTGGTGTAGAGGGTATCATCTCAAATTAACAATTAACTGTAACTTTATTCCCTGGTGTAGAGGGCATCATCTCAAATTAACAATTAACTGTAACTTTATTCCCCGGTGTAGAGGGTATCATGTCAAATTAACAATTAACTGTAACTTTATTCCCTGGTGTAGAGGGCATCATGTCAAATTAACAATTAACTGTAACTTTATTCCCCGGTGTAGAGGGCATCATGTCAAATTAACAATTAACTGTAACTTTATTCCCCGGTGTAGAGGGCATCATGTCAAATTAACAATTAACTGTAACTTTATTCCCCGGTGTAGAGGGCATCATGTCAAATTAACAATTAACTGTAACTTTATTCCCCGGTGTAGAGGGCATCATGTCAAATTAACAATTAACTGTAACTTTATTCCCCGGTGTAGAGGGTATCATGTCAAATTAACAATTAACTGTAACTTTATTCCCCGGTGTAGAGGGCATCATGTCAAATTAACAATTAACTGTAACTTTATTCCCCGGTGTAGAGGGCATCATGTCAAATTAACAATTAACTGTAACTTTATTCCCCGGTGTAGAGGGTATCATGTCAAATTAACAATTAACTGTAACTTTATTCCCAGGTGTAGAGGGCATCATGTCAAATTAACAATTAACTGTAACTTTATTCCCTGGTGTAGAGGGCATCATCTCAAATTAACAATTAACTGTAACTTTATTCCCTGGTGTAGAGGGCATCATGTCAAATTAACAATTAACTGTAACTTTATTCCCTGGTGTAGAGGGCATCATGTCAAATTAACAATTAACTGTAACTTTATTCCCCGGTGTAGAGGGTATCATGTCAAATTAACAATTAACTGTAACTTTATTCCCCGGTGTAGAGGGCATCATGTCAAATTAACAATTAACTGTAACTTTATTCCCCGGTGTAGAGGGCATCATGTCAAATTAACAATTAACTGTAACTTTATTCCCCGGTGTAGAGGGCATCATGTCAAATTAACAATTAACTGTAACTTTATTCCCTGGTGTAGAGGGCATCATGTCAAATTAACAATTAACTGTAACTTTATTCCCCGGTGTAGAGGGCATCATGTCAAATTAACAATTAACTGTAACTTTATTCCCCGGTGTAGAGGGCATCATGTCAAATTAACAATTAACTGTAACTTTATTCCCTGGTGTAGAGGGCATCATCTCAAATTAACAATTAACTGTAACTTTATTCCCTGGTGTAGAGGGTATCATGTCAAATTAACAATTAACTGTAACTTTATTCCCAGGTGTAGAGGGCATCATCTCAAATTAACAATTAACTGTAACTTTATTCCCCGGTGTAGAGGGCATCATGTCAAATTAACAATTAACTGTAACTTTATTCCCCGGTGTAGAGGGCATCATGTCAAATTAACAATTAACTGTAACTTTATTCCCCGGTGTAGAGGGCATCATGTCAAATTAACAATTAACTGTAACTTTATTCCCTGGTGTAGAGGGCATCATGTCAAATTAACAATTAACTGTAACTTTATTCCCCGGTGTAGAGGGCATCATGTCAAATTAACAATTAACTGTAACTTTATTCCCCGGTGTAGAGGGCATCATGTCAAATTAACAATTAACTGTAACTTTATTCCCTGGTGTAGAGGGCATCATCTCAAATTAACAATTAACTGTAACTTTATTCCCCGGTGTAGAGGGCATCATGTCAAATTAACAATTAACTGTAACTTTATTCCCTGGTGTAGAGGGTATCATGTCAAATTAACAATTAACTGTAACTTTATTCGCCGGTGTAGAGGGCATCATGTCAAATTAACAATTAACTGTAACTTTATTCCCTGGTGTAGAGGGTATCATGTCAAATTAACAATTAACTGTAACTTTATTCCCTGGTGTAGAGGGCATCATGTCAAATTAACAATTAACTGTAACTTTATTCCCTGGTGTAGAGGGTATCATGTCAAATTAACAATTAACTGTAACTTTATTCCCCGGTGTAGAGGGCATCATGTCAAATTAACAATTAACTGTAACTTTATTCCCTGGTGTAGAGGGCATCATGTCAAATTAACAATTAACTGTAACTTTATTCCCTGGTGTAGAGGGCATCATGTCAAATTAACAATTAACTGTAACTTTATTCCCAGGTGTAGAGGGCATCATGTCAAATTAACAATTAACTGTAACTTTATTCCCCGGTGTAGAGGGCATCATGTCAAATTAACAATTAACTGTAACTTTATTCCCCGGTGTAGAGGGCATCATCTCAAATTAACAATTAACTGTAACTTTATTCCCCGGTGTAGAGGGCATCATGTCAAATTAACAATTAACTGTAACTTTATTCCCCGGTGTAGAGGGCATCATGTCAAATTAACAATTAACTGTAACTTTATTCCCTGGTGTAGAGGGCATCATGTCAAATTAACAATTAACTGTAACTTTATTCCCCGGTGTAGAGGGCATCATGTCAAATTAACAATTAACTGTAACTTTATTCCCCGGTGTAGAGGGCATCATCTCAAATTAACAATTAACTGTAACTTTATTCCCCGGTGTAGAGGGCATCATGTCAAATTAACAATTAACTGTAACTTTATTCCCTGGTGTAGAGGGTATCATGTCAAATTAACAATTAACTGTAACTTTATTCGCCGGTGTAGAGGGCATCATGTCAAATTAACAATTAACTGTAACTTTATTCCCTGGTGTAGAGGGTATCATGTCAAATTAACAATTAACTGTAACTTTATTCCCTGGTGTAGAGGGTATCATGTCAAATTAACAATTAACTGTAACTTTATTCCCTGGTGTAGAGGGTATCATGTCAAATTAACAATTAACTGTAACTTTATTCCCTGGTGTAGAGGGTATCATGTCAAATTAACAATTAACTGTAACTTTATTCCCCGGTGTAGAGGGCATCATGTCAAATTAACAATTAACTGTAACTTTGTTCCCCGGTGTAGAGGGCATCATGTCAAATTAACAATTAACTGCAACTTTATTCCCTGGTGTAGAGGGCATCATGTCAAATTAACAATGAACTGTAACTTTATTCCCCGGTGTAGAGGGTATCATCTCAAATTAACAATTAACTGTAACTTTATTCCCTGGTGTAGAGGGCATCATGTCAAATTAACAATTAACTGTAACTTTATTCCCTGGTGTAGAGGGCATCATGTCAAATTAACAATTAACTGTAACTTTATTCCCTGGTGTAGAGGGCATCATGTCAAATTAACAATTAACTGTAACTTTATTGCCTGGTGTAGAGGGCATCATGTCAAATTAACAATTAACTGTAACTTTATTCCCTGGTGTAGAGGGCATCATGTCAAATTAACAATTAACTGTAACTTTATTCCCTGGTGTAGAGGGCATCATGTCAAATTAACAATTAACTGTAACTTTATTCCCTGGTGTAGAGGGCATCATGTCAAATTAACAATTAACTGTAACTTTATTCCCTGGTGTAGAGGGCATCATGTCAAATTAACAATTAACTGTAACTTTATTCCCTGGTGTAGAGGGCATCATGTCAAATTAACAATTAACTGTAACTTTATTCCCTGGTGTAGAGGGCATCATGTCAAATTAACAATTAACTGTAACTTTATTCCCTGGTGTAGAGGGCATCATGTCAAATTAACAATTAACTGTAACTTTATTCCCTGGTGTAGAGGGCATCATTTCAAATTAACAATTAACTGTAACTTTATTCCCCGGTGTAGAGGGCATCATGTCAAATTAACAATTAACTGTAACTTTATTCCCCGGTGTAGAGGGCATCATGTCAAATTAACAATTAACTGTAACTTTATTCCCCGGTGTAGAGGGCATCATGTCAAATTAACAATTAACTGTAACTTTGTTCCCCGGTGTAGAGGGCATCATGTCAAATTAACAATTAACTGTAACTTTATTCCCTGGTGTAGAGGGTATCATGTCAAATTAACAATTAACTGTAACTTTATTCCCTGGTGTAGAGGGCATCATGTCAAATTAACAATTAACTGTAACTTTATTCCCCGGTGTAGAGGGCATCATGTCAAATTAACAATTAACTGTAACTTTATTCCCTGGTGTATAGGGCATCATGTCAAATTAACAATTAACTGTAACTTTATTCCCTGGTGTAGAGTGCATCATCTCAAATTAACAATTAACTGTAACTTTGTTCCCTGGTGTATAGGGCATCATGTCAAATTAACAATTAACTGTAACTTTATTCCCCGGTGTAGAGGGCATCATGTCAAATTAACAATTAACTGTAACTTTATTCCATGGTGTAGAGGGCATCATGTCAAATTAACAATTAACTGTAACTTTATTCCCCGGTGTAGAGGGCATCATGTCAAATTAACAATTAACTGTAACTTTATTCCCCGGTGTAGAGGGCATCATGTCAAATTAACAATTAACTGTAACTTTATTCCATGGTGTAGAGGGCATCATGTCAAATTAACAATTAACTGTAACTTTATTCCCCGGTGTAGAGGGCATCATGTCAAATTAACAATTAACTGTAACTTTATTCCCTGGTGTAGAGGGTATCATGTCAAATTAACAATTAACTGTAACTTTATTCCCTGGTGTAGAGGGCATCATGTCAAATTAACTATTAACTGTAACTTTATTCCCCGGTGTAGAGGGCATCATGTCAAATTAACAATTAACTGTAACTTTATTCCATGGTGTAGAGGGCATCATGTCAAATTAACAATTAACTGTAACTTTATTCCCTGGTGTAGAGGGCATCATGTCAAATTAACAATTAACTGTAACTTTATTCCCTGGTGTATAGGGCATCATGTCAAATTAACAATTAACTGTAACTTTATTCCCCGGTGTAGAGTGCATCATGTCAAATTAACAATTAACTGTAACTTTATTCCCTGGTGTATAGGGCATCATGTCAAATTAACAATTAACTGTAACTTTATTCCCCGGTGTAGAGGGCATCATGTCAAATTAACAATTAACTGTAACTTTATTCCCCGGTGTAGAGGGTATCATGTCAAATTAACAATTAACTGTAACTTTATTCCCTGGTGTAGAGGGCATCATGTCAAATTAACAATTAACTGTAACTTTATTCCCCGGTGTAGAGGGCATCATGTCAAATTAACAATTAACTGTAACTTTATTCCCCGGTGTAGAGGGCATCATGTCAAATTAACAATTAACTGTAACTTTATTCCCCGGTGTAGAGGGCATCATGTCAAATTAACAATTAACTGTAACTTTATTCCCAGGTGTAGAGGGCATCATGTCAAATTAACAATTAACTGTAACTTTATTCCCCGGTGTAGAGGGCATCATGTCAAATTAACAATTAACTGTAACTTTATTCCCCGGTGTAGAGGGTATCATGTCAAATTAACAATTAACTGTAACTTTATTCCCCGGTGTAGAGGGCATCATGTCAAATTAACAATTAACTGTAACTTTATTCCCCGGTGTAGAGGGCATCATGTCAAATTAACAATTAACTGTAACTTTATTCCCCGGTGTAGAGGGCATCATGTCAAATTAACAATTAACTGTAACTTTATTCCCTGGTGTAGAGGGCATCATGTCAAATTAACAATTAACTGTAACTTTATTCCCTGGTGTAGAGGGCATCATGTCAAATTAACAATTAACTGTAACTTTATTCCCTGGTGTAGAGGGCATCATGTCAAATTAACAATTAACTGTAACTTTATTCCCTGGTGTAGAGGGCATCATGTCAAATTAACAATTAACTGTAACTTTATTCCCTGGTGTAGAGGGCATCATGTCAAATTAACAATTAACTGTAACTTTATTCCCTGGTGTAGAGGGCATCATGTCAAATTAACAATTAACTGTAACTTTATTCCCTGGTGTAGAGGGCATCATGTCAAATTAACAATTAACTGTAACTTTATTCCCTGGTGTAGAGGGCATCATTTCAAATTAACAATTAACTGTAACTTTATTCCCCGGTGTAGAGGGCATCATGTCAAATTAACAATTAACTGTAACTTTATTCCCCGGTGTAGAGGGCATCATGTCAAATTAACAATTAACTGTAACTTTGTTCCCCGGTGTAGAGGGCATCATGTCAAATTAACAATTAACTGTAACTTTATTCCCTGGTGTAGAGGGTATCATGTCAAATTAACAATTAACTGTAACTTTATTCCCTGGTGTAGAGGGCATCATGTCAAATTAACAATTAACTGTAACTTTATTCCCCGGTGTAGAGGGCATCATGTCAAATTAACAATTAACTGTAACTTTATTCCCTGGTGTATAGGGCATCATGTCAAATTAACAATTAACTGTAACTTTATTCCCTGGTGTAGAGTGCATCATCTCAAATTAACAATTAACTGTAACTTTGTTCCCTGGTGTATAGGGCATCATGTCAAATTAACAATTAACTGTAACTTTATTCCCCGGTGTAGAGGGCATCATGTCAAATTAACAATTAACTGTAACTTTATTCCATGGTGTAGAGGGCATCATGTCAAATTAACAATTAACTGTAACTTTATTCCCCGGTGTAGAGGGCATCATGTCAAATTAACAATTAACTGTAACTTTATTCCCCGGTGTAGAGGGTATCATGTCAAATTAACAATTAACTGTAACTTTATTCCCTGGTGTAGAGGGCATCATGTCAAATTAACAATTAACTGTAACTTTATTCCCCGGTGTAGAGGGCATCATGTCAAATTAACAATTAACTGTAACTTTATTCCCCGGTGTAGAGGGCATCATGTCAAATTAACAATTAACTGTAACTTTATTCCCCGGTGTAGAGGGTATCATGTCAAATTAACAATTAACTGTAACTTTATTCCCCGGTGTAGAGGGCATCATGTCAAATTAACAATTAACTGTAACTTTATTCCCCGGTGTAGAGGGCATCATGTCAAATTAACAATTAACTGTAACTTTATTCCCCGGTGTAGCGGGCATCATGTCAAATTAACAATTAACTGTAACTTTATTCCCCGGTGTAGAGGGCATCATGTCAAATTAACAATTAACTGTAACTTTATTCCCCGGTGTAGAGGGTATCATGTCAAATTAACAATTAACTGTAACTTTATTCCCCGGTGTAGAGGGTATCATCTCAAATTAACAATTAACTGTAAATTTGTTCCCTGGTGTAGAGGGTATCATGTCAAATTAACAATTAACTAACATTATTCCCTGGTGTAGAGGGCATCATCTCAAATTAACAATTAACTGTAACTTTATTCCCCGGTGTAGAGGGCATCATCTCAAATTAACAATTAACTGTAACTTTATTCCCCGGTGTAGAGGGCATCATCTCAAATTAACAATTAACTGTAACTTTATTCCCAGGTGTAGAGGGCATCATGTCAAATTAACAATTAACTGTAACTTTATTCCCCGGTGTAGAGGGCATCATGTCAAATTAACAATTAACTGTAACTTTATTCCCCGGTGTAGAGGGCATCATCTCAAATTAACAATTAACTGTAACTTTATTCCCCGGTGTAGAGGGCATCATGTCAAATTAACAATTAACTGTAACTTTATTCCCAGGTGTAGAGTGTATCATGTCAAATTAACAATTAACTGTAACTTTATTCCCCGGTGTAGAGGGCATCATCTCAAATTAACAATTAACTGTAACTTTATTCCCTGGTGTAGAGGGCATCATGTCAAATTAACAATTAACTGTAACTTTATTCCCTGGTGTAGAGTGCATCATGTCAAATTAACAATTAACTGTAACTTTATTCCCCGGTGTAGAGGGCATCATCTCAAATTAACAATTAACTGTAACTTTATTCCCCGGTGTAGAGTGCATCATCTCAAATTAACAATTAACTGTAACTTTATTCCCCGGTGTAGAGGGCATCATGTCAAATTAACAATTAACTGTAACTTTATTCCCCGGTGTAGAGGGCATCATGTCAAATTAACAATTAACTGTAACTTTATTCCCAGGTGTAGAGGGCATCATGTCAAATTAACAATTAACTGTAACTTTATTCCCTGGTGTAGAGGGCATCATGTCAAATTAACAATTAACTGTAACTTTATTCCCTGGTGTAGAGGGTATCATGTCAAATTAACAATTAACTGTAACTTTATTCCCCGGTGTAGAGGGCATCATGTCAAATTAACAATTAACTGTAACTTTATTCCCTGGTGTAGAGGGCATCATGTCAAATTAACAATTAACTGTAACTTTATTCCCTGGTGTAGAGGGTATCATGTCAAATTAACAATTAACTGTAACTTTATTCCCCGGTGTAGAGGGCATCATGTCAAATTAACAATTAACTGTAACTTTATTCCCTGGTGTAGAGGGTATCATGTCAAATTAACAATTAACTGTAACTTTATTCCCCGGTGTAGAGGGCATCATGTCAAATTAACAATTAACTGTAACTTTGTTCCCCGGTGCAGAGGGCATCATGTCAAATTAACAATTAACTGTAACTTTATTCCCCGGTGTAGAGGGCATCATCTCAAATTAACAATTAACTGTAACTTTGTTCCCCGGTGTAGAGGGCATCATCTCAAATTAACAATTAACTGTAACTTTATTCCCTGGTGTAGAGGGCATCATGTCAAATTAACTATTAACTGTAACTTTGTTCCCCGGTGCAGAGGGCATCATCTCAAATTAACAATTAACTGTAACTTTGTTCCCCGGTGTAGAGGGCATCATCTCAAATTAACAATTAACTGTAACTTTATTCCCTGGTGTAGAGGGTATCATGTCAAATTAACAATTAACTGTAACTTTATTCCCCGGTGTAGAGGGCATCATCTCAAATTAACAATTAACTGTAACTTTATTCCCCGGTGTAGAGGGCATCATGTCAAATTAACAATTAACTGTAACTTTATTCCCCGGTGTAGAGGGCATCATCTCAAATTAACAATTAACTGTAACTTTATTCCCTGGTGTAGAGGGCATCATGTCAAATTAACAATTAACTGTAACTTTATTCCCCGGTGTAGAGGGCATCATGTCAAATTAACAATTAACTGTAACTTTATTCCCCGGTGTAGAGTGCATCATCTCAAATTAACAATTAACTGTAACTTTATTCCCCGGTGTAGAGGGCATCATCTCAAATTAACAATTAACTGTAACTTTATTCCCTGGTGTAGAGGGCATCATGTCAAATTAACAATTAACTGTAACTTTATTCCCCGGTGTAGAGGGCATCATGTCAAATTAACAATTAACTGTAACATTATTCCCTGGTGTAGAGGGCATCATGTCAAATTAACAATTAACTGTAACTTTATTCCCTGGTGTAGAGGGCATCATGTCAAATTAACAATTAACTGTAACTTTATTCCCCGGTGTAGAGGGCATCATGTCAAATTAACAATTAACTGTAACTTTATTCCCCGGTGTAGAGGGTATCATGTCAAATTAACAATTAACTGTAACTTTATTCCCCGGTGTAGAGGGTATCATGTCAAATTAACAATTAACTGTAACTTTATTCCCCGGTGTAGAGGGCATCATGTCAAATTAACAATTAACTGTAACTTTATTCCCCGGTGTAGAGGGCATCATGTCAAATTAACAATTAACTGTAACTTTATTCCCTGGTGTAGAGGGCATCATCTCAAATTAACAATTAACTGTAACTTTATTCCCCGGTGTAGAGGGTATCATGTCAAATTAACAATTAACTGTAACTTTATTCCCTGGTGTAGAGGGCATCATGTCAAATTAACAATTAACTGTAACTTTGTTCCCTGGTGTAGAGGGCATCATCTCAAATTAACAATTAACTGTAACTTTATTCCCTGGTGTAGAGGGCATCATGTCAAATTAACAATTAACTGTAACTTTATTCCCTGGTGTAGAGTGCATCATGTCAAATTAACAATTAACTGTCACTTTATTCCCCGGTGTAGAGGGCATCATGTCAAATTAACAATTAACTGTAACTTTATTCCCCGGTGTAGAGGGCATCATGTCAAATTAACAATTAACTGTAACTTTATTCCCCAGTGTAGAGGGCATCATCTCAAATTAACAATTAACTGTAACTTTATTCCCCGGTGTAGAGTGCATCATGTCAAATTAACAATTAACTGTCACTTTATTCCCCGGTGTAGAGTGCATCATGTCAAATTAACAATTAACTGTAACTTTATTCCCTGGTGTAGAGGGCATCATGTCAAATTAACAATTAACTGTAACTTTATTCCCTGGTGTAGAGGGCATCATCTCAAATTAACAATTAACTGTAACTTTATTCCCCGGTGTAGAGGGTATCATCTCAAATTAACAATTAACTGTAACTTTGTTCCCTGGTGTAGAGGGCATCATGTCAAATTAACAATTAACTGTAACTTTATTCCCCGGTGTAGAGGGTATCATGTCAAATTAACAATTAACATTAACATTATTCCCCGGTGTAGAGGGCATCATCTCAAATTAACAATTAACTGTAACTTTATTCCCTGGTGTAGAGGGCATCATGTCAAATTAACAATTAACTGTAACTTTATTCCCTGGTGTAGAGGGTATCATGTCAAATTAACAATTAACTGTAACTTTATTCCCTGGTGTAGAGGGCATCATCTCAAATTAACAATTAATGTAACTTTATTCCCTGGTGTAGAGGGCATCATCTCAAATTAACAATTAACTGTAACTTTATTCCCCGGTGTAGAGGGCATCATGTCAAATTAACAATTAACTGTAACTTTATTCCCCGGTGTAGAGGGTATCATGTCAAATTAACAATTAACTGTAACTTTATTCCCTGGTGTAGAGGGCATCATCTCAAATTAACAATTAACTGTAACTTTATTCCCTGGTGTAGAGGGCATCATGTCAAATTAACAATTAACAGTAACTTTATTCCCTGGTGTAGAGGGCATCATGTCAAATTAACAATTAACTGTAACTTTGTTCCCCGGTGTAGAGGGCATCATGTCAAATTAACAATTAACTGTAACTTTATTCCCCGGTGTAGAGGGTATCATGTCAAATTAACAATTAACTGTAACTTTATTCCCCGGTGTAGAGTGCATCATGTCAAATTAACAATTAACTGTAACTTTATTCCCCGGTGTAGAGTGCATCATGTCAAATTAACAATTAACTGTAATTTTATTCCCCGGTGTAGAGGGCATCATGTCAAATTAACAATTAACTGTAACTTTATTCCCTGGTGTAGAGGGTATCATGTCAAATTAACAATTAACTGTAACTTTATTCCCTGGTGTAGAGGGCATCATGTCAAATTAACAATTAACTGTAACTTTATTCCCTGGTGTAGAGGGCATCATCTCAAATTAACAATTAACTGTAACTTTATTCCCCGGTGTAGAGGGCATCATGTCAAATTAACAATTAACTGTAATTTTATTCCCTGGTGTAGAGGGTATCATGTCAAATTAATAATTAACTGTAACTTTATTCCCCGGTGTAGAGGGTATCATCTCAAATTAACAATTAACTGTAACTTTATTCCCCGGTGTAGAGTGCATCATGTCAAATTAACAATTAACTGTAACTTTATTCCCTGGTGTAGAGTGCATCATGTCAAATTAACAATTAACTGTAACTTTATTCCCCGGTGTAGAGGGTGTCATGTCAAATTAACAATTAACTGTAACTTTATTCCCCGGTGTAGAGGGCATCATGTCAAATTAACAATTAACTGTAACTTTATTCCCCGGTGTAGAGGGTATCATGTCAAATTAACAATTAACTGTAACTTTATTCCCCGGTGTAGAGGGTATCATCTCAAATTAACAATTAACTGTAACTTTATTCCCCGGTGTAGAGGGTATCATGTCAAATTAACAATTAACTGTAACTTTATTCCCCGGTGTAGAGGGCATCATGTCAAATTAACAATTAACTGTAACTTTATTCCCCGGTGTAGAGTGCATCATCTCAAATTAACAATTAACTGTAACTTTATTCCCCGGTGTAGAGGGCATCATGTCAAATTAACAATTAACTGTAACTTTATTCCCCGGTGTAGAGGGCATCATCTCAAATTAACAATTAACTGTAACTTTATTCCCTGGTGTAGAGGGCATCATGTCAAATTAACAATTAACTGTAACTTTATTCCCCGGTGTAGAGTGCATCATGTCAAATTAACAATTAACTGTAACTTTATTCCCTGGTGTAGAGGGCATCATGTCAAATTAACAATTAACTGTAACTTTATTCCCCGGTGTAGAGGGCATCATGTCAAATTAACAATTAACTGTAACTTTGTTCCCTGGTGTAGAGGGCATCATGTCAAATTAACAATTAACTGTAACTTTATTCCCCGGTGTAGAGGGCATCATGTCAAATTAACAATTAACTGTTACTTTGTTCCCCGGTGTAGAGGGCATCATCTCAAATTAACAATTAACTGTAACTTTATTCCCCGGTGTAGAGTGCATCATGTCAAATTAACAATTAACTGTAACTTTATTCCCTGGTGTAGAGGGCATCATGTCAAATTAACAATTAACTGTAACTTTATTCCCTGGTGTAGAGGGCATCATGTCAAATTAACAATTAACTGTAACTTTATTCCCCGGTGTAGAGGGCATCATGTCAAATTAACAATTAACTGTAACTTTATTCCCCGGTGTAGAGGGTATCATGTCAAATTAACAATTAACTGTAACTTTATTCCCTGGTGTAGAGGGCATCATCTCAAATTAACAATTAACTGTAACTTTATTCCCTGGTGTAGAGGGCATCATGTCAAATTAACAATTAACTGTAACTTTATTCCCCGGTGTAGAGGGTATCATGTCAAATTAACAATTAACTGTAACTTTATTCCCCGGTGTAGAGGGTATCATGTCAAATTAACAATTAACTGTAACTTTATTCCCCGGTGTAGAGGGCATCATGTCAAATTAACAATTAACTGTCACTTTATTCCCTGGTGTAGAGGGCATCATCTCAAATTAACAATTAACTGTAACTTTATTCCCTGGTGTAGAGGGCATCATGTCAAATTAACAATTAACTGTAACTTTATTCCCCGGTGTAGAGGGCATCATGTCAAATTAACAATTAACTGTAACTTTATTCCCCGGTGTAGAGGGTATCATGTCAAATTAACAATTAACTGTAACTTTGTTCCCTGGTGTAGAGGGTATCATGTCAAATTAACAATTAACTGTAACTTTATTCCCTGGTGTAGAGGGCATCATGTCAAATTAACAATTAACTGTAACTTTATTCCCCGGTGTAGAGGGCATCATGTCAAATTAACAATTAACTGTAACTTTATTCCCCGGTGTAGAGGGCATCATGTCAAATTAACAATTAACTGTAACTTTATTCCCTGGTGTAGAGTGCATCATGTCAAATTAACAATTAACTGTAACTTTATTCCCCGGTGTAGAGGGCATCATGTCAAATTAACAATTAACTGTAACTTTATTCCCCGGTGTAGAGGGCATCATGTCAAATTAACAATTAACTGTAACTTTATTCCCTGGTGTAGAGGGCATCATGTCAAATTAACAATTAACTGTAACTTTATTCCCCGGTGTAGAGGGCATCATCTCAAATTAACAATTAACTGTAACTTTATTCCCCGGTGTAGAGGGCATCATGTCAAATTAACAATTAACTGTAACTTTATTCCCCGGTGTAGAGGGCATCATGTCAAATTAACAATTAACTGTAACTTTATTCCCTGGTGTAGAGGGTATCATCTCAAATTAACAATTAACTGTAACTTTATTCCCTGGTGTAGAGGGCATCATGTCAAATTAACAATTAACTGTAACTTTATTCCCCGGTGTAGAGGGTATCATGTCAAATTAACAATTAACTGTAACTTTATTCCCAGGTGTAGAGGGCATCATCTCAAATTAACAATTAACTGTAACTTTATTCCCCGGTGTAGAGGGCATCATGTCAAATTAACAATTAACTGTAACTTTATTCCCCGGTGTAGAGGGCATCATCTCAAATTAACAATTAACTGTAACTTTATTCCCTGGTGTAGAGGGCATCATGTCAAATTAACAATTAACTGTAACTTTATTCCCTGGTGTAGAGGGTATCATCTCAAATTAACAATTAACTGTAACTTTATTCCCTGGTGTAGAGGGCATCATGTCAAATTAACAATTAACTGTAACTTTATTCCCCGGTGTAGAGGGTATCATGTCAAATTAACAATTAACTGTAACTTTATTCCCTGGTGTAGAGGGCATCATGTCAAATTAACAATTAACTGTAACTTTATTCCCCGGTGTAGAGGGCATCATGTCAAATTAACAATTAACTGTAACTTTATTCCCTGGTGTAGAGGGTATCATGTCAAATTAACAATTAACTGTAACTTTATTCCCCGGTGTAGAGGGTATCATGTCAAATTAACAATTAACTGTAACTTTATTCCCTGGTGTAGAGGGCATCATGTCAAATTAACAATTAACTGTAACTTTATTCCCTGGTGTAGAGGGCATCATGTCAAATTAACAATTAACTGTAACTTTATTCCCAGGTGTAGAGGGCATCATGTCAAATTAACAATTAACTGTAACTTTATTCCCTGGTGTAGAGGGCATCATGTCAAATTAACAATTAACTGTAACTTTATTCCCCGGTGTAGAGGGCATCATGTCAAATTAACAATTAACTGTAACTTTATTCCCTGGTGTAGAGGGTATCATGTCAAATTAACAATTAACTGTAACTTTATTCCTTGGTGTAGAGGGCATCATGTCAAATTAACAATTAACTGAAACTTTATTCCCCGGTGTAGAGGGCATCATCTCAAATTAGCAATTAACTGTAACTTTATTCCCTGGTGTAGAGGGTATCATCTCAAATTAACAATTAACTGTAACTTTATTCCCTGGTGTAGAGGGTATCATGTCAAATTAACAATTAACTGTAACTTTATTCCCTGGTGTAGAGGGTATCATGTCAAATTAACAATTAACTGTAACTTTATTCCCTGGTGTAGAGGGCATCATGTCAAATTAACAATTAACTGTAACTTTATTCCCCGGTGTAGAGTGCATCATGTCAAATTAACAATTAACTGTAACTTTATTCCCTGGTGTAGAGTGCATCATGTCAAATTAACAATTAACTGTAACTTTATTCCCTGGTGTAGAGGGCATCATGTCAAATTAACAATTAACTGTAACTTTATTCCCTGGTGTAGAGGGTATCATGTCAAATTAACAATTAACTGTAACTTTATTCCCTGGTGTAGAGTGCATCATGTCAAATTAACAATTAACTGTAACTTTATTCCCTGGTGTAGAGGGTATCATGTCAAATTAACAATTAACTGTAACTTTATTCCCTGGTGTAGAGGGTATCATGTCAAATTAACAATTAACTGTAACTATATTCCTTGGTGTAGAGGGCATCATCTCAAATTAACAATTAACTGTAACTTTATTCCCCGGTGTAGAGGGCATCATCTCAAATTAACAATTAACTGTAACTTTATTCCCTGGTGTAGAGGGCATCATGTCAAATTAACAATTAACTGTAACTTTATTCCCCAGTGTAGAGGGCATCATGTCAAATTAACAATTAACTGTAACTTTATTCCCCGGTGTAGAGGGTATCATGTCAAATTAACAATTAACTGTAACTTTATTCCCTGGTGTAGAGGGCATCATCTCAAATTAACAATTAACTGTAACTTTATTCCCTGGTGTAGAGTGCATCATGTCAAATTAACAATTAACTGTAACTTTATTCCCAGGTGTAGAGGGCATCATCTCAAATTAACAATTAACTGTAACTTTATTCCCCGGTGTAGAGGGCATCATGTCAAATTAACAATTAACTGTAACTTTATTCCCCAGTGTAGAGGGCATCATCTCAAATTAACAATTAACTGTAACTTTATTCCCTGGTGTAGAGTGCATCATGTCAAATTAACAATTAACTGTAACTTTATTCCCTGGTGTAGAGGGCATCATGTCAAATTAACAATTAACTGTAACTTTATTCCCTGGTGTAGAGGGCATCATGTCAAATTAACAATTAACTGTAACTTTATTCCCTGGTGTAGAGGGCATCATCTCAAATTAACAATTAACTGTAACTTTATTCCCTGGTGTAGAGGGCATCATCTCAAATTAACAATTAACTGTAACTTTATTCCCCGGTGTAGAGGGCATCATGTCAAATTAACAATTAACTGTAACTTTATTCCCCGGTGTAGAGGGTATCATGTCAAATTAACAATTAACTGTAACTTTATTCCCTGGTGTAGAGGGCATCATGTCAAATTAACAATTAACTGTAACTTTATTCCCTGGTGTAGAGGGTATCATGTCAAATTAACAATTAACTGTAACTTTATTCCCTGGTGTAGAGGGTATCATCTCAAATTAACAATTAACTGTAACTTTATTCCCCAGTGTAGAGGGCATCATGTCAAATTAACAATTAACTGTAACTTTATTCCCCGGTGTAGAGGGTATCATCTCAAATTAACAATTAACTGTAACTTTATTCCCTGGTGTAGAGGGCATCATGTCAAATTAACAATTAACTGTAACTTTATTCCCCGGTGTAGAGGGTATCATGTCAAATTAACAATTAACTGTAACTTTATTCCCTGGTGTAGAGGGTATCATCTCAAATTAACAATTAACTGTAACTTTATTCCCTGGTGTAGAGGGCATCATGTCAAATTAACAATTAACTGTAACTTTATTCCCTGGTGTAGAGGGCATCATGTCAAATTAACAATTAACTAACTTTATTCCCTGGTGTAGAGGGCATCATGTCAAATTAACAATTAACTGTAACTTTATTCCCCGGTGTAGAGGGCATCATGTCAAATTAACAATTAACTGTAACTTTATTCCCCGGTGTAGAGGGCATCATGTCAAATTAACAATTAACTGTAACTTTATTCCCCGGTGTAGAGGGCATCATGTCAAATTAACAATTAACTGTAACTTTATTCCCCGGTGTAGAGGGTATCATCTCAAATTAACAATTAACTGTAACTTTATTCCCTGGTGTAGAGGGCATCATCTCAAATTAACAATTAACTGTAACTTTATTCCCAGGTGTAGAGGGCATCATCTCAAATTAACAATTAACTGTAACTTTATTCCCTGGTGTAGAGGGCATCATGTCAAATTAACAATTAACTGTAACTTTATTCCCTGGTGTAGAGGGCATCATGTCAAATTAACAATTAACTGTAACTTTATTCCCCGGTGTAGAGGGCATCATGTCAAATTAACAATTAACTGTAACTTTATTCCCCGGTGTAGAGGGTATCATGTCAAATTAACAATTAACTGTAACTTTATTCCCTGGTGTAGAGGGTATCATGTCAAATTAACAATTAACTGTAACTTTATTCCCCGGTGTAGAGGGTATCATCTCAAATTAACAATTAACTGTAACTTTATTCCCTGGTGTAGAGGGCATCATGTCAAATTAACAATTAACTGTAACTTTATTCCCAGGTGTAGAGGGCATCATGTCAAATTAACAATTAACTGTAACTTTATTCCCTGGTGTAGAGGGCATCATGTCAAATTAACAATTAACTGTAACTTTATTCCCTGGTGTAGAGGGCATCATGTCAAATTAACAATTAACTGTCACTTTATTCCCTGGTGTAGAGGGCATCATGTCAAATTAACAATTAACTGTAACTTTATTCCCTGGTGTAGAGGGCATCATGTCAAATTAACAATTAACTGTAACTTTATTCCCTGGTGTAGAGGGCATCATGTCAAATTAACAATTAACTGTAACTTTATTCCCTGGTGTAGAGGGCATCATCTCAAATTAACAATTAACTGTCACTTTATTCCCTGGTGTAGAGGGCATCATGTCAAATTAACAATTAACTGTAACTTTATTCCCTGGTGTAGAGTGCATCATGTCAAATTAACAATTAACTGTAACTTTATTCCCCGGTGTAGAGGGCATCATGTCAAATTAACAATTAACTGTAACTTTGTTCCCTGGTGTAGAGGGCATCATCTCAAATTAATAATTAACTGTAACTTTATTCCCAGGTGTAGAGGGCATCATGTCAAATTAACAATTAACTGTAACTTTATTCCCTGGTGTAGAGGGCATCATGTCAAATTAACAATTAACTGTAACTTTGTTCCCCGGTGTAGAGGGTATCATCTCAAATTAACAATTAACTGTAACTTTATTCCCTGGTGTAGAGGGTATCATGTCAAATTAACAATTAACTGTAACTTTGTTCCCTGGTGTAGAGGGCATCATCTCAAATTAATAATTAACTGTAACTTTATTCCCAGGTGTAGAGGGCATCATGTCAAATTAACAATTAACTGTAACTTTATTCCCTGGTGTAGAGGGCATCATGTCAAATTAACAATTAACTGTAACTTTATTCCCCGGTGTAGAGGGCATCATGTCAAATTAACAATTAACTGTAACTTTATTCCCTGGTGTAGAGGGCATCATGTCAAATTAACAATTAACTGTAACTTTATTCCCAGGTGTAGAGGGTATCATGTCAAATTAACAATTAACTGTAACTTTATTCCCCGGTGTAGAGGGTATCATGTCAAATTAACAATTAACTGTAACTTTATTCCCTGGTGTAGAGGGTATCATGTCAAATTAACAATTAACTGTAACTTTATTCCCCGGTGTAGAGGGCATCATGTCAAATTAACAATTAACTGTAACTTTATTCCCCGGTGTAGAGGGTATCATGTCAAATTAACAATTAACTGTAACTTTATTCCCCGGTGTAGAGGGTATCATCTCAAATTAACAATTAACTGTAACTTTAGTCCCCGGTGTAGAGGGTATCATCTCAAATTAACAATTAACTGTAACTTTACTCCCTGGTGTAGAGGGCATCATCTCAAATTAACAATTAACTGTAACTTTATTCCCTGGTGTAGAGGGCATCATGTCAAATTAACAATTAACTGTAACTTTATTCCCCGGTGTAGAGGGCATCATCTCAAATTAACAATTAACTGTAACTTTATTCCCCGGTGTAGAGGGCATCATCTCAAATTAACAATTAACTGTAACTTTATTCCCCGGTGTCGAGGGCATCATGTCAAATTAACAATTAACATTAACATTATTCCCCGGTGTAGAGGGTATCATGTCAAATTAACAATTAACATTAACTTTATTCCCCGGTGTAGAGGGTATCATGTCAAATTAACAATTAACTGTAACTTTATTCCCCGGTGTAGAGTGCATCATCTCAAATTAACAATTAACTGTAACTTTATTCCCCGGTGTAGAGGGTATCATGTCAAATTAACAATTAACTGTAACTTTATTCCCTGGTGTAGAGGGCATCATGTCAAATTAACAATTAACTGTAACTTTATTCCCCGGTGTAGAGGGCATCATGTCAAATTAACAATTAACTGTAACTTTATTCCCCGGTGTAGAGGGTATCATGTCAAATTAACAATTAACATTAACTTTATTCCCCGGTGTAGAGGGTATCATGTCAAATTAACAATTAACTGTAACTTTATTCCCCGGTGTAGAGTGCATCATCTCAAATTAACAATTAACTGTAACTTTATTCCCCGGTGTAGAGGGTATCATGTCAAATTAACAATTAACTGTAACTTTATTCCCTGGTGTAGAGGGCATCATCTCAAATTAACAATTAACTGTAACTTTATTCCCTGGTGTAGAGGGTATCATCTCAAATTAACAATTAACTGTAACTTTATTCCCTGGTGTAGAGTGCATCATCTCAAATTAACAATTAACTGTAACTTTATTCCCTGGTGTAGAGGGTATCATGTCAAATTAACAATTAACTGTAACTTTATTCCCCGGTGTAGAGGGCATCATGTCAAATTAACAATTAACTGTAACTTTATTCCCTGGTGTAGAGGGTATCATCTCAAATTAACAATTAACTGTAACTTTATTCCCTGGTGTAGAGGGTATCATGTCAAATTAACAATTAACTGTAACTTTATTCCCCGGTGTAGAGGGTATCATGTCAAATTAACAATTAACTGTAACTTTATTCCCCGGTGTAGAGGGCATCATCTCAAATTAACAATTAACTGTAACTTTATTCCCAGGTGTAGAGGGCATCATGTCAAATTAACAATTAACTGTAACATTATTCCCTGGTGTAGAGGGCATCATGTCAAATTAACAATTATCTGTAACTTTATTCCCTGGTGTAGAGGGCATCATGTCAAATTAACAATTAACTGTAACTTTATTCCCTGGTGTAGAGGGTATCATGTCAAATTAACAATTAACTGTAACTTTATTCCCCGGTGTAGAGGGCATCATCTCAAATTAACAATTAACTGTAACTTTATTCCCCGGTGTAGAGGGTATCATGTCAAATTAACAATTAACTGTAACTTTATTCCCAGGTGTAGAGGGCATCATGTCAAATTAACAATTAACTGTAACTTTATTCCCCGGTGTAGAGGGCATCATGTCAAATTAACAATTAACTGTAACTTTATTCCCCGGTGTAGAGGGCATCATGTCAAATTAACAATTCACTGTAACTTTATTCCCCGGTGTAGAGGGTATCATGTCAAATTAACAATTAACTGTAACTTTATTCCCCGGTGTATAGGGCATCATGTCAAATTAACAATTAACTGTAACTTTATTCCCTGGTGTAGAGGGCATCATGTCAAATTAACAATTCACTGTAACTTTATTCCCCGGTGTAGAGGGTATCATGTCAAATTAACAATTAACTGTAACTTTATTCCCTGGTGTAGAGGGCATCATGTCAAATTAACAATTAACTGTAACTTTATTCCCTGGTGTAGAGGGCATCATGTCAAATTAACAATTAACTGTAACTTTATTCCCCGGTGTAGAGGGTATCATGTCAAATTAACAATTAACTGTAACTTTATTCCCCGGTGTAGAGGGCATCATGTCAAATTAACAATTAACTGTAACTTTATTCCCCGGTGTAGAGGGCATCATGTCAAATTAACAATTAACTGTAACTTTATTCCCCGGTGTAGAGGGCATCATGTCAAATTAACAATTAACTGTAACTTTATTCCCAGGTGTAGAGGGCATCATCTCAAATTAACAATTAACTGTAACTTTATTCCCCGGTGTAGAGGGCATCATGTCAAATTAACAATGAACTGTAACTTTATTCCCTGGTGTAGAGGGCATCATCTCAAATTAACAATTAACTGTAACTTTATTCCCCGGTGTAGAGGGCATCATGTCAAATTAACAATTAACTGTAACTTTATTCCCTGGTGTAGAGGGCATCATGTCAAATTAACAATTAACTGTAACTTTATTCCCCGGTGTAGAGGGCATCATGTCAAATTAACAATTAACTGTAACTTTATTCCCTGGTGTAGAGGGCATCATGTCAAATTAACAATTAACTGTAACTTTATTCCCCAGTGTAGAGGGCATCATGTCAAATTAACAATTAACTGTAACTTTATTCCCTGGTGTAGAGGGCATCATGTCAAATTAACAATTAACTGTAACTTTATTCCCTGGTGTAGAGTGTATCATCTCAAATTAACAATTAACTGTAACTTTATTCCCTGGTGTAGAGCGCATCATGTCAAATTAACAATTAACTGTAACTTTATTCCCCGGTGTAGAGGGCATCATGTCAAATTAACAATTAACTGTAACTTTATTCCCAGGTGTAGAGTGTATCATCTCAAATTAACAATTAACTGTAACTTTATTCCCTGGTGTAGAGGGCATCATGTCAAATTAACAATTAACTGTAACTTTATTCCCTGGTGTAGAGGGCATCATGTCAAATTAACAATTAACTGTAACTTTATTCCCTGGTGTAGAGGGCATCATGTCAAATTAACAATTAACTGTAACTTTATTCCCTGGTGTAGAGGGCATCATGTCAAATTAACAATTAACTGTAACTTTATTCCCCGGTGTAGAGGGCATCATGTCAAATTAACAATTAACTGTAACTTTATTCCCTGGTGTAGAGGGCATCATGTCAAATTAACAATTAGCTGTAACTTTATTCCCCGGTGTAGAGGGCATCATGTCAAATTAACAATTAACTGTAACTTTATTCCCCGGTGTAGAGGGCATCATGTCAAATTAACAATTAACTGTAACTTTATTCCCTGGTGTAGAGGGCATCATGTCAAATTAACAATTAACTGTAACTTTATTCCCCGGTGTAGAGTGCATCATGTCAAATTAACAATTAACTGTAACTTTGTTCCCCGGTGTAGAGGGCATCATGTCAAATTAACAATTAACTGTAACTTTATTCCCTGGTGTAGAGGGCATCATGTCAAATTAACAATTAACTGTAACTTTATTCCCCGGTGTAGAGGGCATCATGTCAAATTAACAATTAACTGTAACTTTATTCCCTGGTGTAGAGGGTATCATGTCAAATTAACAATTAACTGTAACTTTATTCCCCGGTGTAGAGGGCATCATGTCAAATTAACAATTATCTGTAACTTTATTCCCTGGTGTAGAGGGCATCATGTCAAATTAACAATTAACTGTAACTTTATTCCCCGGTGTAGAGGGCATCATGTCAAATTAACAATTATCTGTAACTTTATTCCCTGGTGTAGAGGGCATCATGTCAAATTAACAATTAACTGTAACTTTATTCCCCGGTGTAGAGGGCATCATGTCAAATTAACAATTATCTGTAACTTTATTCCCTGGTGTAGAGGGCATCATGTCAAATTAACAATTAACTGTAACTTTGTTCCCTGGTGTAGAGGGCATCATGTCAAATTAACAATTATCTGTAACTTTATTCCCTGGTGTAGAGGGCATCATGTCAAATTAACAATTAACTGTAACTTTATTCCCCGGTGTAGAGGGCATCATGTCAAATTAACAATTATCTGTAACTTTATTCCCTGGTGTAGAGGGCATCATGTCAAATTAACAATTAACTGTAACTTTATTCCCCGGTGTAGAGGGCATCATGTCAAATTAACAATTATCTGTAACTTTACTCCCTGGTGTAGAGGGCATCATGTCAAATTAACAATTAACTGTAACTTTATTCCCCGGTGTAGAGGGCATCATGTCAAATTAACAATTATCTGTAACTTTATTCCCTGGTGTAGAGTGCATCATGTCAAATTAACAATTAACTGTAACTTTATTCCCCGGTGTAGAGGGCATCATGTCAAATTAACAATTATCTGTAACTTTATTCCCTGGTGTAGAGTGCATCATCTCAAATTAACAATTAACTGTAACTTTATTCCCCGGTGTAGAGGGCATCATGTCAAATTAACAATTAACTGTAACTTTATTCCCTGGTGTAGAGGGCATCATGTCAAATTAACAATTAACTGTAACTTTATTCCCCGGTGTAGAGGGTATCATGTCAAATTAACAATTAACTGTAACTTTATTCCCTGGTGTAGAGGGCATCATCTCAAATTAACAATTAACTGTAACTTTATTCCCCGGTGTAGAGTGCATCATCTCAAATTAACAATTAACTGTAACTTTATTCCCCGGTGTAGAGGGCATCATGTCAAATTAACAATTAACTGTAACTTTATTCCCCGGTGTAGAGGGCATCATGTCAAATTAACAATTAACTGTAACTTTATTCCCCGGTGTAGAGGGCATCATGTCAAATTAACAATAACTGTAACTTTGTTCCCCGGTGTAGAGCGCATCATGTCAAATTAACAATTAACTGTAACTTTATTCCCTGGTGTAGAGGGCATCATGTCAAATTAACAATTAACTGTAACTTTATTCCCCGGTGTCGAGGGCATCATGTCAAATTAACAATTAACTGTAACTTTATTCCCTGGTGTAGAGGGCATCATGTCAAATTAACAATTAACTGTAACTTTATTCCCCGGTGTAGAGTGCATCATGTCAAATTAACAATTAACTGTAACTTTATTCCCTGGTGTAGAGGGCATCATGTCAAATTAACAATTAACTGTAACTTTATTCCCTGGTGTAGAGGGTATCATCTCAAATTAACAATTAACTGTAACTTTATTCCCTGGTGTAGAGTGCATCATCTCAAATTAACAATTAACTGTAACTTTATTCCCTGGTGTAGAGGGTATCATGTCAAATTAACAATTAACTGTAACTTTATTCCCCGGTGTAGAGGGCATCATGTCAAATTAACAATTAACTGTAACTTTATTCCCTGGTGTAGAGGGTATCATCTCAAATTAACAATTAACTGTAACTTTATTCCCTGGTGTAGAGGGTATCATGTCAAATTAACAATTAACTGTAACTTTATTCCCCGGTGTAGAGGGTATCATGTCAAATTAACAATTAACTGTAACTTTATTCCCCGGTGTAGAGGGCATCATCTCAAATTAACAATTAACTGTAACTTTATTCCCAGGTGTAGAGGGCATCATGTCAAATTAACAATTAACTGTAACATTATTCCCTGGTGTAGAGGGCATCATGTCAAATTAACAATTATCTGTAACTTTATTCCCTGGTGTAGAGGGCATCATGTCAAATTAACAATTAACTGTAACTTTATTCCCTGGTGTAGAGGGTATCATGTCAAATTAACAATTAACTGTAACTTTATTCCCCGGTGTAGAGGGCATCATCTCAAATTAACAATTAACTGTAACTTTATTCCCCGGTGTAGAGGGTATCATGTCAAATTAACAATTAACTGTAACTTTATTCCCAGGTGTAGAGGGCATCATGTCAAATTAACAATTAACTGTAACTTTATTCCCCGGTGTAGAGGGCATCATGTCAAATTAACAATTAACTGTAACTTTATTCCCCGGTGTAGAGGGCATCATGTCAAATTAACAATTCACTGTAACTTTATTCCCCGGTGTAGAGGGTATCATGTCAAATTAACAATTAACTGTAACTTTATTCCCCGGTGTATAGGGCATCATGTCAAATTAACAATTAACTGTAACTTTATTCCCTGGTGTAGAGGGCATCATGTCAAATTAACAATTAACTGTAACTTTATTCCCCGGTGTATAGGGCATCATGTCAAATTAACAATTCACTGTAACTTTATTCCCCGGTGTAGAGGGTATCATGTCAAATTAACAATTAACTGTAACTTTATTCCCCGGTGTATAGGGCATCATGTCAAATTAACAATTCACTGTAACTTTATTCCCCGGTGTAGAGGGTATCATCTCAAATTAACAATTAACTGTAACTTTATTCCCCGGTGTATAGGGCATCATGTCAAATTAACAATTCACTGTAACTTTATTCCCCGGTGTAGAGGGTATCATGTCAAATTAACAATTAACTGTAACTTTATTCCCTGGTGTAGAGGGCATCATGTCAAATTAACAATTAACTGTAACTTTATTCCCTGGTGTAGAGGGCATCATGTCAAATTAACAATTAACTGTAACTTTATTCCCCGGTGTAGAGGGTATCATGTCAAATTAACAATTAACTGTAACTTTATTCCCCGGTGTAGAGGGCATCATGTCAAATTAACAATTAACTGTAACTTTATTCCCCGGTGTAGAGGGCATCATGTCAAATTAACAATTAACTGTAACTTTATTCCCCGGTGTAGAGGGCATCATGTCAAATTAACAATTAACTGTAACTTTATTCCCAGGTGTAGAGGGCATCATCTCAAATTAACAATTAACTGTAACTTTATTCCCCGGTGTAGAGGGCATCATGTCAAATTAACAATGAACTGTAACTTTATTCCCTGGTGTAGAGGGCATCATCTCAAATTAACAATTAACTGTAACTTTATTCCCCGGTGTAGAGGGCATCATGTCAAATTAACAATTAACTGTAACTTTATTCCCTGGTGTAGAGGGCATCATGTCAAATTAACAATTAACTGTAACTTTATTCCCCGGTGTAGAGGGCATCATGTCAAATTAACAATTAACTGTAACTTTATTCCCTGGTGTAGAGGGCATCATGTCAAATTAACAATTAACTGTAACTTTATTCCCCGGTGTAGAGGGCATCATCTCAAATTAACAATTAACTGTAACTTTATTCCCTGGTGTAGAGGGCATCATGTCAAATTAACAATTAACTGTAACTTTATTCCCTGGTGTAGAGTGTATCATCTCAAATTAACAATTAACTGTAACTTTATTCCCTGGTGTAGAGCGCATCATGTCAAATTAACAATTAACTGTAACTTTATTCCCCGGTGTAGAGGGCATCATGTCAAATTAACAATTAACTGTAACTTTATTCCCAGGTGTAGAGTGTATCATCTCAAATTAACAATTAACTGTAACTTTATTCCCTGGTGTAGAGGGCATCATGTCAAATTAACAATTAACTGTAACTTTATTCCCTGGTGTAGAGGGCATCATGTCAAATTAACAATTAACTGTAACTTTATTCCCTGGTGTAGAGGGCATCATGTCAAATTAACAATTAACTGTAACTTTATTCCCTGGTGTAGAGGGCATCATGTCAAATTAACAATTAACTGTAACTTTATTCCCCGGTGTAGAGGGCATCATGTCAAATTAACAATTAACTGTAACTTTATTCCCTGGTGTAGAGGGCATCATGTCAAATTAACAATTAACTGTAACTTTATTCCCCGGTGTAGAGGGCATCATGTCAAATTAACAATTAACTGTAACTTTATTCCCCGGTGTAGAGGGCATCATGTCAAATTAACAATTAACTGTAACTTTATTCCCTGGTGTAGAGGGCATCATGTCAAATTAACAATTAACTGTAACTTTATTCCCCGGTGTAGAGGGAATCATGTCAAATTAACAATTAACTGTAACTTTATTCCCTGGTGTAGAGGGCATCATGTCAAATTAACAATTAACTGTAACTTTATTCCCCGGTGTAGAGGGCATCATGTCAAATTAACAATTAACTGTAACTTTATTCCCCGGTGTAGAGGGTATCATGTCAAATTAACAATTAACTGTAACTTTATTCCCCGGTGTAGAGGGCATCATGTCAAATTAACAATTAACTGTAACTTTATTCCCCGGTGTAGAGGGCATCATGTCAAATTAACAATTAACTGTAACTTTATTCCCCGGTGTAGAGGGTATCATGTCAAATTAACAATTAACTGTAACTTTATTCCCTGGTGTAGAGGGTATCATGTCAAATTAACAATTAACTGTAACTTTATTCCCCGGTGTAGAGTGCATCATGTCAAATTAACAATTAACTGTAACTTTATTCCCCGGTGTAGAGGGCATCATGTCAAATTAACAATTATCTGTAACTTTATTCCCTGGTGTAGAGGGCATCATGTCAAATTAACAATTAACTGTAACTTTATTCCCCGGTGTAGAGGGCATCATGTCAAATTAACAATTATCTGTAACTTTATTCCCTGGTGTAGAGGGCATCATGTCAAATTAACAATTAACTGTAACTTTATTCCCCGGTGTAGAGGGCATCATGTCAAATTAACAATTATCTGTAACTTTATTCCCTGGTGTAGAGGGCATCATGTCAAATTAACAATTAACTGTAACTTTGTTCCCTGGTGTAGAGGGCATCATGTCAAATTAACAATTATCTGTAACTTTATTCCCTGGTGTAGAGGGCATCATGTCAAATTAACAATTAACTGTAACTTTATTCCCCGGTGTAGAGGGCATCATGTCAAATTAACAATTATCTGTAACTTTATTCCCTGGTGTAGAGGGCATCATGTCAAATTAACAATTAACTGTAACTTTATTCCCCGGTGTAGAGGGCATCATGTCAAATTAACAATTATCTGTAACTTTACTCCCTGGTGTAGAGGGCATCATGTCAAATTAACAATTAACTGTAACTTTATTCCCCGGTGTAGAGGGCATCATGTCAAATTAACAATTATCTGTAACTTTATTCCCTGGTGTAGAGTGCATCATGTCAAATTAACAATTAACTGTAACTTTATTCCCCGGTGTAGAGGGCATCATGTCAAATTAACAATTATCTGTAACTTTATTCCCTGGTGTAGAGTGCATCATCTCAAATTAACAATTAACTGTAACTTTATTCCCCGGTGTAGAGGGCATCATGTCAAATTAACAATTAACTGTAACTTTATTCCCTGGTGTAGAGGGCATCATGTCAAATTAACAATTAACTGTAACTTTATTCCCCGGTGTAGAGGGTATCATGTCAAATTAACAATTAACTGTAACTTTATTCCCTGGTGTAGAGGGCATCATCTCAAATTAACAATTAACTGTAACTTTATTCCCCGGTGTAGAGTGCATCATCTCAAATTAACAATTAACTGTAACTTTATTCCCCGGTGTAGAGGGCATCATGTCAAATTAACAATTAACTGTAACTTTATTCCCCGGTGTAGAGGGCATCATGTCAAATTAACAATTAACTGTAACTTTATTCCCCGGTGTAGAGGGCATCATGTCAAATTAACAATAACTGTAACTTTGTTCCCCGGTGTAGAGCGCATCATGTCAAATTAACAATTAACTGTAACTTTATTCCCTGGTGTAGAGGGCATCATGTCAAATTAACAATTAACTGTAACTTTATTCCCCGGTGTCGAGGGCATCATGTCAAATTAACAATTAACTGTAACTTTATTCCCTGGTGTAGAGGGCATCATGTCAAATTAACAATTAACTGTAACTTTATTCCCCGGTGTAGAGTGCATCATGTCAAATTAACAATTAACTGTAACTTTATTCCCTGGTGTAGAGGGCATCATGTCAAATTAACAATTAACTGTAACATTATTCCCTGGTGTAGAGGGCATCATGTCAAATTAACAATTAACTGTAACTTTATTCCCTGGTGTAGAGGGTTTCATGTCAAATTAACAATTAACTGTAACTTTATTCCCTGGTGTAGAGGGCATCATGTCAAATTAACAATTAACTGTAACTTTATTCCCTGGTGTAGAGGGTTTCATGTCAAATTAACAATTAACTGTAACTTTATTCCCTGGTGTAGAGGGTTTCATGTCAAATTAACAATTAACTGTAACTTTATTCCCCGGTGTAGAGGGCATCATCTCAAATTAACAATTAACTGTAACTTTATTCCCCGGTGTAGAGTGCATCATGTCAAATTAACAATTAACTGTAACATTATTCCCTGGTGTAGAGGGCATCATGTCAAATTAACAATTAACTGTAACTTTATTCCCTGGTGTAGAGGGCATCATGTCAAATTAACAATTAACTGTAACTTTATTCCCCGGTGTAGAGGGCATCATGTCAAATTAACAATTAACTGTAACTTTATTCCCTGGTGTAGAGGGCATCATGTCAAATTAACAATTAACTGTAACTTTATTCCCTGGTGTAGAGGGCATCATGTCAAATTAACAATTAACTGTAACTTTATTCCCTGGTGTAGAGGGCATCATCTCAAATTAACAATTAACTGTAACTTTATTCCCCGGTGTAGAGGGCATCATGTCAAATTAACAATTAACTGTAACTTTATTCCCCGGTGTAGAGGGCATCATGTCAAATTAACAATTAACTGTAACTTTATTCCCCGGTGTAGAGGGCATCATGTCAAATTAACAATTATCTGTAACTTTATTCCCTGGTGTAGAGGGCATCATGTCAAATTAACAATTAACTGTAACTTTATTCCCCGGTGTAGAGGGCATCATGTCAAATTAACAATTAACTGTAACTTTATTCCCTGGTGTAGAGGGTATCATGTCAAATTAACAATTAACTGTAACTTTATTCCCTGGTGTAGAGGGTATCATGTCAAATTAACAATTAACTGTAACTTTATTCCCCGGTGTAGAGGGCATCATGTCAAATTAACAATTATCTGTAACTTTATTCCCTGGTGTAGAGGGTATCATGTCAAATTAACAATTAACTGTAACTTTATTCCCCGGTGTAGAGGGCATCATCTCAAATTAACAATTAACTGTCACTTTATTCCCCGGTGTAGAGGGCATCATGTCAAATTAACAATTATCTGCAACTTTATTCCCTGGTGTAGAGGGCATCATGTCAAATTAACAATTAACTGTCACTTTATTCCCCGGTGTAGAGGGCATCATCTCAAATTAACAATTAACTGTAACTTTATTCCCTGGTGTAGAGGGCATCATGTCAAATTAACAATTAACTGTAACTTTATTCCCTGGTGTAGAGGGCATCATGTCAAATTAACAATTAACTGTAACTTTATTCCCCGGTGTAGAGTGCATCATGTCAAATTAACAATTAACTGTAACTTTATTCCCCGGTGTAGAGGGTATCATGTCAAATTAACAATTCACTGTAACTTTATTCCCCGGTGTAGAGGGTATCATGTCAAATTAACAATTAACTGTAACTTTATTCCCCGGTGTAGAGGGCATCATGTCAAATTAACAATTAACTGTAACTTTATTCCCTGGTGTAGAGGGCATCATCTCAAATTAACAATTAACTGTAACTTTATTCCCCGGTGTAGAGGGCATCATGTCAAATTAACAATTAACTGTAACTTTATTCCCCGGTGTAGAGGGCATCATGTCAAATTAACAATTAACTGTAACTTTATTCCCCGGTGTAGAGGGCATCATGTCAAATTAACAATTAACTGTAACTTTATTCCCTGGTGTAGAGGGCATCATGTCAAATTAACAATTAACTGTAACTTTATTCCCCGGTGTAGAGGGCATCATGTCAAATTAACAATTAACTGTAACTTTATTCCCTGGTGTAGAGGGCATCATCTCAAATTAACAATTAACTGTAACTTTATTCCCAGGTGTAGAGGGTATCATGTCAAATTAACAATTAACTGTAACTTTGTTCCCTGGTGTAGAGGGTATCATGTCAAATTAACAATTAACTGTAACTTTATTCCCCGGTGTAGAGGGCATCATGTCAAATTAACAATTAACTGTAACTTTATTCCCTGGTGTAGAGGGCATCATGTCAAATTAACAATTAACTGTAACTTTATTCCCTGGTGTAGAGGGCATCATGTCAAATTAACAATTAACTGTAACTTTATTCCCTGGTGTAGAGGGCTTCATGTCAAATTAACAATTAACTGTAACTTTATTCCCTGGTGTAGAGGGCATCATGTCAAATTAACAATTAACTGTAACTTTATTCCCTGGTGTAGAGGGCATCATGTCAAATTAACAATTAACTGTAACTTTATTCCCTGGTGTAGAGGGTATCATCTCAAATTAACAATTAACTGTAACTTTATTCCCCGGTGTAGAGGGCATCATGTCAAATTAACAATTAACTGTAACTTTATTCCCCGGTGTAGAGGGCATCATGTCAAATTAACAATTAACTGTCACTTTATTCCCCGGTGTAGAGGGTATCATGTCAAATTAACAATTAACTGTCACTTTATTCCCCGGTGTAGAGGGTATCATGTCAAATTAACAATTAACTGTAACTTTATTCCCCGGTGTAGAGGGCATCATGTCAAATTAACAATTAACTGTAACTTTATTCCCTGGTGTAGAGGGCATCATGTCAAATTAACAATTAACTTTAACTTTATTCCCCGGTGTAGAGGGCATCATGTCAAATTAACAATTAACTGTAACTTTATTCCCTGGTGTAGAGGGCATCATCTCAAATTAACAATTAACTGTAACTTTATTCCCCGGTGTAGAGGGCATCATGTCAAATTAACAATTAACTGTAACTTTATTCCCCGGTGTAGAGGGCATCATCTCAAATTAACAATTAACTGTAACTTTATTCCCCGGTGTAGAGGGCATCATCTCAAATTAACAATTAACTGTAACTTTATTCCCCGGTGTAGAGGGCATCATCTCAAATTAACAATTAACTGTAACTTTATTCCCCGGTGTAGAGGGCATCATCTCAAATTAACAATTAACTGTAACTTTATTCCCCGGTGTAGAGGGCATCATCTCAAATTAACAATTAACTGTAACTTTATTCCCTGGTGTAGAGGGCATCATGTCAAATTAACAATTAACTGTAACTTTATTCCCTGGTGTAGAGGGTATCATCTCAAATTAACAATTAACTGTAACTTTATTCCCCGGTGTAGAGGGCATCATGTCAAATTAACAATTATCTGTAACTTTATTCCCTGGTGTAGAGGGCATCATGTCAAATTAACAATTATCTGTAACTTTATTCCCTGGTGTAGAGGGCATCATGTCAAATTAACAATTAACTGTAACTTTATTCCCCGGTGTAGAGGGCATCATGTCAAATTAACAATTATCTGTAACTTTATTCCCTGGTGTAGAGGGCATCATGTCAAATTAACAATTATCTGTAACTTTATTCCCCAGTGTAGAGGGCATCATGTCAAATTAACAATTAACTGTAACTTTATTCCCTGGTGTAGAGGGCATCATGTCAAATTAACAATTAACTGTAACTTTATTCCCCGGTGTAGAGGGTATCATCTCAAATTAACAATTATCTGTAACTTTATTCCCTGGTGTAGAGGGCATCATCTCAAATTAACAATTAACTGTAACTTTATTCCCCGGTGTAGAGGGCATCATGTCAAATTAACAATTAACTGGAACTTTATTCCCCGGTGTAGAGGGCATCATCTCAAATTAACAATTAACTGTAACTTTATTCCCTGGTGTAGAGGGCATCATGTCAAATTAACAATTAACTGTAACTTTAATCCCTGGTGTAGAGGGCATCATCTCAAATTAACAATTATCTGTAACTTTATTCCCTGGTGTAGAGGGCATCATCTCAAATTAACAATTAACTGTAACTTTATTCCCCGGTGTAGAGGGCATCATGTCAAATTAACAATTAACTGTAACTTTATTCCCCGGTGTAGAGGGCATCATGTCAAATTAACAATAAACTGTAACTTTATTCCCCGGTGTAGAGGGTATCATGTCAAATTAACAATTAACTGTCACTTTATTCCCCGGTGTAGAGGGCATCATCTCAAATTAACAATTAACAGTAACTTTATTCCCCGGTGTAGAGGGCATCATGTCAAATTAACAACTAACTGTAACTTTATTCCCTGGTGTAGAGGGCATCATGTCAAATTAACAATTAACTGTCACTTTATTCCCTGGTGTAGAGGGTGTCATGTCAAATTAACAATTAACTGTAACTTTATTCCCTGGTGTAGAGGGCATCATGTCAAATTAACAATTAACTGTAACTTTATTCCCTGGTGTAGAGGGCATCATGTCAAATTAACAATTAACTGTAACTTTATTCCCTGGTGTAGAGGGCATCATGTCAAATTAACAATTAACTGTAACTTTATTCCCTGGTGTAGAGGGCATCATGTCAAATTAACAATTAACTGTAACTTTATTCCCCGGTGTAGAGGGTATCATGTCAAATTAACAATTAACTGTAACTTTATTCCCTGGTGTAGAGGGCATCATGTCAAATTAACAATTAACTGTAACTTTGTTCCCCGGTGTAGAGTGCATCATGTCAAATTAACAATTAACTGTAACTTTATTCCCCGGTGTAGAGGGCATCATGTCAAATTAACAATTAACTCTAACTTTATTCCCTGGTGTAGAGGGTATCATGTCAAATTAACAATTAACTGTAACTTTATTCCCTGGTGTAGAGGGCATCATGTCAAATTAACAATTAACTGTAACTTTATTCCCCGGTGTAGAGGGCATCATGTCAAATTCACAATTAACTGTAACTTTATTCCCCGGTGTAGAGGGCATCATGTCAAATTAACAATTAACTGTAACTTTATTCCCTGGTGTAGAGGGTATCATCTCAAATTAACAATTAACTGTAACTTTATTCCCCGGTGTAGAGGGTATCATGTCAAATTAACAATTAACTGTAACTTTATTCCCTGGTGTAGAGGGCATCATGTCAAATTAACAATTAACTGTAACTTTATTCCCTGGTGTAGAGGGTATCATGTCAAATTAACAATTAACTGTAACTTTATTCCCTGGTGTAGAGGGCATCATGTCAAATTAACAATTAACTGTAACTTTATTCCCTGGTGTAGAGGGCATCATGTCAAATTAACAATTAACTGTAACTTTATTCCCCGGTGTAGAGGGTATCATCTCAAATTAACAATTAACTGTAACTTTATTCCCCGGTGTAGAGGGTATCATGTCAAATTAACAATTAACTGTAACTTTATTCCCTGGTGTAGAGGGCATCATGTCAAATTAACAATTAACTGTAACTTTATTCCCTGGTGTAGAGGGTATCATGTCAAATTAACAATTAACTGTAACTTTATTCCCTGGTGTAGAGTGCATCATCTCAAATTAACAATTAACTGTAACTTTATTCCCCGGTGTAGAGGGTATCATGTCAAATTAACAATTAACTGTAACTTTATTCCCTGGTGTAGAGGGCATCATGTCAAATTAACAATTAACTGTAACTTTATTCCCTGGTGTAGAGGGTATCATGTCAAATTAACAATTAACTGTAACTTTATTCCCCGGTGTAGAGGGCATCATGTCAAATTAACAATTAACTGTAACTTTATTCCCTGGTGTAGAGGGTATCATGTCAAATTAACAATTAACTGTAACTTTATTCCCTGGTGTAGAGGGTATCATCTCAAATTAACAATTAACTGTAACTTTATTCCCTGGTGTAGAGGGCATCATGTCAAATTAACAATTAACTGTAACTTTATTCCCCGGTGTAGAGGGTATCATGTCAAATTAACAATTAACTGTAACTTTATTCCCTGGTGTAGAGGGTATCATGTCAAATTAACAATTAACTGTAACTTTATTCCCCGGTGTAGAGGGCATCATGTCAAATTAACAATTAACTGTAACTTTATTCCCTGGTGTAGAGGGTATCATCTCAAACTAACAATTAACTGTAACTTTATTCACCGGTGTAGAGGGCATCATGTCAAATTAACAATTAACTGTAACTTTATTCCCTGGTGTAGAGGGTATCATCTCAAATTAACAATTAACTGTAACTTTATTCCCCGGTGTAGAGGGCATCATGTCAAATTAACAATTAACTGTAACTTTATTCCCCGGTGTAGAGGGCATCATGTCAAATTAACAATTAACTGTAACTTTATTCACCGGTGTAGAGGGCATCATGTCAAATTAACAATTAACTGTAACTTTATTCCCCGGTGTAGAGGGCATCATGTCAAATTAACAATTAACTGTAACTTTATTCCCCGGTGTAGAGGGCATCATGTCAAATTAACAATTAACTGTAACTTTATTCCCCGGTGTAGAGGGCATCATGTCAAATTAACAATTAACTGTAACTTTATTCCCCGGTGTAGAGGGCATCATGTCAAATTAACAATTAACTGTAACTTTATTCCCCGGTGTAGAGGGTATCATGTCAAATTAACAATTAACTGTAACTTTATTCCCTGGTGTAGAGGGTATCATCTCAAATTAACAATTAACTGTAACTTTATTCCCCAGTGTAGAGGGCATCATGTCAAATTAACAATTAACTGTAACTTTATTCCCCGGTGTAGAGGGCATCATGTCAAATTAACAATTAACTGTAACTTTATTCCCTGGTGTAGAGGGCATCATGTCAAATTAACAATTAACTGTAACTTTATTCCCTGGTGTAGAGGGCATCATGTCAAATTAACAATTAACTGTAACTTTATTCCCTGGTGTAGAGGGCATCATGTCAAATTAACAATTAACTGTAACTTTATTCCCTGGTGTAGAGGGCATCATGTCAAATTAACAATTAACTGTAACTTTATTCCCCGGTGTAGAGGGTATCATCTCAAATTAACAATTAACTGTAACTTTATTCCCTGGTGTAGAGGGCATCATGTCAAATTAACAATTAACTGTAACTTTATTCCCCAGTGTAGAGGGCATCATGTCAAATTAACAATTAACTGTAACTTTATTCCCCGGTGTAGAGGGCATCATGTCAAATTAACAATTAACTGTAACTTTATTCCCTGGTGTAGAGGGCATCATGTCAAATTAACAATTAACTGTAACTTTATTCCCTGGTGTAGAGGGCATCATGTCAAATTAACAATTAACTGTAACTTTATTCCCTGGTGTAGAGGGCATCATGTCAAATTAACAATTAACTGTAACTTTATTCCCTGGTGTAGAGGGCATCATGTCAAATTAACAATTAACTGTAACTTTATTCCCCGGTGTAGAGGGTATCATCTCAAATTAACAATTAACTGTAACTTTATTCCCTGGTGTAGAGGGCATCATGTCAAATTAACAATTAACAGTAACTTTATTCCCTGGTGTAGAGGGCATCATGTCAAATTAACAATTAACTGTAACATTATTCCCTGGTGTAGAGGGTATCATGTCAAATTAACAATTAACTGTAACTTTATTCCCTGGTGTAGAGGGCATCATCTCAAATTAACAATTAACTGTAACATTATTCCCCGGTGTAGAGGGCATCATGTCAAATTAACAATTAACTGTAACTTTATTCCCTGGTGTAGAGGGCATCATGTCAAATTAACAATTAACTGTAACTTTATTCCCTGGTGTAGAGGGCATCATGTCAAATTAACAATTAACTGTAACTTTATTCCCCGGTGTAGAGGGTATCATGTCAAATTAACAATTAACTGTAACTTTATTCCCTGGTGTAGAGGGCATCATGTCAAATTAACAATTAACTGTAACTTTATTCCCTGGTGTAGAGGGCATCATGTCAAATTAACAATTAACTGTAACTTTATTCCCTGGTGTAGAGGGCATCATGTCAAATTAACAATTAACTGTAACTTTATTCCCTGGTGTAGAGGGCATCATGTCAAATTAACAATTAACTGTAACTTTATTCCCTGGTGCAGAGGGCATCATCTCAAATTAACAATTAACTGTAACTTTATTCCCCGGTGTAGAGGGCATCATCTCAAATTAACAATTAACTGTAACTTTATTCCCTGGTGTAGAGGGCATCATCTCAAATTAACAATTAACTGTAACTTTATTCCCCGGTGTAGAGGGCATCATCTCAAATTAACAATTAACTGTAACTTTATTCCCTGGTGTAGAGGGCATCATCTCAAATTAACAATTAACTGTAACTTTATTCCCCGGTGTAGAGGGTATCATGTCAAATTAACAATTAACTGTAACTTTATTCCCTGGTGTATAGGGTATCATGTCAAATTAACAATTAACTGTAACTTTATTCCCCGGTGTAGAGGGTATCATCTCAAATTAACAATTAACTGTAACTTTATTCCCCGGTGTAGAGGGCATCATGTCAAATTAACAATTAACTGTAACTTTATTCCCCGGTGTAGAGGGCATCATGTCAAATTAACAATTAACTGTAACTTTATTCCCCGGTGTAGAGGGCATCATGTCAAATTAACAATTAACTGTAACTTTATTCCCTGGTGTAGAGGGCATCATGTCAAATTAACAATTAACTGTAACTTTATTCCCCGGTGTAGAGGGTATCATGTCAAATTAACAATTAACTGTAACTTTATTCCCCGGTGTAGAGGGCATCATCTCAAATTAACAATTAACTGTAACTTTATTCCCTGGTGTAGAGGGCATCATGTCAAATTAACAATTAACTGTAACTTTATTCCCTGGTGTAGAGGGTATCATGTCAAATTAACAATTAACTGTAACTTTATTCCCTGGTGTAGAGGGTATCATGTCAAATTAACAATTAACTGTAACTTTATTCCCCGGTGTAGAGGGCATCATGTCAAATTAACAATTAACTGTAACTTTATTCCCTGGTGTAGAGGGCATCATGTCAAATTAACAATTAACTAACTTTATTCCCTGGTGTAGAGGGCATCATGTCAAATTAACAATTAACTGTAACTTTATTCCCCGGTGTAGAGGGTATCATCTCAAATTAACAATTAACTGTAACTTTATTCCCTGGTGTAGAGTGCATCATGTCAAATTAACAATTAACTGTAACTTTATTCCCTGGTGTAGAGGGCATCATGTCAAATTAACAATTAACTGTAACTTTATTCCCTGGTGTAGAGGGCATCATGTCAAATTAACAATTAACTGTAACTTTATTCCCCAGTGTAGAGGGTATCATGTCAAATTAACAATTAACTGTAACTTTATTCCCTGGTGTAGAGGGCATCATGTCAAATTAACAATTATCTGTAACTTTATTCCCTGGTGTAGAGGGCATCATCTCAAATTAACAATTAACTGTAACTTTATTCCCCGGTGTAGAGGGTATCATGTCAAATTAACAATTAACTGTAACTTTATTCCCAGGTGTAGAGTGCATCATGTCAAATTAACAATTAACTGTAACTTTATTCCCCGGTGTAGAGGGCATCATCTCAAATTAACAATTAACTGTAACTTTATTCCCTGGTGTAGAGGGCATCATGTCAAATTAACAATTAACTGTAACTTTATTCCCTGGTGTAGAGGGCATCATGTCAAATTAACAATTAACTGTAACTTTATTCCCAGGTGTAGAGGGCATCATGTCAAATTAACAATTAACTGTAACTTTATTCCCCAGTGTAGAGGGTATCATGTCAAATTAACAATTAACTGTAACTTTATTCCCTGGTGTAGAGGGCATCATGTCAAATTAACAATTAACTGTAACTTTATTCCCTGGTGTAGAGGGCATCATCTCAAATTAACAATTAACTGTAACTTTATTCCCTGGTGTAGAGGGTATCATCTCAAATTAACAATTAACTGTAACTTTATTCCCCGGTGTAGAGTGCATCATGTCAAATTAACAATTAACTGTAACTTTATTCCCTGGTGTAGAGGGTATCATGTCAAATTAACAATTAACTGTAACTTTATTCCCCGGTGTAGAGGGCATCATGTCAAATTAACAATTAACTGTAACTTTATTCCCTGGTGTAGAGTGCATCATGTCAAATTAACAATTAACTGTAACTTTATTCCCCGGTGTAGAGGGCATCATGTCAAATTAACAATTAACTGTAACTTTATTCCCCGGTGTAGAGGGTATCATGTCAAATTAACAATTAACTGTAACTTTATTCCCTGGTGTAGAGGGTATCATGTCAAATTAACAATTAACTGTAACTTTATTCCCTGGTGTAGAGGGCATCATGTCAAATTAACAATTAACTGTAACTTTATTCCCTGGTGTAGAGGGCATCATGTCAAATTAACAATTAACTGTAACTTTATTCCCCGGTGTAGAGGGTATCATCTCAAATTAACAATTAACTGTAACTTTATTCCCTGGTGTAGAGTGCATCATGTCAAATTAACAATTAACTGTAACTTTATTCCCTGGTGTAGAGGGCATCATGTCAAATTAACAATTAACTGTAACTTTATTCCCTGGTGTAGAGGGCATCATGTCAAATTAACAATTAACTGTAACTTTATTCCCTGGTGTAGAGGGTATCATGTCAAATTAACAATTAACTGTAACTTTATTCCCTGGTGTAGAGGGCATCATCTCAAATTAACAATTAACTGTAACTTTATTCCCTGGTGTAGAGGGTATCATCTCAAATTAACAATTAACTGTAACTTTATTCCCAGGTGTAGAGGGCATCATGTCAAATTAACAATTAACTGTAACTTTATTCCCAGGTGTAGAGGGCATCATGTCAAATTAACAATTAACTGTAACTTTATTCCCCAGTGTAGAGGGTATCATGTCAAATTAACAATTAACTGTAACTTTATTCCCTGGTGTAGAGGGCAGCATGTCAAATTAACAATTATCTGTAACTTTATTCCCTGGTGTAGAGGGCATCATCTCAAATTAACAATTAACTGTAACTTTATTCCCCGGTGTAGAGGGTATCATGTCAAATTAACAATTAACTGTAACTTTATTCCCAGGTGTAGAGTGCATCATGTCAAATTAACAATTAACTGTAACTTTATTCCCCGGTGTAGAGGGCATCATCTCAAATTAACAATTAACTGTAACTTTATTCCCTGGTGTAGAGGGCATCATGTCAAATTAACAATTAACTGTAACTTTATTCCCTGGTGTAGAGGGCATCATGTCAAATTAACAATTAACTGTAACTTTATTCCCAGGTGTAGAGGGCATCATGTCAAATTAACAATTAACTGTAACTTTATTCCCCAGTGTAGAGGGTATCATGTCAAATTAACAATTAACTGTAACTTTATTCCCTGGTGTAGAGGGCATCATGTCAAATTAACAATTAACTGTAACTTTATTCCCTGGTGTAGAGGGCATCATCTCAAATTAACAATTAACTGTAACTTTATTCCCTGGTGTAGAGGGTATCATCTCAAATTAACAATTAACTGTAACTTTATTCCCCGGTGTAGAGTGCATCATGTCAAATTAACAATTAACTGTAACTTTATTCCCTGGTGTAGAGGGTATCATGTCAAATTAACAATTAACTGTAACTTTATTCCCCGGTGTAGAGGGCATCATGTCAAATTAACAATTAACTGTAACTTTATTCCCTGGTGTAGAGTGCATCATGTCAAATTAACAATTAACTGTAACTTTATTCCCCGGTGTAGAGGGCATCATGTCAAATTAACAATTAACTGTAACTTTATTCCCCGGTGTAGAGGGCATCATGTCAAATTAACAATTAACTGTAACTTTATTCCCTGGTGTAGAGGGTATCATGTCAAATTAACAATTAACTGTAACTTTATTCCCCGGTGTAGAGGGCATCATGTCAAATTAACTGTAACTTTATTCCCCGGTGTAGAGGGTATCATGTCAAATTAACAATTAACTGTAACTTTATTCCCCGGTGTAGAGGGTATCATCTCAAATTAACAATTAACTGTAACTTTATTCCCCGGTGTAGAGGGTATCATCTCAAATTAACAATTAACTGTAACTTTATTCCCCGGTGTAGAGGGTATCATGTCAAATTAACAATTAACTGTAACTTTATTCCCTGGTGTAGAGGGTATCATCTCAAATTAACAATTAACTGTAACTTTATTCCCTGGTGTAGAGGGTATCATCTCAAATTAACAATTAACTGTAACTTTATTCCCTGGTGTAGAGGGTATCATCTCAAATTAACAATTAACTGTAACTTTATTCCCTGGTGTAGAGGGCATCATGTCAAATTAACAATTAACTGTAACTTTGTTCCCAGGTGTAGAGGGCATCATGTCAAATTAACAATTAACTGTAACTTTATTCCATGGTGTAGAGGGTATCATCTCAAATTAACAATTAACTGTAACTTTATTCCCTGGTGTAGAGGGCATCATGTCAAATTAACAATTAACTGTAACTTTATTCCCCGGTGTAGAGGGTATCATGTCAAATTAACAATTAACTGTAACATTATTCCCAGGTGTAGAGGGTATCATGTCAAATTAACAATTAACTGTAACTTTATTCCATGGTGTAGAGGGTATCATGTCAAATTAACAATTAACTGTAACTTTATTCCCTGGTGTAGAGGGCATCATGTCAAATTAACAATTAACTGTAACTTTATTCCCTGGTGTAGAGGGCATCATCTCAAATTAACAATTAACTGTAACTTTATTCCATGGTGTAGAGGGTATCATGTCAAATTAACAATTAACTGTAACTTTATTCCCCGGTGTAGAGGGCATCATGTCAAATTAACAATTAACTGTAACTTTATTCCCTGGTGTAGAGGGCATCATGTCAAATTAACAATTAACTGTAACTTTATTCCCTGGTGTAGAGGGCATCATGTCAAATTAACAATTAACTGTAACTTTATTCCCTGGTGTAGAGGGCATCATCTCAAATTAACAATTAACTGTAACTTTATTCCCTGGTGTAGAGGGCATCATGTCAAATTAACAATTAACTGTAACTTTATTCCCCGGTGTAGAGGGCATCATGTCAAATTAACAATTAACTGTAACTTTATTCCCCGGTGTAGAGGGTATCATGTCAAATTAACAATTAACTGTAACTTTGTTCCCTGGTGTAGAGGGCATCATCTCAAATTAACAATTAACTGTAACTTTATTCCCTGGTGTAGAGGGCATCATGTCAAATTAACAATTAACTGTAACTTTATTCCCTGGTGTAGAGGGCATCATCTCAAATTAACAATTAACTGTAACTTTATTCCCCGGTGTAGAGGGCATCATGTCAAATTAACAATTAACTGTAACTTTATTCCCCGGTGTAGAGGGCATCATGTCAAATTAACAATTAACTGTAACTTTATTCCCTGGTGTAGAGGGCATCATGTCAAATTAACAATTAACTGTAACTTTATTCCCTGGTGTAGAGGGCATCATCTCAAATTAACAATTAACTGTAACTTTATTCCCTGGTGTAGAGGGCATCATGTCAAATTAACAATTAACTGTAACTTTATTCCCCGGTGTAGAGGGCATCATGTCAAATTAACAATTAACTGTAACTTTATTCCCCGGTGTAGAGGGTATCATGTCAAATTAACAATTAACTGTAACTTTATTCCCTGGTGTAGAGGGTATCATGTCAAATTAACAATTAACTGTAACTTTATTCCCTGGTGTAGAGGGCATCATGTCAAATTAACAATTAACTGTAACTTTATTCCCCGGTGTAGAGGGCATCATGTCAAATTAACAATTAACTGTAACTTTATTCCCCGGTGTAGAGGGCATCATGTCAAATTAACAATTAACTGTAACTTTATTCCCTGGTGTAGAGGGTATCATGTCAAATTAACAATTAACTGTAACTTTATTCCCCGGTGTAGAGGGTATCATGTCAAATTAACAATTAACTGTAACTTTATTCCCCGGTGTAGAGGGTATCATGTCAAATTAACAATTAACTGTAACTTTATTCCCTGGTGTAGAGGGTATCATGTCAAATTAACAATTAACTGTAACTTTATTCCCCGGTGTAGAGGGTATCATGTCAAATTAACAATTAACTGTAACTTTATTCCCCGGTGTAGAGGGTATCATGTCAAATTAACAATTAACTGTAACTTTATTCCCCGGTGTAGAGGGTATCATGTCAAATTAACAATTAACTGTAACTTTATTCCCTGGTGTAGAGGGCATCATGTCAAATTAACAATTAACTGTAACTTTATTCCCCGGTGTAGAGGGTATCATGTCAAATTAACAATTAACTGTAACTTTATTCCCCGGTGTAGAGGGTATCATGTCAAATTAACAATTAACTGTAACTTTATTCCCTGGTGTAGAGGGTATCATGTCAAATTAACAATTAACTGTAACTTTATTCCCCGGTGTAGAGGGCATCATGTCAAATTAACAATTAACTGTAACTTTATTCCCCGGTGTAGAGGGCATCATCTCAAATTAACAATTAACTGTAACTTTATTCCCTGGTGTAGAGGGTATCATGTCAAATTAACAATTAACTGTAACTTTATTCCCTGGTGTAGAGGGCATCATGTCAAATTAACAATTAACTGTAACTTTATTCCCCGGTGTAGAGGGTATCATGTCAAATTAACAATTAACTGTAACTTTATTCCCTGGTGTAGAGGGCATCATCTCAAATTAACAATTAACTGTAACTTTATTCCCCGGTGTAGAGGGTATCATGTCAAATTAACAATTAACTGTAACTTTATTCCCCGGTGTAGAGGGCATCATCTCAAATTAACAATTAACTGTAACTTTATTCCCCGGTGTAGAGGGCATCATGTCAAATTAACAATTAACTGTAACTTTATTCCCCGGTGTAGAGGGTATCATCTCAAATTAACAATTAACTGTAACTTTATTCCCTGGTGTAGAGGGTATCATGTCAAATTAACAATTAACTGTAACTTTATTCCCCGGTGTAGAGGGCATCATGTCAATTTAACAATTAACTGTAACTTTATTCCCTGGTGTAGAGGGCATCATCTCAAATTAACAATTAACTGTAACTTTATTCCCTGGTGTAGAGGGTATCATGTCAAATTAACAATTAACTGTAACTTTATTCCCCGGTGTAGAGGGCATCATGTCAAATTAACAATTAACTGTAACTTTATTCCCTGGTGTAGAGGGTATCATGTCAAATTAACAATTAACTGTAACTTTATTCCCCGGTGTAGAGGGCATCATCTCAAATTAACAATTAACTGTAACTTTATTCCCTGGTGTAGAGGGCATCATCTCAAATTAACAATTAACTGTAACTTTATTCCCCGGTGTAGAGGGTATCATGTCAAATTAACAATTAACTGTAACTTTATTCCCTGGTGTAGAGGGCATCATGTCAAATTAACAATTAACTGTAACTTTATTCCCCAGGTGTAGAGGGCATCATCTCAAATTAACAATTAACTGTAACTTTATTCCCCAGGTGTAGAGGGCATCATCTCAAATTAACAATTAACTGTAACTTTATTCCCTGGTGTAGAGGGCATCATGTCAAATTAACAATTAACTGTAACTTTATTCCCAGGTGTAGAGGGCATCATCTCAAATTAACAATTAACTGTAACTTTATTCCCAGGTGTAGAGGGCATCATGTCAAATTAACAATTAACTGTAACTTTATTCCCCAGGTGTAGAGGGCATCATCTCAAATTAACAATTAACTGTAACTTTATTCCCTGGTGTAGAGGGCATCATCTCAAATTAACAATTAACTGTAACTTTATTCCCTGGTGTAGAGGGCATCATGTCAAATTAACAATTAACTGTAACTTTATTCCCCAGGTGTAGAGGGCATCATCTCAAATTAACAATTAACTGTAACTTTATTCCCTGGTGTAGAGGGCATCATGTCAAATTAACAATTAACTGTAACTTTATTCCCTGGTGTAGAGGGCATCATGTCAAATTAACAATTAACTGTAACTTTATTCCCCGGTGTAGAGGGCATCATGTCAAATTAACAATTAACTGTAACTTTATTCCATGGTGTAGAGGGCATCATGTCAAATTAACAATTAACTGTAACTTTATTCCCCGGTGTAGAGGGCATCATCTCAAATTAACAATTAACTGTAACTTTATTCCCCGGTGTAGAGGGCATCATGTCAAATTAACAATTAACTGTAACTTTATTCCCCGGTGTAGAGGGTATCATCTCAAATTAACAATTAACTGTAACTTTATTCCCTGGTGTAGAGGGCATCATGTCAAATTAACAATTAACTGTAACTTTATTCCCCGGTGTAGAGGGTATCATCTCAAATTAACAATTAACTGTAACTTTATTCCCTGGTGTAGAGGGCATCATGTCAATTTAACAATTAACTGTAACTTTATTCCCTGGTGTAGAGGGCATCATCTCAAATTAACAATTAACTGTAACTTTATTCCCTGGTGTAGAGGGTATCATGTCAAATTAACAATTAACTGTAACTTTATTCCCTGGTGTAGAGGGCATCATGTCAAATTAACAATTAACTGTAACTTTATTCCCTGGTGTAGAGGGCATCATGTCAAATTAACAATTAACTGTAACTTTATTCCCTGGTGTAGAGGGCATCATCTCAAATTAACAATTCACTGTAACTTTATTCCCTGGTGTAGAGGGCATCATGTCAAATTAACAATTAACTGTAACTTTATTCCCTGGTGTAGAGGGCATCATCTCAAATTAACAATTAACTGTAACTTTATTCCCCGGTGTAGAGGGCATCATGTCAAATTAACAATTAACTGTAACTTTATTCCCCGGTGTAGAGGGCATCATCTCAAATTAACAATTAACTGTAACTTTATTCCCTGGTGTAGAGGGCATCATGTCAAATTAACAATTAACTGTAACTTTATTCCCCAGGTGTAGAGGGCATCATGTCAAATTAACAATTAACTGTAACTTTATTCCCTGGTGTAGAGTGTATCATGTCAAATTAACAATTAACTGTAACTTTATTCCCTGGTGTAGAGGGTATCATGTCAAATTAACAATTAACTGTAACTTTGTTCCCAGGTGTAGAGGGCATCATCTCAAATTAACAATTAACTGTAACTTTATTCCCCGGTGTAGAGGGCATCATGTCAAATTAACAATTAACTGTAACTTTATTCCCCGGTGTAGAGGGCATCATCTCAAATTAACAATTAACTGTAACTTTATTCCCCGGTGTAGAGGGCATCATGTCAAATTAACAATTAACTGTAACTTTATTCCCCGGTGTAGAGGGCATCATGTCAAATTAACAATTAACTGTAACTTTATTCCCTGGTGTAGAGGGCATCATGTCAAATTAACAATTAACTGTAACTTTATTCCATGGTGTAGAGGGCATCATGTCAAATTAACAATTAACTGTAACTTTATTCCCTGGTGTAGAGGGCATCATGTCAAATTAACAATTAACTGTAACTTTATTCCCTGGTGTAGAGGGCATCATCTCAAATTAACAATTAACTGTAACTTTATTCCCTGGTGTAGAGGGCATCATGTCAAATTAACAATTAACTGTAACTTTATTCCATGGTGTAGAGGGCATCATGTCAAATTAACAATTAACTGTAACTTTATTCCCCGGTGTAGAGTGCATCATGTCAAATTAACAATTAACTGTAACTTTATTCCATGGTGTAGAGGGCATCATGTCAAATTAACAATTAACTGTAACTTTACTCCCTGGTGTAGAGGGCATCATCTCAAATTAACAATTAACTGTAACTTTATTCCCAGGTGTAGAGGGCATCATCTCAAATTAACAATTAACTGTAACTTTATTCCCTGGTGTAGAGGGCATCATGTCAAATTAACAATTAACTGTAACTTTATTCCCTGGTGTAGAGGGCATCATCTCAAATTAACAATTAACTGTAACTTTATTCCATGGTGTAGAGGGTATCATGTCAAATTAACAATTAACTGTAACTTTATTCCCCGGTGTAGAGGGTATCATGTCAAATTAACAATTAACTGTAACTTTATTCCATGGTGTAGAGGGTATCATGTCAAATTAACAATTAACTGTAACTTTGTTCCCTGGTGTAGAGGGCATCATGTCAAATTAACAATTAACTGTAACTTTATTCCCTGGTGTAGAGGGCATCATCTCAAATTAACAATTAACTGTAACTTTATTCCATGGTGTAGAGGGTATCATGTCAAATTAACAATTAACTGTAACTTTGTTCCCTGGTGTAGAGGGCATCATGTCAAATTAACAATTAACTGTAACTTTATTCCCTGGTGTAGAGGGCATCATCTCAAATTAACAATTAACTGTAACTTTATTCCCTGGTGTAGAGGGCATCATGTCAAATTAACAATTAACTGTAACTTTATTCCCCGGTGTAGAGGGCATCATGTCAAATTAACAATTAACTGTAACTTTATTCCCCGGTGTAGAGGGCATCATGTCAAATTAACAATTAACTGTAACTTTATTCCCTGGTGTAGAGGGCATCATGTCAAATTAACAATTAACTGTAACTTTATTCCCTGGTGTAGAGGGCATCATCTCAAATTAACAATTAACTGTAACTTTATTCCCTGGTGTAGAGGGCATCATGTCAAATTAACAATTAACTGTAACTTTATTCCCCGGTGTAGAGGGCATCATGTCAAATTAACAATTAACTGTAACTTTATTCCCCGGTGTAGAGGGTATCATGTCAAATTAACAATTAACTGTAACTTTATTCCCTGGTGTAGAGGGTATCATGTCAAATTAACAATTAACTGTAACTTTATTCCCTGGTGTAGAGGGCATCATGTCAAATTAACAATTAACTGTAACTTTATTCCCCGGTGTAGAGGGCATCATGTCAAATTAACAATTAACTGTAACTTTATTCCCCGGTGTAGAGGGTATCATGTCAAATTAACAATTAACTGTAACTTTATTCCCTGGTGTAGAGGGTATCATGTCAAATTAACAATTAACTGTAACTTTATTCCCCGGTGTAGAGGGCATCATGTCAAATTAACAATTAACTGTAACTTTATTCCCTGGTGTAGAGGGCATCATGTCAAATTAACAATTAACTGTAACTTTATTCCCTGGTGTAGAGGGCATCATGTCAAATTAACAATTAACTGTAACTTTATTCCCTGGTGTAGAGGGCATCATGTCAAATTAACAATTAACTGTAACTTTATTCCCCGGTGTAGAGGGCATCATCTCAAATTAACAATTAACTGTAACTTTATTCCCTGGTGTAGAGGGTATCATGTCAAATTAACAATTAACTGTAACTTTATTCCCTGGTGTAGAGGGCATCATGTCAAATTAACAATTAACTGTAACTTTATTCCCCGGTGTAGAGGGTATCATGTCAAATTAACAATTAACTGTAACTTTATTCCCTGGTGTAGAGGGCATCATCTCAAATTAACAATTAACTGTAACTTTATTCCCCGGTGTAGAGGGTATCATGTCAAATTAACAATTAACTGTAACTTTATTCCCCGGTGTAGAGGGCATCATCTCAAATTAACAATTAACTGTAACTTTATTCCCCGGTGTAGAGGGCATCATGTCAAATTAACAATTAACTGTAACTTTATTCCCCGGTGTAGAGGGTATCATCTCAAATTAACAATTAACTGTAACTTTATTCCCTGGTGTAGAGGGTATCATGTCAAATTAACAATTAACTGTAACTTTATTCCCCGGTGTAGAGGGCATCATGTCAATTTAACAATTAACTGTAACTTTATTCCCTGGTGTAGAGGGCATCATCTCAAATTAACAATTAACTGTAACTTTATTCCCCGGTGTAGAGGGCATCATGTCAATTTAACAATTAACTGTAACTTTATTCCCTGGTGTAGAGGGTATCATCTCAAATTAACAATTAACTGTAACTTTATTCCCTGGTGTAGAGGGCATCATGTCAAATTAACAATTAACTGTAACTTTATTCCCTGGTGTAGAGGGCATCATGTCAAATTAACAATTAACTGTAACTTTATTCCCCGGTGTAGAGGGCATCATGTCAAATTAACAATTAACTGTAACTTTATTCCCGGTGTAGAGGGCATCATGTCAAATTAACAATTAACTGTAACTTTATTCCCTGGTGTAGAGGGTATCATGTCAAATTAACAATTAACTGTAACTTTGTTCCCTGGTGTAGAGGGCATCATGTCAAATTAACAATTAACTGTAACTTTATTCCCCAGTGTAGAGGGCATCATGTCAAATTAACAATTAACTGTAACTTTATTCCCTGGTGTAGAGGGCATCATGTCAAATTAACAATTAACTGTAACTTTATTCCCCGGTGTAGAGGGTATCATGTCAAATTAACAATTAACTGTAACTTTATTCCCCGGTGTAGAGGGTATCATGTCAAATTAACAATTAACTGTAACTTTATTCCCGGTGTAGAGGGCATCATGTCAAATTAACAATTATCTGTAACTTTATTCCCTGGTGTAGAGGGCATCATGTCAAATTAACAATTAACTGTAACTTTATTCCCTGGTGTAGAGGGCATCATGTCAAATTAACAATTAACTGTAACTTTATTCCCCGGTGTAGAGGGCATCATGTCAAATTAACAATTAACTGTAACTTTATTCCCCGGTGTAGAGGGCATCATGTCAAATTAACAATTAACTGTAACTTTATTCCCCGGTGTAGAGGGTATCATGTCAAATTAACAATTAACTGTAACTTTATTCCCCGGTGTAGAGGGTATCATGTCAAATTAACAATTAACTGTAACTTTATTCCCGGTGTAGAGGGCATCATGTCAAATTAACAATTATCTGTAACTTTATTCCCTGGTGTAGAGGGCATCATGTCAAATTAACAATTAACTGTAACTTTATTCCCTGGTGTAGAGGGCATCATGTCAAATTAACAATTAACTGTAACTTTATTCCCCGGTGTAGAGGGCATCATGTCAAATTAACAATTAACTGTAACTTTATTCCCCGGTGTAGAGGGCATCATGTCAAATTAACAATTAACTGTAACTTTATTCCCTGGTGTAGAGGGCATCATGTCAAATTAACAATTAACTGTAACTTTATTCCCCGGTGTAGAGGGCATCATGTCAAATTAACTTTTAACTGTAACTTTGTTCCCCGGTGTAGGGGGCATCATGTCAAATTAACAATTAAATGTAACTTTATTCCCTGGTGTAGAGGGTATCATGTCAAATTAACAATTAACTGTAACTTTATTCCCCGGTGTAGAGGGCATCATCTCAAATTAACAATTAACTGTAACTTTATTCCCCGGTGTAGAGGGCATCATGTCAAATTAACAATTAACTGTCACTTTATTCCCCGGTGTAGAGGGTATCATCTCAAATTAACAATTAACTGTAACTTTATTCCCCGGTGTAGAGGGCATCATCTCAAATTAACAATTAACTGTAACTTTATTCCCTGGTGTAGAGGGTATCATCTCAAATTAACAATTAACTGTAACTTTATTCCCTGGTGTAGAGGGCATCATCTCAAATTAACAATTAACTGTAACTTTATTCCCTGGTGTAGAGGGTATCATCTCAAATTAACAATTAACTGTAACTTTATTCCCCGGTGTAGAGGGCATCATGTCAAATTAACAATTAACTGTAACTTTATTCCCCGGTGTAGAGGGCATCATGTCAAATTAACAATTAACTGTCACTTTATTCCCCGGTGTAGAGGGTATCATCTCAAATTAACAATTAACTGTAACTTTATTCCCCGGTGTAGAGGGCATCATGTCAAATTAACAATTAACTGTAACTTTATTCCCCGGTGTAGAGGGCATCATGTCAAATTAACTATTAACTGTAACTTTGTTCCCCGGTGTAGGGGGCATCATCTCAAATTAACAATTAACTGTAACTTTATTCCCCGGTGTAGAGGGTATCATGTCAAATTAACAATTAAATGTAACTTTATTCCCTGGTGTAGAGGGTATCATGTCAAATTAACAATTAACTGTAACTTTATTCGCCGGTGTAGAGGGCATCATCTCAAATTAACAATTAACTGTAACTTTATTCCCAGGTGTAGAGGGTATCATGTCAAATTAACAATTAACTGTAACTTTATTCCCCGGTGTAGAGGGCATCATCTCAAATTAACAATTAACTGTAACTTTATTCCCCGGTGTAGAGGGCATCATGTCAAATTAACAATTAACTGTAACTTTGTTCCCCGGTGTAGGGGGCATCATGTCAAATTAACAATTAACTGTAACTTTATTCCCTGGTGTAGAGGGTATCATCTCAAATTAACAATTAACTGTAACTTTATTCCCTGGTGTAGAGGGTATCATGTCAAATTAACAATTAACTGTAACTTTATTCCCTGGTGTAGAGGGTATCATGTCAAATTAACAATTAACTGTAACTTTATTCCCTGGTGTAGAGGGCATCATGTCAAATTAACAATTAACTGTAACTTTGTTCCCCGGTGTAGAGGGCATCATGTCAAATTAACAATTAACTGTAACTTTATTCCCCGGTGTAGGGGGCATCATGTCAAATTAACAATTAACTGTAACTTTATTCCCTGGTGTAGAGGGTATCATGTCAAATTAACAATTAACTGTAACTTTATTCCCCGGTGTAGGGGGCATCATGTCAAATTAACAATTAACTGTAACTTTATTCCCTGGTGTAGAGGGTATCATGTCAAATTAACAATTAACTGTAACTTTATTCCCCAGTGTAGAGGGCATCATGTCAAATTAACAATTAACTGTAACTTTATTCCCCGGTGTAGAGGGCATCATGTCAAATTAACAATTAACTGTAACTTTATTCCCCGGTGTAGAGGGCATCATGTCAAATTAACAATGAACTGTAACTTTATTCCCTGGTGTAGAGGGCATCATGTCAAATTAACAATTAACTGTAACTTTATTCCCCGGTGTAGAGTGCATCATGTCAAATTAACAATTAACTGTAACTTTATTCCCCGGTGTAGAGTGCATCATGTCAAATTAACAATTAACTGTAACTTTATTCCCTGGTGTAGAGGGCATCATGTCAAATTAACAATTAACTGTAACTTTATTCCCCGGTGTAGAGGGCATCATGTCAAATTAACTATTAACTGTAACTTTATTCCCCGGTGTAGAGGGCATCATGTCAAATTAACAATTAACTGTAACTTTATTCCCCGGTGTAGAGTGCATCATGTCAAATTAACAATTAACTGTAACTTTATTCCCCGGTGTAGAGGGTGTCATGTCAAATTAACAATTAACTGTAACTTTATTCCCCGGTGTAGAGGGCATCATGTCAAATTAACAATTAACTGTAACTTTATTCCCCGGTGTAGAGGGCATCATGTCAAATTAACAATTAACTGTAACTTTATTCCCCGTTGTAGAGGGCATCATGTCAAATTAACAATTAACTGTAACTTTATTCCCCGGTGTAGAGGGTATCATGTCAAATTAACAATTAACTGTAACTTTATTCCCTGGTGTAGAGGGCATCATGTCAAATTAACAATTAACTGTAACTTTATTCCCCGGTGTAGAGGGTATCATGTCAAATTAACAATTAACTGTAACTTTATTCCCTGGTGTAGAGGGCATCATGTCAAATTAACAATTAACTGTAACTTTATTCCCTGGTGTAGAGGGCATCATGTCAAATTAACAATTAACTGTAACTTTATTCCCTGGTGTAGAGGGCATCATCTCAAATTAACAATTAACTGTAACTTTATTCCCCGGTGTAGAGGGCATCATGTCAAATTAACAATTAACTGTAACTTTATTCCCCGGTGTAGAGGGCATCATGTCAAATTAACAATTAACTGTAACTTTATTCCCCGGTGTAGAGGGCATCATGTCAAATTAACAATTAACTGTAACTTTATTCCCCGGTGTAGAGGGCATCATGTCAAATTAACAATTAACTGTAACTTTATTCCCCGGTGTAGAGTGCATCATGTCAAATTAACAATTAACTGTAACTTTATTCCCTGGTGTAGAGGGCATCATGTCAAATTAACAATTAACTGTAACTTTATTCCCCGGTGTAGAGGGTATCATGTCAAATTAACAATTAACTGTAACTTTATTCCCCGGTGTAGAGGGTATCATGTCAAATTAACAATTAACTGTAACTTTATTCCCCGGTGTAGAGGGTATCATGTCAAATTAACAATTAACTGTAACTTTATTCCCTGGTGTAGAGGGCATCATGTCAAATTAACAATTAACTGTAACTTTATTCCCCGGTGTAGAGGGCATCATGTCAAATTAACAATTAACTGTAACTTTATTCCCTGGTGTAGAGGGCATCATGTCAAATTAACAATTAACTGTAACTTTATTCCCTGGTGTAGAGGGCATCATGTCAAATTAACAATTAACTGTAACTTTATTCCCCGGTGTAGAGGGCATCATGTCAAATTAACAATTAACTGTAACTTTATTCCCCAGTGTAGAGGGTATCATCTCAAATTAACAATTAACTGTAACTTTATTCCCTGGTGTAGAGGGCATCATGTCAAATTAACAATTAACTGTAACTTTATTCCCTGGTGTAGAGGGCATCATGTCAAATTAACAATTAACTGTAACTTTATTCCCCAGTGTAGAGGGTATCATCTCAAATTAACAATTAACTGTAACTTTATTCCCTGGTGTAGAGGGCATCATGTCAAATTAACAATTAACTGTAACTTTATTCCCCGGTGTAGAGGGCATCATGTCAAATTAACAATTAACTGTAACTTTATTCCCTGGTGTAGAGGGCATCATGTCAAATTAACAATTAACTGTAACTTTATTCCCCGGTGTAGAGGGCATCATGTCAAATTAACAATTAACTGTAACTTTATTCCCCGGTGTAGAGGGCATCATGTCAAATTAACAATTAACTGTAACTTTATTCCCCAGTGTAGAGGGTATCATCTCAAATTAACAATTAACTGTAACTTTATTCCCTGGTGTAGAGGGCATCATGTCAAATTAACAATTAACTGTAACTTTATTCCCAGGTGTAGAGGGTATCATGTCAAATTAACAATTAACTGTAACTTTATTCCCTGGTGTAGAGGGCATCATCTCAAATTAACAATTAACTGTAACTTTATTCCCAGGTGTAGAGGGTATCATGTCAAATTAACAATTAACTGTAACTTTATTCCCTGGTGTAGAGGGTATCATCTCAAATTAACAATTAACTGTAACTTTATTCCCCGGTGTAGAGGGTATCATGTCAAATTAACAATTAACTGTAACTTTATTCCCTGGTGTAGAGGGTATCATGTCAAATTAACAATTAACTGTAACTTTATTCCCCGGTGTAGAGGGCATCATGTCAAATTAACAATTAACTGTAACTTTATTCCCCAGTGTAGAGGGTATCATCTCAAATTAACAATTAACTGTAACTTTATTCCCTGGTGTAGAGGGCATCATCTCAAATTAACAATTATCTGTAACTTTATTCCCCGGTGTAGAGGGTATCATCTCAAATTAACAATTAACTGTAACTTTATTCCCTGGTGTAGAGGGTGTCATGTCAAATTAACAATTAACTGTAACTTTATTCCCTGGTGTAGAGGGCATCATGTCAAATTAACAATTAACTGTAACTTTATTCCCCGGTGTAGAGGGCATCATGTCAAATTAACAATTAACTGTAACTTTATTCCCCGGTGTAGAGGGCATCATGTCAAATTAACAATTAACTGTAACTTTATTCCCTGGTGTAGAGGGCATCATGTCAAATTAACAATTAACTGTAACTTTATTCCCCGGTGTAGAGGGCATCATGTCAAATTAACAATTAACTGTAACTTTATTCCCTGGTGTAGAGTGCATCATGTCAAATTAACAATTAACTGTAACTTTATTCCCCGGTGTAGAGGGCATCATGTCAAATTAACAATTAACTGTAACTTTATTCCCCGGTGTAGAGGGCATCATGTCAAATTAACAATTAACTGTAACTTTATTCCCTGGTGTAGAGGGCATCATGTCAAATTAACAATTAACTGTAACTTTATTCCCCGGTGTAGAGTGCATCATGTCAAATTAACAATTAACTGTAACTTTATTCCCCGGTGTAGAGTGCATCATGTCAAATTAACAATTAACTGTAACTTTATTCCCTGGTGTAGAGGGCATCATGTCAAATTAACAATTAACTGTAACTTTATTCCCCGGTGTAGAGGGCATCATGTCAAATTAACAATTAACTGTAACTTTATTCCCTGGTGTAGAGGGCATCATGTCAAATTAACAATTAACTGTAACTTTATTCCCTGGTGTAGAGGGCATCATGTCAAATTAACAATTAACTGTAACTTTATTCCCCGGTGTAGAGGGCATCATGTCAAATTAACAATTAACTGTCACTTTATTCCCCGGTGTAGAGGGCATCATGTCAAATTAACAATTAACTGTAACTTTATTCCCTGGTGTAGAGGGCATCATGTCAAATTAACAATTAACTGTAACTTTATTCCCTGGTGTAGAGGGTATCATGTCAAATTAACAATTAACTGTAACATTATTCCCCGGTGTAGAGGGCATCATGTCAAATTAACAATTAACTGTAACTTTATTCCCCGGTGTAGAGGGCATCATCTCAAATTAACAATTAACTGTAACTTTATTCCCTGGTGTAGAGGGCATCATGTCAAATTAACAATTAACTGTCACTTTATTCCCCGGTGTAGAGGGTATCATCTCAAATTAACAATTAACTGTAACTTTATTCCCCGGTGTAGAGGGCATCATGTCAAATTAACAATTAACTGTAACTTTATTCCCCGGTGTAGAGTGCATCATCTCAAATTAACAATTAACTGTAACTTTATTCCCCGGTGTAGAGGGCATCATGTCAAATTAACAATTAACTGTAACTTTATTCCCTGGTGTAGAGGGCATCATGTCAAATTAACAATTAACTGTCACTTTATTCCCCGGTGTAGAGGGTATCATCTCAAATTAACAATTAACTGTAACTTTATTCCCTGGTGTAGAGGGCATCATGTCAAATTAACAATTAACTGTAACTTTATTCCCTGGTGTAGAGGGTATCATCTCAAATTAACAATTAACTGTAACTTTATTCCCCGGTGTAGAGGGTATCATCTCAAATTAACAATTAACTGTAACTTTATTCCCCGGTGTAGAGGGCATCATGTCAAATTAACAATTAACTGTAACTTTATTCCCCGGTGTAGAGGGCATCATGTCAAATTAACAATTAACTGTCACTTTATTCCCCGGTGTAGAGGGCATCATCTCAAATTAACAATTAACTGTAACTTTATTCCCTGGTGTAGAGGGCATCATCTCAAATTAACAATTAACTGTAACTTTATTCCCCGGTGTAGAGGGCATCATGTCAAATTAACAATTAACTGTAACTTTATTCCCTGGTGTAGAGGGTATCATCTCAAATTAACAATTAACTGTAACTTTATTCCCCGGTGTAGAGGGCATCATCTCAAATTAACAATTAACTGTAACTTTATTCCCCGGTGTAGAGGGCATCATCTCAAATTAACAATTAACTGTAACTTTATTCCCTGGTGTAGAGGGTATCATGTCAAATTAACAATTAACTGTAACTTTATTCCCCGGTGTAGAGGGCATCATGTCAAATTAACAATTAACTGTAACTTTATTCCCTGGTGTAGAGGGTATCATGTCAAATTAACAATTAACTGTAACTTTATTCCCTGGTGTAGAGGGCATCATGTCAAATTAACAATTAACTGTAACTTTATTCCCCGGTGTAGAGGGTATCATCTCAAATTAACAATTAACTGTCACTTTATTCCCCGGTGTAGAGGGTATCATCTCAAATTAACAATTAACTGTAACTTTATTCCCCGGTGTAGAGGGCATCATGTCAAATTAACAATTAACTGTAACTTTATTCCCTGGTGTAGAGGGTATCATCTCAAATTAACAATTAACTGTAACTTTATTCCCCGGTGTAGAGGGTATCATCTCAAATTAACAATTAACTGTAACTTTATTCCCCGGTGTAGAGGGTATCATCTCAAATTAACAATTAACTGTAACTTTATTCCCCGGTGTAGAGGGTATCATGTCAAATTAACAATTAACTGTAACTTTATTCCCTGGTGTAGAGGGCATCATGTCAAATTAACAATTAACTGTAACTTTATTCCCTGGTGTAGAGGGTATCATGTCAAATTAACAATTAACTGTAACTTTATTCCCCGGTGTAGAGGGCATCATCTCAAATTAACAATTAACTGTAACTTTATTCCCCGGTGTAGAGTGCATCATGTCAAATTAACAATTAACTGTAACTTTATTCCCCGGTGTAGAGGGCATCATGTCAAATTAACAATTAACTGTAACTTTATTCCCTGGTGTAGAGTGCATCATGTCAAATTAACAATTAACTGTAACTTTATTCCCCGGTGTAGAGGGCATCATGTCAAATTAACAATTAACTGTAACTTTATTCCCTGGTGTAGAGGGCATCATCTCAAATTAACAATTAACTGTAACTTTATTCCCCGGTGTAGAGGGCATCATGTCAAATTAACAATTAACTGTAACTTTATTCCCTGGTGTAGAGGGCATCATGTCAAATTAACAATTAACTGTAATTTTATTCCCTGGTGTATAGGGCATCATGTCAAATTAACAATTAACTGTAACTTTATTCCCTGGTGTAGAGGGCATCATGTCAAATTAACAATTAACTGTAACTTTATTCCCTGGTGTAGAGGGTATCATGTCAAATTAACAATTAACTGTAACTTTATTCCCCGGTGTAGAGGGCATCATGTCAAATTAACAATTAACTGTAACTTTATTCCCCGGTGTAGAGTGCATCATGTCAAATTAACAATTAACTGTAACTTTATTCCCTGGTGTAGAGTGCATCATGTCAAATTAACAATTAACTGTAACTTTATTCCCCGGTGTAGAGGGTATCATGTCAAATTAACAATTAACTGTAACTTTATTCCCCGGTGTAGAGTGCATCATGTCAAATTAACAATTAACTGTAACTTTATTCCCTGGTGTAGAGGGCATCATCTCAAATTAACAATTAACTGTAACTTTATTCCCCGGTGTAGAGGGCATCATGTCAAATTAACAATTAACTGTAACTTTATTCCCTGGTGTAGAGGGCATCATGTCAAATTAACAATTAACTGTAATTTTATTCCCTGGTGTATAGGGCATCATGTCAAATTAACAATTAACTGTAACTTTATTCCCTGGTGTAGAGGGCATCATGTCAAATTAACAATTAACTGTAACTTTATTCCCTGGTGTAGAGGGTATCATGTCAAATTAACAATTAACTGTAACTTTATTCCCCGGTGTAGAGGGCATCATGTCAAATTAACAATTAACTGTAACTTTATTCCCCGGTGTAGAGTGCATCATGTCAAATTAACAATTAACTGTAACTTTATTCCCTGGTGTAGAGTGCATCATGTCAAATTAACAATTAACTGTAACTTTATTCCCCGGTGTAGAGTGCATCATGTCAAATTAACAATTAACTGTAACTTTATTCCCTGGTGTAGAGTGCATCATGTCAAATTAACAATTAACTGTAACTTTATTCCCTGGTGTAGAGTGTATCATGTCAAATTAACAATTAACTGTAACTTTATTCCCCGGTGTAGAGTGTATCATGTCAAATTAACAATTAACTGTAACTTTATTCCCTGGTGTAGAGTGTATCATGTCAAATTAACAATTAACTGTAACTTTATTCCCCGGTGTAGAGTGCATCATGTCAAATTAACAATTAACTGTAACTTTATTCCCCGGTGTAGAGGGCATCATGTCAAATTAACAATTAACTGTAACTTTATTCCCAGGTGTAGAGGGCATCATGTCAAATTAACAATTAACTGTAACTTTATTCCCTGGTGTAGAGGGCATCATGTCAAATTAACAATTAACTGTAATTTATTCCCCGGTGTAGAGGGCATCATGTCAAATTAACAATTAACTGTAACTTTATTCCCCGGTGTAGAGTGCATCATGTCAAATTAACAATTAACTGTAACTTTATTCCCCGGTGTAGAGGGTATCATGTCAAATTAACAATTAACTGTAACATTATTCCCCGGTGTAGAGGGCATCATGTTAAATTAACAATTAACTGTAACTTTATTCCCCGGTGTAGAGGGTATCATGTCAAATTAACAATTAACTGTAACTTTATTCCCTGGTGTATAGGGCATCATGTCAAATTAACAATTAACTGTAACTTTGTTCCCCGGTGTAGAGGGCATCATGTCAAATTAACAATTAACTGTAACTTTATTCCCTGGTGTAGAGGGCATCTTGTCAAATTAACAATTAACTGTAACTTTATTCCCTGGTGTAGAGGGCATCATGTCAAATTAACAATTAACTGTAACTTTATTCCCCGGTGTAGAGGGCATCATGTCAAATTAACAATTAACTGTAACTTTATTCCCCGGTGTAGAGGGCATCATGTCAAATTAACAATTAACTGTAACTTTATTCCCTGGTGTAGAGGGCATCATGTCAAATTAACAATTAACTGTAACTTTATTCCCTGGTGTAGAGGGCATCATGTCAAATTAACAATTAACTGTAACTTTATTCCCCGGTGTAGAGGGCATCATGTCAAATTAACAATTAACTGTAACTTTATTCCCTGGTGTAGAGGGCATCATGTCAAATTAACAATTAACTGTAACTTTATTCCCTGGTGTAGAGGGCATCATGTCAAATTAACAATTAACTGTAACTTTATTCCCTGGTGTAGAGGGTATCATGTCAAATTAACAATTCACTGTAACTTTATTCCCTGGTGTAGAGGGCATCATGTCAAATTAACAATTAACTGTAACTTTATTCCCCGGTGTAGAGGGTATCATGTCAAATTAACAATTAACTGTAACTTTATTCCCTGGTGTAGAGGGCATCATGTCAAATTAACAATTAACTGTAACTTTATTCCCTGGTGTAGAGGGCATCATGTCAAATTAACAATTAACTGTAACTTTATTCCCTGGTGTAGAGGGTATCATGTCAAATTAACAATTCACTGTAACTTTATTCCCTGGTGTAGAGGGCATCATGTCAAATTAACAATTAACTGTAACTTTATTCCCCGGTGTAGAGGGCATCATGTCAAATTAACAATTAACTGTAACTTTATTCCCTGGTGTAGAGGGCATCATGTCAAATTAACAATTAACTGTAACTTTATTCCCCGGTGTAGAGGGTATCATGTCAAATTAACAATTAACTGTAACTTTATTCCCCGGTGTAGAGGGCATCATCTCAAATTAACAATTAACTGTAACTTTATTCCCTGGTGTAGAGGGCATCATGTCAAATTAACAATTAACTGTAACTTTATTCCCCGGTGTAGAGGGTATCATGTCAAATTAACAATTAACTGTAACTTTATTCCCCGGTGTAGAGGGCATCATGTCAAATTAACAATTAACTGTAACTTTATTCCCCGGTGTAGAGGGCATCATGTCAAATTAACAATTAACTGTAACTTTATTCCCCGGTGTAGAGGGTATCATGTCAAATTAACAATTAACTGTAACTTTATTCCCTGGTGTAGAGGGTATCATGTCAAATTAACAATTAACTGTAACTTTATTCCCAGGTGTAGAGGGTATCATCTCAAATTAACAATTAACTGTAACTTTATTCCCTGGTGTAGAGGGTATCATGTCAAATTAACAATTAACTGTAACTTTATTCCCAGGTGTAGAGGGTATCATGTCAAATTAACAATTAACTGTAACTTTATTCCCCGGTGTAGAGGGCATCATCTCAAATTAACAATTAACTGTAACTTTATTCCCTGGTGTAGAGGGCATCATGTCAAATTAACAATTAACTGTAACTTTATTCCCTGGTGTAGAGGGCATCATCTCAAATTAACAATTAACTGTAACTTTATTCCCCGGTGTAGAGGGCATCATGTCAAATTAACAATTAACTGTAACTTTATTCCCTGGTGTAGAGGGCATCATGTCAAATTAACAATTAACTGTAACTTTATTCCCTGGTGTAGAGGGTATCATGTCAAATTAACAATTAACTGTAACTTTATTCCCTGGTGTAGAGGGCATCATGTCAAATTAACAATTAACTGTAACTTTATTCCCCGGTGTAGAGTGCATCATGTCAAATTAACAATTAACTGTAACTTTATTCCCTGGTGTAGAGGGTATCATCTCAAATTAACAATTAACTGTAACTTTATTCCCCGGTGTAGAGGGCATCATGTCAAATTAACAATTAACTGTAACTTTATTCCCCGGTGTAGAGGGCATCATGTCAAATTAACAATTAACTGTAACTTTATTCCCTGGTGTAGAGGGCATCATGTCAAATTAACAATTAACTGTAACTTTATTCCCCGGTGTAGAGGGCATCATGTCAAATTAACAATTAACTGTAACTTTATTCCCTGGTGTAGAGGGCATCATGTCAAATTAACAATTAACTGTAACTTTATTCCCTGATGTAGAGGGCATCATGTCAGATTAACAATTAACTGTAACTTTATTCCCTGGTGTAGAGGGCATCATCTCAAATTAACAATTAACTGTAACTTTATTCCCTGGTGTAGAGGGCATCATGTCAAATTAACAATTAACTGTAACTTTATTCCCTGGTGTAGAGGGCATCATGTCAAATTAACAATTAACTGTAACTTTATTCCCTGGTGTAGAGGGTGTCATGTCAAATTAACAATTAACTGTAATTTTATTCCCTGGTGTATAGGGCATCATGTCAAATTAACAATTAACTGTAACTTTATTCCCCGGTGTAGAGGGTATCATGTCAAATTAACAATTAACTGTAACTTTATTCCCCGGTGTAGAGGGCATCATGTCAAATTAACAATTAACTGTAACTTTATTCCCCGGTGTAGAGGGTATCATGTCAAATTAACAATTAACTGTAACTTTATTCCCTGGTGTAGAGGGTGTCATCTCAAATTAACAATTAACTGTAACTTTATTCCCTGGTGTAGAGGGTATCATGTCAAATTAACAATTAACTGTAACTTTATTCCCCGGTGTAGAGGGCATCATGTCAAATTAACAATTAACTGTAACTTTATTCCCTGGTGTAGAGTGCATCATGTCAAATTAACAATTAACTGTAACTTTATTCCCTGGTGTAGAGGGCATCATGTCAAATTAACAATTAACTGTAACTTTATTCCCTGGTGTAGAGGGCATCATGTCAAATTAACAATTAACTGTAACTTTATTCCCCGGTGTAGAGGGTATCATGTCAAATTAACAATTAACTGTAACTTTATTCCCCGGTGTAGAGGGCATCATGTCAAATTAACAATTAACTGTAACTTTATTCCCCGGTGTAGAGGGTATCATGTCAAATTAACAATTAACTGTAACTTTATTCCCTGGTGTAGAGTGCATCATGTCAAATTAACAATTAACTGTAATTTTGTTCCCTGGTGTAGAGGGTACCATGTCTAAATTAACAATTGAATGTAACTTTATTCTCCAGTGTAGAGGGTATCATGTCTAAATTAACAATTAACTGTAACATTCCTTCCTGGTTTAGAGGGCTTCATGTCAATTATCACTTAAATGTCATTTTTATTCCCCAGTGTAGAGGGTATCATGTCAAATTAACAATTGACTGTAACTTTATTCACCAGTGTAGAGGGAATCATATCAAATAACATTTACTGAAACGTTATTTCTGGTGTAGAGGGCTTCATGTCTAAATTAACAATTAACCGTAATTTTATTCCCCGGTGTAGAGGGTACCATTTCAAATTAACAATTATCTGTAACGTTATTAACCGGTTTAGAGGGCATCATGTCAATTTAAAAATTAATTGCAATTTTTAATCCCTGGTGTAGAGGGAACCATGTCAAATTAACAATTATCTGTAACTTTATTCCCCGGTGTAGAGGCTATCATGTCAAATTAACAATTAACTGTAACTTTATTCCCCGGTGTAGAGGGCATCATGTCAAATTAACAATTAACTGTAACTTTATTCCCCGGTGTAGAGGGCATCATGTCAAAATTAACAATTAACTGTAACTTTATTCCCTGGTGTAGAGGGTATCATGTCAAATTAACAATTAACTGTAACTTTATTCCCTGGTGTAGAGGGCATCATGTCAAATTAACAATTAACTGTAACTTTATTCCCTGGTGTAGAGGGCATCATGTCAAATTAACAATTAACTGTAACTTTATTCCCTGGTGTAGAGGGCATCATGTCAAATTAACAATTAACTGTAACTTTATTCCCTGGTGTAGAGGGCATCATGTCAAATTAACAATTAACTGTAACTTTATTCCCCGGTGTAGAGGGCATCATGTCTAATTAACAATTAACTGTAACTTTATTCCCCGGTGTAGAGGGCATCATGTCAAAATTAACAATGAACTGTAACTTTATTCCCTGGTGTAGAGGGCATCATGTCAAATTAACAATTAACTGTAACTTTATTCCCTGGTGTAGAGGGCATCATCTCAAATTAACAATTAACTGTAACTTTATTCCCCGGTGTAGAGGGCATCATGTCAAATTAACAATGAACTGTAACTTTATTCCCCGGTGTAGAGGGCATCATGTCAAATTAACAATTAACTGTAACTTTATTCCCTGGTGTAGAGGGCATCATCTCAAATTAACAATTAACTGTAACTTTATTCCCCGGTGTAGAGGGCATCATGTCAAATTAACAATTAACTGTAACTTTGTTCCCCGGTGTAGAGGGCATCATCTCAAATTAACAATTAACTGTAACTTTATTCCCCGGTGTAGAGGGCATCATCTCAAATTAACAATTAACTGTAACTTTATTCCCTGGTGTAGAGGGCATCATCTCAAATTAACAATTAACTGTAACTTTATTCCCTGGTGTAGAGGGCATCATCTCAAATTAACAATTAACTGTAACTTTATTCCCCGGTGTAGAGGGCATCATGTCAAATTAACAATTAACTGTAACTTTATTCCCCGGTGTAGAGGGCATCATCTCAAATTAACAATTAACTGTAACTTTATTCCCCGGTGTAGAGGGCATCATGTCAAATTAACAATTAACTGTAACTTTATTCCCTGGTGTAGAGGGCATCATGTCAAATTAACAATTAACTGTAACTTTATTCCCTGGTGTAGAGGGCATCATGTCAAATTAACAATTAACTGTAACTTTATTCCCTGGTGTAGAGGGTGTCATGTCAAATTAACAATTAACTGTAATTTTATTCCCTGGTGTATAGGGCATCATGTCAAATTAACAATTAACTGTAACTTTATTCCCCGGTGTAGAGGGTATCATGTCAAATTAACAATTAACTGTAACTTTATTCCCCGGTGTAGAGGGCATCATGTCAAATTAACAATTAACTGTAACTTTATTCCCCGGTGTAGAGGGTATCATGTCAAATTAACAATTAACTGTAACTTTATTCCCTGGTGTAGAGTGCATCATCTCAAATTAACAATTAACTGTAACTTTGTTCCCCGGTGTAGAGGGCATCATGTCAAATTAACAATTAACTGTAACTTTATTCCCTGGTGTAGAGGGTGTCATCTCAAATTAACAATTAACTGTAACTTTATTCCCTGGTGTAGAGGGCATCATGTCAAATTAACAATTAACTGTAACTTTATTCCCTGGTGTAGAGTGCATCATGTCAAATTAACAATTAACTGTAACTTTATTCCCTGGTGTAGAGGGCATCATGTCAAATTAACAATTAACTGTAACTTTATTCCCTGGTGTAGAGGGCATCATGTCAAATTAACAATTAACTGTAACTTTACTCCCTGGTGTAGAGGGCATCATGTCAAATTAACAATTAACTGTAACTTTATTCCCTGGTGTAGAGGGCATCATGTCAAATTAACAATTAACTGTAACTTTATTCCCCGGTGTAGAGGGCATCATGTCTAATTAACAATTAACTGTAACTTTATTCCCCGGTGTAGAGGGCATCATGTCAAATTAACAATGAACTGTAACTTTATTCCCCGGTGTAGAGGGCATCATGTCAAATTAACAATTAACTGTAACTTTATTCCCTGGTGTAGAGGGTATCATGTCAAATTAACAATTAACTGTAACTTTATTCCCTGGTGTAGAGGGCATCATGTCAAATTAACAATGAACTGTAACTTTATTCCCCGGTGTAGAGGGCATCATGTCAAATTAACAATTAACTGTAACTTTGTTCCCCGGTGTAGAGGGCATCATCTCAAATTAACAATTAACTGTAACTTTATTCCCCGTTGTAGAGGGCATCATCTCAAATTAACAATTAACTGTAACTTTATTCCCTGGTGTAGAGGGCATCATCTCAAATTAACAATTAACTGTAACTTTATTCCCTGGTGTAGAGGGCATCATCTCAAATTAACAATTAACTGTAACTTTATTCCCCGGTGTAGAGGGTATCATGTCAAATTAACAATTAACTGTAACTTTATTCCCCGGTGTAGAGGGTATCATGTCAAATTAACAATTAACTGTAACTTTATTCCCCGGTGTAGAGGGCATCATCTCAAATTAACAATTAACTGTAACTTTATTCCCCGGTGTAGAGGGCATCATGTCAAATTAACAATTAACTGTAACTTTATTCCCTGGTGTAGAGGGCATCATGTCAAATTAACAATTAACTGTAACTTTATTCCCCGGTGTAGAGGGCATCATCTCAAATTAACAATTAACTGTAACTATATTCCCTGGTGTAGAGGGTATCATGTCAAAATTAACAATGAACTGTAACTTTATTCCCTGGTGTAGAGGGCATCATGTCAAATTAACAATGAACTGTAACTTTATTCCCCGGTGTAGAGGGCATCATGTCAAATTAACAATTAACTGTAACTTTATTCCCTGGTGTAGAGGGCATCATGTCAAATTAACAATTAACTGTAACTTTGTTCCCCGGTGTAGAGGGCATCATGTCAAATTAACAATTAACTGTAACTTTATTCCCTGGTGTAGAGGGCATCATCTCAAATTAACAATTAACTGTAACTTTGTTCCCCGGTGTAGAGGGCATCATCTCAAATTAACAATTAACTGTAACTTTATTCCCTGGTGTAGAGGGCATCATCTCAAATTAACAATTAACTGTAACTTTATTCCCCGGTGTAGAGGGCATCATCTCAAATTAACAATTAACTGTAACTTTATTCCCCGGTGTAGAGGGCATCATCTCAAATTAACAATTAACTGTAACTTTATTCCCCGGTGTAGAGGGCATCATCTCAAATTAACAATTAACTGTAACTTTATTCCCCGGTGTAGAGGGCATCATCTCAAATTAACAATTAACTGTAACTTTATTCCCCGGTGTAGAGGGCATCATCTCAAATTAACAATTAACTGTAACTTTATTCCCTGGTGTAGAGGGCATCATCTCAAATTAACAATTAACTGTAACTTTATTCCCCGGTGTAGAGGGCATCATCTCAAATTAACAATTAACTGTAACTTTATTCCCTGGTGTAGAGGGCATCATGTCAAATTAACAATTAACTGTAACTTTGTTCCCCGGTGTAGAGGGCATCATCTCAAATTAACAATTAACTGTAACTTTGTTCCCCGGTGTAGAGGGCATCATCTCAAATTAACAATTAACTGTAACTTTATTCCCTGGTGTAGAGGGTATCATGTCAAAATTAACAATGAACTGTAACTTTATTCCCTGGTGTAGAGGGCATCATGTCAAATTAACAATGAACTGTAACTTTATTCCCCGGTGTAGAGGGCATCATGTCAAATTAACAATTAACTGTAACTTTATTCCCTGGTGTAGAGGGCATCATGTCAAATTAACAATTAACTGTAACTTTATTCCCTGGTGTAGAGGGCATCATGTCAAATTAACAATTAACTGTAACTTTGTTCCCCGGTGTAGAGGGCATCATGTCAAATTAACAATTAACTGTAACTTTATTCCCCGGTGTAGAGGGCATCATCTCAAATTAACAATTAACTGTAACTTTGTTCCCCGGTGTAGAGGGCATCATCTCAAATTAACAATTAACTGTAACTTTATTCCCCGGTGTAGAGGGCATCATCTCAAATTAACAATTAACTGTAACTTTATTCCCCGGTGTAGAGGGCATCATGTCAAATTAACAATTAACTGTAACTTTATTCCCCGGTGTAGAGTGCATCATCTCAAATTAACAATTAACTGTAACTTTATTCCCCGGTGTAGAGGGCATCATGTCAAATTAACAATTAACTGTAACTTTATTCCCTGGTGTAGAGGGTATCATGTCAAATTAACAATTAACTGTAACTTTATTCCCCGGTGTAGAGGGCATCATGTCAAATTAACAATTAACTGTAACTTTATTCCCCGGTGTAGAGTGCATCATCTCAAATTAACAATTAACTGTAACTTTATTCCCCGGTGTAGAGGGCATCATGTCAAATTAACAATTAACTGTAACTTTATTCCCTGGTGTAGAGGGCATCATGTCAAATTAACAATTAACTGTAACTTTATTCCCTGGTGTAGAGGGCATCATCTCAAATTAACAATTAACTGTAACTTTATTCCCCGGTGTAGAGGGCATCATGTCAAATTAACAATTAACTGTAACTTTATTCCCCGGTGTAGAGGGCATCATCTCAAATTAACAATGAACTGTAACTTTATTCCCCGGTGTAGAGGGCATCATGTCAAATTAACAATTAACTGTAACTTTATTCCCCGGTGTAGAGGGCATCATGTCAAATTAACAATTAACTGTAACTTTATTCCCTGGTGTAGAGGGTATCATGTCAAATTAACAATTAACTGTAACTTTATTCCCCGGTGTAGAGGGCATCATGTCAAATTAACAATTAACTGTAACTTTATTCCCCGGTGTAGAGGGCATCATGTCAAATTAACAATTAACTGTAACTTTATTCCCTGGTGTATAGGGTATCATGTCAAATTAACAATTAACTGTAACTTTATTCCCTGGTGTAGAGGGCATCATGTCAAATTAACAATTAACTGTAACTTTATTCCCTGGTGTAGAGGGCATCATGTCAAATTAACAATTAACTGTAACTTTATTCCCCGGTGTAGAGTGCACCATGTCAAATTAACAATTAACTGTAACTTTATTCCCTGGTGTAGAGGGCATCATGTCAAATTAACAATTAACTGTAACTTTATTCCCCGGTGTAGAGGGTATCATGTCAAATTAACTATTAACTATAACTTTATTCCCTGGTGTATAGGGTATCATGTCAAATTAACTATTAACTATAACTTTATTCCCCGGTGTAGAGGGCATCATGTCAAATTAACAATTAACTGTAACTTTATTCCCCGGTGTAGAGGGCATCATGTCAAATTAACAATTAACTGTAACTTTATTCCTCGGTGTAGAGGGCATCATGTCAAATTAACAATTAACTGTAACTTTATTCCCTGGTGTAGAGGGTATCATCTCAAATTAACAATTAACTGTAACTTTATTCCCCGGTGTAGAGGGCATCATGTCAAATTAACAATTAACTGTAACTTTATTCCTCGGTGTAGAGGGCATCATGTCAAATTAACAATTAACTGTAACTTTATTCCCTGGTGTAGAGGGCATCATGTCAAATTAACAATTAACTGTAACTTTATTCCCTGGTGTAGAGTGCATCATGTCAAATTAACAATTAACTGTAACTTTATTCCCTGGTGTAGAGGGTATCATGTCAAATTAACAATTAACTGTAACTTTATTCCCCGGTGTAGAGTGTATCATGTCAAATTAACAATTAACTGTAACTTTATTCCCCGGTGTAGAGGGCATCATGTCAAATTAACAATTAACTGTAACTTTATTCCCTGGTGTAGAGGGCATCATGTCAAATTAACAATTAACTGTAACTTTATTCCCTGGTGTAGAGGGTATCATGTCAAATTAACAATTAACTGTAACTTTATTCCCTGGTGTAGAGGGCATCATCTCAAATTAACAATTAACTGTAACTTTATTCCCCGGTGTAGAGGGTATCATGTCAAATTAACAATTAACTGTAACTGTATTCCCTGGTGTAGAGGGCATCATGTCAAATTAACAATTAACTGTAACTTTATTCCCAGGTGTAGAGGGCATCATGTCAAATTAACAATTAACTGTAACTTTATTCCCTGGTGTAGAGGGCATCATGTCAAATTAACAATTAACTGTAACTTTATTCCCCGGTGTAGAGGGCATCATGTCAAATTAACAATTAACTGTAACTTTATTCCCCGGTGTAGAGTGCATCATGTCAAATTAACAATTAACTGTAACTTTATTCCCTGGTGTAGAGGGCATCATGTCAAATTAACAATTAACTGTAACTTTATTCCCTGGTGTAGAGTGCATCATGTCAAATTAACAATTAACTGTAACTTTATTCCCTGGTGTAGAGGGCATCATGTCAAATTAACAATTAACTGTAACTTTATTCCCTGGTGTAGAGGGTATCATCTCAAATTAACAATTAACTGTAACTTTATTCCCTGGTGTAGAGGGTATCATGTCTAAATTAACAATTAACTGTAACTTTATTCCCTGGTGTAGAGGGTATCATGTCAAATTAACAATTAACTGTAACTTTATTCCCTGGTGTAGAGGGCATCATGTCAAATTAACAATTAACTGTAACTTTATTCCCTGGTGTAGAGGGCATCATCTCAAATTAACAATTAACTGTAACTTTATTCCCTGGTGTAGAGGGCATCATGTCAAATTAACAATTAACTGTAACTTTATTCCCCGGTGTAGAGGGCATCATGTCAAATTAACAATTAACTGTAACTTTATTCCCTGGTGTAGAGGGCATCATCTCAAATTAACAATTAACTGTCACTTTATTCCCTGGTGTAGAGGGCATCATCTCAAATTAACAATTAACTGTAACTTTATTCCCCGGTGTAGAGGGCATTATGTCAAATTAACAATGAACTGTAACTTTATTCCCTGGTGTAGAGGGCATCATGTCAAATTAACAATGAACTGTAACTTTATTCCCCGGTGTAGAGTGTATTATGTCTAAATTAACAATGAACTGTAACTTTATTCCCTGGTGTATAGTGCATCATGTCAAATTAATATTTAACTGAAGTTTGATTCCCCGGTATAGAGAGAATCATGTCAAATCACATTCAACTGAAACTTTATGCCCCGGTGCCGAGGGTCTCATGACTAAATTAACAATTGATTTTTACTTTATTCCCCGTTACAGTGGGTATCCTGTCAAATTAACAATTGACTGTAAATTTACATCCCAGTGTAGAGTATTATTTCAAAATAACTACTAACTATGTCATTATTCCCCAGTGCACAGGGTATCATGTCTAAATTAACAATTAACTGTAACATTCTTACGCGGTTTAGAGGGAATCATGTCAATTAACAATTAAATGTCATTTTTATTCCCTGGTGTAGAGGGTATCATGTCTAAATTGACAATTGACTGTAACTGTATTCACTGATGTAGAGTGCATCATGTCAAATTAATAATTAGCTTTAACTTTATTGCCCAGTATAGAGGATATCGGCCTAGAAATTCGGTTGGTAGCGCCAGCAGTTAGCGTCTAAAGAGCCCGAGAATTGGTGCATAACCCAATGTTGGGGCGGGCGCAATGAAGATTGCGTCAACTCCCATATTGACTATACATTTAACGCCTTCGCTAAGTGTGTGCGCGTGCCCACGTGCGCAAGCAGATCATGATGTCATTTCAGAGTGCAACGCCCTTTAGGCGCCCCTGACCGGATATTGGGTGGCGCCCGGAAGCTTTACGCCTAGCGCTGTTAGTGACAGTTCAAAGGAACGTTAGCAGGCCCTTCTCGGAGTCGGTGGGCGCTATTTAAAGGGGACAGCTCTAGTATAAAAGCTGCAGCCACTTGGCCTGTTAATTGCAATCGTTGCTGGAGAGAGTTGGTGAGCTACTGTGGAGCTGAGTTTTTGGAATTTAGCATTAGAGTAGTTGGGACCTTCAAACCTGTCCGGAGCAGTTGGAGCACTACACCTAACAGCGTTTTGACCAACTGGTATCGGAATGGGATCTGCTTTGGAGGGCGACGGCCTTATGGCCAAACACTGTGAAGGGGCAGAGAGACGGGGGGAGAGAGGGCTTGGATTGGCCAGAAGGAGGAGGGGCAATGGAGGTCGGCCAATCCGAGGGTATGCTGCGAGGATCTTTAGGCAGCAGGTGTGATACTTTGACATGTCGGAGGAGCAGTGTGTACAAAGGCTCCGATTCGGGAGGGACGTTGTTACTGAGCTGTGCCACCTGCTTGCTGAGGATCTGCAGCCGCGTCTACGGTGCAGGACCTCCCTGTCGGTGGCCGTAAAACTGACTGTTGCCCTCAATTTCTATGCCACCGGATCCTTTCAGTCAGCCACTGGGGACATTGCGACTATCTCTCAGTTTGCAGTCCACTGTTGCATTCGGCAAGTTACAGCTGCCCTTTATAGATGAAGGCATCAATTCATCACCTTCCCTCTGACCATGGAGAAGCAGGCGGAGCGCGCAGTGCTTCGCTGCTATTGCAGACTTCCCCATGGTGCAGGGGGCGATTGACTGCACACACGTGGCTTTGAGGGCGCCATTCCAGAATCCTGAGGACTTCCGCAACCACAAGGGGTTCCACTCCCTCAATGTGCAGCTGGTCTGTGACCACCGCCAAATCATCATGGCAGTCAACGCCCAATTCCCAGGGAGCAGCCACGATGCCTTTATCCTTCGGCAGACCTCAGTTTGTGACCTTTTTGAGGGGCCGGCTCGATCAGGAGTCTGGCTTATTGGGGACAAGGGCTATCCTCTCTGCCCATGGCTGATGACACCACTCAGTCTGTCCGCCACCTCAGCAGAAGAGCTGTTCAACAGCAGCCATCAGGCGACCAGGAACATTGTAGAGCAGACTATTGGTGTGCTCAAACAGCGTTTCTGCTGTCTGGAACATTCGGGGTGATCCCTGCAGTACTCGCTGGAGCAAGTGGCTTGATGCGCCTCAATAACTTCAAGGCTCAAAGTTAACTGGATAAAACTAGGCTTTTATTAGCAAAGAAAGATGCCTGTGTCTTCACCTAGCATTCTGCTGTTCTGCTGCAAGACAAGCCTGGGCTTGTCTTAAGTAGGGCCAGGCATGGGCGGAGCCGACACACCCAATGGGGAGAAAGGGGGCGGTGCACTATATACAATACAAGGTAAAAACACAGGAGCAGGCAATACAATATATGTAGTTAAATACAGAGTCAGATGAATGACATATTTCATCACCTGGCTCACATCGTCGTCGTCTGCTGCATGCTCCACAATTGGCGATTCGACGCACCCAGCCAATTCCAGCTGTCCCTCAACGTCCAGCAGAGCAGGCGGAGGAGGAGGAGGAGGAGGAGGAGGAGGAGGAAGAGGAGGAGGAGGAAGAGCAGGCAGAGGAGGAGGAGGAGGAGGAGCATGTGGACGAGGAGGAGGAGGAGGAAGATGGAAGGGCTCCTGAAAGTGGAAGGGCCATCCGTCAGAGGCTCATCAGGACTCGTTTTGAGGCCCCTCTGGCGGAATGATGGGTGTCTTTACTCCTGCGCACTTTGGATCTTTGAAAGTCTCTGAAGGCCAGCATCACTGTAAATAGTCACGTGTACTATAGCACATTAAAACTTTTCTGTACTGTCAAAAAAGTCTTTCATTACAGCAAAACAACGTCAAGTCAACAGAAACCGTAACTAACGAAATAACAGTTAACTCTTCGGCAAAGCTGCAAAACTAAACAAACCATTTCCAACAATTACAACAGGTGAGGGTGTCCTTGAATTTGGCCAAAGAAACGTCTCAGCACCTCCCTCTGCTGCTGGCCCCTTGATGGAGAACAACTTCTCTTTCGCGGTCATCCCCTTCCCTCCCTGCTGCTCCTATGTAATTGAACCCCAGTGGCGGGGTCAAGGCTGGGGGACACCTGCTGACTGTGTGGAAGCGCAGAAGCCCCTGAGGGATGGCCTGGCCGACCTCTGGTCTTGGAGGGTGCAGTCGCAGGCTGCTTGGTCTGAGCATGGCTGGAAACAGTGTGCCCTGCAGGTGGTGGCAGCTGCACTGCAGACGTACCAGCGCTGGCATGTGCAGTGGTCACCTGCCGAGAGAGGACACCTGCACCATGGTTGGACGACACACTGGCTCTCTGAGGGGACCGGTTCGGCTCATCCACCACAATCGCATGCTCCACTGATTCCTGGCGTTGTATGGGATTGGAAGGGCCCCGGGTGAACCTAGCTGATGCAGATAGGGTGGCTGCAGTGAGAGTTCACGTTGCCTCAATCTGGGTGTGGACGAGGTCAGCAAGTGACTGCGTGGCAGCAGTGAGGACCTGTGTGGCAGGTGCCAGTGCTTCGGAGAAGCCCTGGACAGTTCTTTCCACTGCTTTGGACAAGGCCGGAGCAGTCTGTTCCACTGCCTCGGACAAGCCCTGGACAGACCTTTCCAGGGATTGTCCAAAGCCCTGAACAGTCCTTTCCATAGCGGCCTCGAAGCACTGGACAGTCCTCTCCTTGGCTGCCCCGAAACCCTGGAGAGACCTCTCCATTGTTGCCCCGAAGCCCTGGAGAGTCCTGTCCATTGTTGCCCCGAAGCCCTGGAGAGTCCTGTCCATTGTTGCCCCGAAGCCCTGGAGAGTTCTGTCCATTGTTGCCCCGAAGCCCTGGAGAGTCCTGTCCATTGTTGCCCCAAAGCCCTGGAGAGTCCTCTCCATTGCTGCCCCGAAGTCCAACACACTCTTTGCCAGTGTTCCTATTGAGTGAGGCATCCTCCCCACTGCAGCCATCAGCTCAGTGTGCCTGAGCCGGGCCTGGGTGCTTATTTCAGCCAGGCGACGCACCTCCTCTGCACTCTGTGCAGCAGTCATCACTCCCTGCCTTGTCCTCTGGGGAGCCGGTGGCCGAACTTGTCTACCCCACTTGCGTTGCTGCATGCCACTTGTTCTGGCATCTGGCTCATTATCAGAGCCCCCCCACCTCCCCTCCAGGGAACTACTATCCCCAGTCTGCAGATGTGTATGCTCCCCTGAGTTTGAAAAGGATGCTCCGGCTTCCTCCTGATCCTCGCCTTCGGAGGCATTGGCACTGGCAGCTTCAGGGCGTTGATCCCGAGTTGGTGATGAATCATCTGAAAGCAGGGAGGAGGAAGAGTGGCTTTAGCAAAAGGACAGGTTGGCAGCAAGGCATGCCAGATTGCGGCAAGGCTCTGACATGGCTGCACACTGAGGAAGCATGCTGGCGGAGGGACCTGGTGGAAGGAAACAGCTGAAAAAGGTGAGAGCCTTACCCTCGCTGTCGAGAATGGGGTAAGCAGCTGCATTGGTAACAGGACCACTCAGACGTCCTCCAAGAATCTGGTGCACTCTCTCCTCGAGATCCATGAGAGTGACGACTTGTGGAGGCCCGCCACCGGTTCGAAGCTGGCCCTTTCGCATCGTTGCCAGCTTGGACTGCAGGGGAAAGAAGGGGAAGTTCTGTAACATGAGTCCTTGAGAGATCATCTCATGCCCCCCATGGTGCAAGAGCCCTTCCATGTGGCCGTGAGTCAAATGTCCATGTGTGTGCCCAGAAAGGGTCATGGGTGCTTGCTGACAGATGGCCATTAGGGCATCATGGCAACAGGGTGCTCGAAGTCAGGTGCAGATGGAGGGAATCAGAAGTTTGCATAAACAACACTCACCCTAACGACCCGAGTGAGGTCGTTGAATTTCTTCCTGCACTGAACAGGGCTCCTGGTTGCCATATAGCTGGAGTTGACCATCAGAGAAACCTCCCTTCAAGATCGCCGGTAATCCTTTTGATTCAGCCTCCTGCCATTGTCAGGATACATAACATATCGACGGCGCTCCACTGTGGACACCAACAGGTCCAGAGCCTCAGTTCTGAAGCGCACTGCTCTCTGTCTCACCTTCTCCATCCTCACCAAGTTTTTTGCACCAGAGAAGGGCGAGCGCCGATTCTGAGGCCTACTGGGCGTTGAGTGTGGCAGCTCAGGCTGACTGACCCACCCCTTTAAGAACTGGCCGGCGCCTGGAAGTCTCGTGGTTTTCGGTAATTGAGATCACCTGCGCTGCACCCGTCTGCACCGATATTGGGTAGCGCTTGAACATTTGCGCATTAGGAGCCCCGTGCAACGTCTGAATCTGCGCCTCAATCCCCTTTGGGGGCGATGCAACCCAATATCACGCCAGGCAGCGATAAGTTTCGTCTGGCTCTAAACTTTGCGCAGCGCCAGTTCTAATGCCTCAAGTGGGGCTATACCCAATTTCTAGGCCGATATCATGTCAAATTAGTAATTAACTGTAACTTGATTCCCAGTGAAGAGAATAGCCTGTCAAATTAAAATTAACTGTAAATGAATTACCTGGTTTAGAGGGTCTCATGTCAAATTATCAATTAACTGAAACATTTTTCCCCAATGTAGAGGATAACATGTCTAAATTAACAATTAACTTTAACTTTATTCCCCGGTATAGAGGGTACCATTTCAAATTAACAATTAACTGTAACTTAAACCCACAGTGTAGAGTGTATCATGTCAAATTAACAATTAATTTTAACTTTATTTCCCTGTGTGGATGGCATCATATCAAATTAACAATCAACTGTAACTTTATTCCCCGGTGTAGAGGGTATCATGTTAAGTTAACAATTAACTGCAACTTTATTCTCTGGTGTAGCGTGTATCATGTCTAAAATAACAATTTACTGTAACTTTAATCCCCAGTGCTGAGTGTATCATGTCAAATTAACAAATAAATTTAACTTTTTTTCCCTTTGTGGATGGCATCATGTCAAATTAACAATTAACTGTAACTTTATTCCCGGTGAATTTGTTACCATTTCAAATTAAAAATTGACTATCTTTATCCTACCGTGTAGCGGGTATGATGTCTGAATTAACAATTAACTGTAACTTTATTCCCTGGTGGCGAGGGTTCCATTTCTAAATTAACAATAAACTGTAATTTTATTCCCATTGTAGAGGGAACCATGTCAAATTAAGAATTAACTGTAACTTTATTCTCCGTTGCAGCAGGTATCATGTCTAAATTAACAATTGACTGTATCTTTATTCCCCAGTGTGGAGGGTATCATGTCTGAATCAACAATTAACTGTAACTTGATTCCCCGCTGTAGAGGGTAGCATTTCAAATTAACAATTGACTGTATCTTTATTCCCCAGTGTGGAGGGTATCATGTCAAATGCATAATTGACTCTAACGTTATTCCACAGTGCATAGGGTTACATGTCAAATTAACAATCATCAGTAACTTTATTCCCCGGTATAGAGAGCTTCATGTAAAATGAACAATTAACTGTAACTTTATTCCCTGGTGTCGAGGGTATCATGTCAAATTAACAATTAACTGTTACTTTATTACCCAGGGCAGAGGGAATCATGTCAATTTATAAATTACCTGTAACATTATTCACTGGTGGACTAGGTATCAATTCTAAAATAACAAATAACTGCAACTTAAATCCCCAGTGTAGAGGGTATCATTTCTAAATTAACAATTAAAGTTAACTTTATTTCCCGGTGTGGAGGGCATCATGTCAAATTAACAATTAACTGTAAATTTATTCCCTGGTTTCGAGGGTATCATATCAAATTAACAATCAACTGTAAATGTAACCACCGATGTAGAGGGCACCTCTTCGAAATTAACAATTAATTTTAACTTAATTTTCTGGAGTAGTGGGCATCATGTCTAAATTAACAATTAACTTTATTCCCCATTGTAGAGGGAATCATGTCAAATTAACAATTAACTGTAACATTATTCCCCGGCATAGAGGGCATTATGTCTAAATTAACAATGAAATGTAACTTTATTCCCTAGTGTATAGTGCATCATGTCAAATTATATTTAACTGAAGATTGATTCCCCGGTATAGAGAGAATCATGTCAAATCACATTTAACTGAAACGTTTTGCCCCGGTGCCGAGGGTCTCGTGACTAAATTTAACAACTGATTTTTACTTTATTCTCCGTTGCAGTGGGTATCCTGTCAAATTAACAATTGACTGTAACATTATTACACGGTTTAGAGGGCATCATGTCAATTAACAATTAAATGTCATTTTTATTCCCTGACATAGAGGGTATCATGTCTAAGTTAACAATTGACTGTAACTGTATTCACTGATGTAGAGTGCATCATGTCAAATTAATAATTAGCTTTACTTTTATTCCCCAGTATAGAGGATATCATGTCAAATTAGTAATTAACTTTAACTTGATTCCCGGTGAAGAGAATAGCCTGTCAAATTAAAAATTAACTGTAAATGAATTATCTGGTTTAGAGAGTCTCATGTCAAATAAACAATTAACTGAAACATTATTCCCCAGTGTAGTGGATAACATGTCTAAATTAACAATGAACTGTAACTTTATTCTCTGGTGTACAGGATACCATATCTAAAACAACGATTAACTGTAACTTTATTCCCCAGTGTAGACATTACCATGTCCAATTAAAAATTAACTTTACCTTTATTATCTGGTGTAGAGCATATCATGTCTAAATTAACAATGAACTGTAACTTTATTCTTTGGTGTAGAGGATACCATATCTAAAACAACGATTAACTGTAACTTTATTCCCCAGTGTAGACATTACCATGTCCAATTAAAAATTAACTTTAACTTTATTATCTGGTGTAGAGCATATCATGTCTAAATTAAAAATTAACTTTACCTTTATTCCCCGGTGTAGAAGGGACCATTTCAAATTAACAATTAACTGTAACTTCATTCCCCCGTGTAGAGAGTATCTTATTAAGTTAACAATTATCTGTAACTTTATTCTCCGGTGTAGTGGGTATCATGTCTAAAATAACAATTAACTGTAACTTAAATCCACAGTGTACAGTGTATCGTGTTAAATTAACAATTAACTGTAACTTAAATCCACAGTGTACAGTGTATCGTGTTAAATTAACAATTAATTATAACTTTATTTCCCTGTGTGGATGGCATCATGTCAAATTGTCAATCAACTGTAACTTTATTCCCCCGTGTAGAGGGTATCATGTTTAGTTAACAATTAACTGTAGCTTTAATCTCTGGTGTAGTGTGTACCATATCTAAAATAACAATTAACTGTAACTTAAATCCAGAGTGTTGAGTGTATCATGTCAAATTAACAAATACATTTAGCTTTATTTCCCTGTGTGGATGGAATCATGTAAATTAACAATTAACTGTAACTTTAGTCCCGGTGAATTTGTTAGCATTTCAACTTAAAAATTGACTGTATCTTTATTCCGCCGTGTAGCGGGGATGTCTGAATTAACAATTAACTGTAACTTTATTCCCTGGTGGCGAGTATCATATCAAATTAACAATTAACTGTAACTTTATTCCCTGGTGGTGAGGGTTCCATTTCTAAATTAACAATAAACTGTAACTTTATTCCCATTGTAGAGGGAACCATGTCAAATTAAGAATTAACTGTAACTCTATTCTCCATTGTAGCAGGTATCATGTCTAAAATTAACAATTAAATGTAACTTTATTCCCCGGTATAGAGGGTAGCATTTCAAATTAACAATTTCTTATGTTCATTAATAAATAGACATTCTTATTATGAACACAGCTAGCTTTTGCTAGACACTTTTATTGAGCACATGTGGACTAGGTACAGTATCTGTAGAGGCTTCCATCTTGACTGCTGCCTTGTGGGTAGCCTAGTGCCTCATGGGTAATGTAGTCTTAATATACATACAGCTGGATAGTGTAGTCTTATACATACAGCTATATACAGCTCTACACAGCTCTACAGCTCCACCTAGTGTCCACTATAGAATGACATGTTATTGATCATTACATCCCCCTTTCTTTGAGGTTTAACAAAATCAATATCAATCAACTTTCAAGAAAACAATAAAGATAATATCAGTAACACTTTTGTTAGTGCTCTATAAACATAAACATTTTCAAAACAGTCAACACATTTTCAAAGCTTTACATTGTACTCAAAAATTAAGTCTATCAGGCTCTTTTACTTCACGTGTGGATCTTCTCAACACGGGTAAGTTTGATGTGTCTTCATGAGATTGTTCTGGCGGTGAATGACAAGATGCAGTTGCGGCATTGTCATCAATCTGCTCTTGTATAGATCGAGGTCTCCTTGCGATCTTTGCTTGGAGAGGGTTTCAGTGTTTCCTTCAATCTTCATGCCATAACTCTCAATGTAGTCAATGCACTCTCGAAAATCTGCTGGCAGCTGGATCCCATCATACAGCATAGTCCTCTCAGCAGCCTTGGCTAATGGAACACCAAAGATTGGCCTGAGGGAAGAAGGAGTATCCACCGGAACTGCTTCCTGCTCTGGTGCAGGCTTCTTCTTTTTCTTTTACTCTTTCCACTGTTTAACAACATCTGCTGGAGTTATATCTTTGGACTTTTTCTCCTTGTGTTTTCCCTCTTTGTGCTTTTCTTCCTTTGGCTTCTCTTTGAACTTAAAGGCTTTTTCTTTCTTCTTGGAGAAACTAGGCTTTTTGAAGACATGGATACCCTTTGGCCTTTTCATCCTTGATGGGCTCTTTGCTTCATCACCTAAGTCATCTGGTCTGCTTATGGCACAGTTTATACGGTAGACTCTCTTGACCAGTTCAAAGTCTTCACAAGCTGTGTCACCTAGTATCGAATCAAGTCTTTCAGCCACAACAGAAAACATGAGATGATGCACTTTGTCTTTGACTGTCACTTTAATTCTGCTTACACCAAACTATCTATTTTCTGTCCATTATAGCTCTTCAGCAGTACTGACTTTTTCTGTATTTTGGGCTTTTCTTTCATATTGTTAATATCACTCATACTGATTAAGTTTGCTTTTGCCCCAGTGTCTTGTTTCAAGGTAACTAATGCTCCATTTACCTGCAGTGGGATCATCCATTTGTCCTCTTTTACTGCATTAACTTTATGTTCAGCATTGTCCATTTCTGAGGGCTGCACATTTTCTGTATCCTTCTTGATATTGTCACATGACACCATTCCTACAAAAAATGTCTCACTTAAATCAACGTCCTCAATTACATTAACTCGTTGCCCTTTCTTAGTTTTTACTTTTGAAAAGCATTGTTTGGCAAAGTGATTCTTTCAATTACTCTTTGTGCACATTTTTCCAAACACTGGGCATTGTCTTAACTGGTGTTTGTAACCACAGCATTTACAATTAAAATGTCATCCTCCGATTGCTTTTCATTTCTGTTCTGCCCACGTTTCTTCCCCTTATACGACACAGCACCGACAGCAGCATTATCACTCATTACAATCGCATCTTTATTGATTTCACTGAAAGTTTTCGCGTGCTTTCGAGTTAGCTCGCTGGCTTGGCATATTTTCACTGCATTTTCCAAATTTAGTTCGGTTTCTCTCAACAGACGTTCCCTGACTTTTTTTATCATGAATACCAAACACAATCTGGGCACGAATCATGGATGCTTTGAGCTCAGAGAAATTATATGTCTGTGCTTTCAGTTTCAGATCAGTTATAAAGCTATCAAAAGTCTCATTTTGTTGCTGTGTCTGAGAACGGAAGATGTATCTTTCATATGTCTCATTCTTTTTGGGAGAGCAATGCGCATCAAATTTTTTTAGCACATCTTCTAATTTTTCTCTGTTCTCCTCTGGATTAAATACAAATGTATTAAATACCTCTATCGCCTGTGGGCCTGCAACCATAAGCAGCAACGCTATCTTCCTTACGTCTGGCTTCATACCGAATCTGATGGCTGCAATGTAGAGTTGGAATTGTTGTTTAAGAGTCTGCCAATTGTAGTCGATGTTTCCTGTGAGTTTAAAACGCTCTGGTGGCTTCAAATTCTCCATGTCGCTTTTCACAATTTTCAGCAGAACTTCTCCATCCTGGTACCATCTTATGTTCATTAATAAATAGACATTCTTATTATGAACACAGCTAGCTTTTGCTAGACACTTTTATTTGAGCACATGTGGATTAGGTACAGTATCATTAGAGGCTTCCATCGTGATTGCTGCCTTGTGGGTAGCCTAGTGCCTCATGGGTAATGTAGTCTTAATATACATACAGCTGGGTAGTGTAGTCTTATACATACAGCTATATACAGCTCTACACAGCTCTACGGCTCCACCTAGTGTCCACTATAGAATGACATGTTATTGATCATTACACAATTGACTGTATCTTTATTCCCCAGTGTGGAGGGTATCATGTCTGAATCAACAATTAACTGTAACTCCATTCCCCGGTGTAGAGGGTAGCATTTCAAATTAACAATTCACTGTATCTTTATTGCCCAGTGTGGAGGGTATCATGTCTGAATCAACAATTAAATGTTACTTTTATTCCCCGCTGTAGAGGGTAGCATTTCAAATTAACAATTGACTATATCTTTATTCCCCAGTGTGGAGGTTATCATATCAAATGCATAATTGACTGTAACGTTATTCCACAGTGCATAGGGTTACATGTCAAATTAACAATCATCAGTAACTTTATTCCCCGGTATAGAGGGTTTCATGTAAAATGAACAATTAACTGTAACTTTATTCCCCGGTGTAGAGGGTATCATGTCTAATTAACAATTACCTGTAACATTATTCACTGTTGGACTAGGTATCATGTCTAAAATAACAATTAACTGTAACTTAAATCCCCAGTGTAGGGGGTATCATTTCTAAATTAACAATTAAAGTTAACTTTATTTCCCGGTGTGGAGAGCATCATGTCAAATTAACAATTAACTGTAACTTTATTCCCCGGTTCAGGGGGTATCATGTCAAATTAACAATCATCAGTAACTTTATTCCCCGGTATAGAGGGTTTCATGTAAAATGAACAATTAACTGTAACTTTATTCCCCGGTGTAGAGGGTATCATGTCTAATTAACAATTACCTGTAACATTATTCACTGTTGGACTAGGTATCATGTCTAAAATAACAATTAACTGTAACTTAAATCCCCAGTGTAGGGGGTATCATTTCTAAATTAACAATTAAAGTTAACTTTATTTCCCGGTATGGAGAGCATCATGTCAAATTAACAATCAACTGTAAATTTATTCCCCGGTTCAGGGGGTATCATGTCAAATTAACAATCAACTGTAAATTTATTCCCCGGTTCAGGGGGTATCATGTCAAATTAACAATCAACTGTAAATTTATTCACTGATGTAGAGGGCATCTCTTCTAAATTAACAATTAAGTTTAACTTAATTCTCTGGAGTAGTGGGCATCTTGTCTAAATTAACAATTAACTGTAACTTTATTCCCCGTTGTAGAGGGAATATTGTCAAATTAAGAATTAACTGTAAATTTATTCTCTGGTGAAGTGGGTACTCTTTTGTTCGTATCAAAAAACAAACAAATTGACTGTACCGGTGTCGTGGGTATCATGTCTAACTTAACAATTAACTGTAACTTAATATCCTCAGTGTAGAGGGGTTGCTTTCATAATTAACAATTAACTGGAAATGTACTCCCCGGTGTAGTGGAAATCATGTCAAATTAGGAATTAACTGTAACTTTATTCTCTGGTGTAGAGTGCATCCTGTAAAATTAAAAATTACCTGTAACACTAGTCCCTGGTGTACAGGTATCATGTCAAATTAACAATCAACTGAATCATTATTCTCCGGTGTAGAGGGTATCATGTCTATATTAAACATTTACTGTAACTTTATTCCCCCATGTAAAGGGAATCATGTCATAATAAGAATTAACTGAAACTTTGTTCTCTGGTATAGTGGGCATCATGTCTAAATTAACAATTAACTGTAATTTTATTTCCTGGTGGAGAGGGTTTAATGTCATATTAATAATTAACTGTATATTTAATCTTCAGTGTAGAGGGTATAATGTTTAAATTAATAATTAACTGTAACTTTATTCCCCAGTGTAGAGGTCATCATATCAAATTAACAATTAACTGTAACTTTTTTCCCCAGTGTAGAGGAAACTATGTCTAAATGAATAATTAACTGTAACTATATTCCCCGCTGTAGAGTGCGTCATGTAAAATTAAAAATTACCTGTAACACTAGTCCCCGGTGTTCAGGGTATCATGCCAAATTAACAATTAACTGAATCTTTATATTCCGGTGTAGAGGGGATCATGTCTAAATTAACAATTGGCAGTTATTTTATTCTCCGGTGTAGAGGGTATCATGACAAATTTACATTTGACTGTAACTTTATCCCCGGTGTAGAGGGTATCATGTCTAAATTAACAATGAATTTTAAATTTATTCCCTGGTGTAGTGGGTACCATTTCAAATTAACAATTGACTGTATCATTATTCCCAGTGTAGAGGGCATCATGTCTGAATTAACTTTAACTATATCCCGGTGCAGAGGGAATTATCTCTAAATGAACAATTAACTGTAAATTTATTCCCCGGTGAAGAGGGTACTATTTAAAATTTAAAATTAACTGTATCTTTATTCGCCAGTGTAGAGGGTATCATGTCAAATGCATAACTAACTGTATCTTTATTCCCCTGTGTTGAGGTTATCACGTCAAATGCATGATTGATTGTAGCTTTATTCCACAGTGTAGAGTGTATCATGTCAAATTAACAAACAACTGTAACATTATTCCCCGTTGTAGAGGGTATCATTTCAAATTAACAATCAACTGTAACTTTATTCCATGGTGTAGAGAATATCATGTCAATTTAAAAAAGATCTGTAACATTACTTCCCGGTGTAGAGAATATCATGTCAAATTAAAAAAGATCTGTAACATTACTTCCCGGTGTAGAGAATATCATGTCAAATTAAAAAGTAACTGTAACTTTATTCCCCAGTGTAGAGAATATCATGTCAAATTAAAAAAGATCTGTAACATTACTCCCCGGAGTGGAGGGTATCATGTCAAATTAATAAATAACTGTAACTTTATTCGCCAGTGTAGAGGGCATCATGTCTAAATTAACAATTAACTGTGACTTTATTTCCCAGTGTAGAGGGAATCATATCAACTTAAGAAGTAAATAACTTTATTCCCTGGTGTAGAGGGTATCATGTCTAAAATAACAATTAAATGTAACTTACATCCCCAGTGTAGAGGGTATCATGTCAAATTAACAATTAATTTTAATTTTATTCCCCAGTGTGTAGAGTATCATAGAAAATAAATAATTAACTTTAACTTTATTCCCTGGTGTGGTAGATATCATGTCAAATTAACAATTAACTTTAAGTTTATATCGTCAATGTAGAGGGGTTGATGTTTAATTAACAATGAAATGGAGCATTATTCCCTGATGCAGAGTGTTTCATGTCAAATTAACAATTGACTGTAAAAAATGTTCATGGTTTACAGGGTATCCTGTCAATTTAACAATCAACTGTAACTTTATTGGCAGATGTAGATTTATTCCCCAGTGTTGAGGTTATCATGTCAAATGCGTATTTGACTGTAAATTTATTCCCCGGTATAGAGGGAATCATATCAAATTAACAATAAATGTAGCTTTATTGCCCAGTGTAGTGGGCATCCTGTCTAAATTACCAATTAAGTTTAACATTATGCCCCCCTGTAGAGGTAATCATGTCAAATTAAGAATTAAATGGAAATTTATTCTGTGGTGTAGTGGGTATGAGTCTAAAATAACAATTAACTGTAAGTAAAATCTCCGGTTTAGAGGGAATCATAGAAAATTAACAATTTACTGTAACTTTTTCCCCAGTGTAGAGGATCTCATGTCAAATTAATAATTGACTGTAACTTTATTCCCCGGTTTAAATGGTATCATGTCGAAATTAAGAATTGAATGTAACTTTATTTCCCAGTGTAGAGGGTATCATGTCAAATTAACAATTAACTTTATGTTTATATTCTCAATGTAGAGGGGTTAATGTTTAATTAACAATGAAATGGAATTATATTCCCGGATGTAGAGTGTTTCATGTCAAATTAACAATCAACTGTAACTTTCTTCGCTGGTGTAGTGGGTATCATGTCTAAAATAACAATTAACTGTAACTTAAAACCCTGTTGTCGAGGGCATCATGTCTAAAATATCAATTAACTGTAACCTAAATTCCCAGTTTAGAGGGTAGCTTGTCAAATTAACAATTAACTTTAACTTTATTCCCCGGTGTAGAGGGCATCATGTCAAATTAACAATTAACTTTAACTTTATTCCCCGGTGTATAGGGTATCATGTCAAATTAACAATTAACTGTAAATTTATTCCCCCATGTAGAGAATATCACTGAAATGTAACAATTAACTGTAACTTTGTTCCCCGGTGTAGAGGATATCATGTCAAATTAATAGTTAACTGTAGCATTATATCATCAGTGTAGAGGGGTCGATGTCTAAATTAACAATTAAATGTATCTTTAATCCCCGGTGTAGAGGGTACCGTTTCAAATTAACAATTAAATGTATCGTTATTCATCGGCATAGAGGGTATCATGTCTAAATTAACAATGAACTGCAACTTTAGTTCCTGCTTTAGAGTGCATCCTGTCAAATTAATAAATAACTGTAACATTATTCCCCGGTGTATACATTAAAAATTAACTGTAAATTTATTCCCAGTTTAGAGGGCATCCTGTCAAATTAACAATTAACTGTAACTGTATTCACTGGTGTAGAGGGAATCATGTCAAATTAAGAATTGACAGTAACTTTATTCTCTGATGCATTGGGCATCATGTCTAAATTAACATTTAACTGTACATTTAATCCCCGGTTTAGAGTGTATCATGTCAAATTAACAATTAACTGTAAATGTATCCCCCGGTATAGAGTGTATCATTTCATATTAACAATTGACTTTATCTCTATTCCCCGGTGTTAAGGTTATCATGTCAAATTAACAATTAACTGTAAATTTATTCTCCAGTGTAGAGGGTATCATTTCTGACTTAACAATTAACTGTAACTTTATTCCCCGGTGTAGAGGGCATCATGTCAAATTAAAAATTAACTATAACTTTACTCTCTGATGCATTGGGCATCATGTCTAAAGTAACAATGAACTGTACATTTATTCCATGGTGTGGAGGTAATCATGTAAAGTTAAGAATTAACTGTAAATTTATTCCTCGGTGTAGAGCGTATCATGTCACATTAACAAGTAAATGTAACTTTATTTCCCGGTGTAAGTGGGCCTTATGTCTAAATTAACAATTAATTGTAAATTAAATCCCCATTGTAGAGGGAATCATGTCAAATTAAGAATTAAATGTAAATGTATTCTCTGGTGTAGTGGCTATCATGTCTAAATTACAATTAACTGTTAATTAATCCCCAGTGTAGAGAGAATCATGTTAAATGAACAATTAACTTTAACTTTATTCCCCGGTGTAGAGGTCATCATGTCAAATTAACTATAAATTTATTCTCCGGAGTAGAGGTTATAATAGTAAATTAACAACTAACTGTAACTTTATTCCCTGGTGTAGAGGATCTGATGTCAAATTAAGAATTGACGATAAATTTACTCCCCGGTGTAGAGGGTATCATGTCTAAATTAACAATTTAACGTAACTTTTTTCCCCAGTTTAGAGGGTATCATGTCAAATTAACAATCAACTGTAACATTATTCCCCGGTGTAGAGGGTATCATCTCAAATTAACAATTAACTGTAACTTTATTCCCTGGTGTAGAGGGCATCAGGTCTAAATTAACAATTAACTGTAACTTTATTCCCGGTGTAGAGGGCATCATGTCAAATTAACAATTAACTGTAACTTTATTCCCCGGTGTAGAGGGCATCATGTCAAATTAACAATTAACTGTAACTTTATCCCCGGTGTAATGTGCATCATGTCAAATTAACAATTAACTGTAACTTTATTCCCCGGTGTAATGTGCATCAGGTCTAAATTAACAATTAACTGTAACATTATTCCCCGGTGTAATGTGCATCAGGTCTAAATTAACAATTAACTGTAACTTTATCCCCGGTGTAATGTGCATCAGGTCTAAATTAACAATTAACTGTAACTTTATTCCCTGGTGTAATGTGCATCAGGTCTAAATTAACAATTAACTGTAACTTTATTCCCTGGTGTAATGTGCATCAGGTCTAAATTAACAATTAACTGTAACTTTATCCCCGGTGTAATGTGCATCAGGTCTAAATTAACAATTAACTGTAACTTTATTCCCCGGTGTAATGTGCATCAGGTCTAAATTAACAATTAACTGTAACTTTATCCCCGGTGTAATGTGCATCAGGTCTAAATTAACAATTAACTGTAACTTTATTCCCCGGTGTAATGTGCATCAGGTCTAAATTAACAATTAACTGTAACTTTATTCCCAGTGTAATGTGCATCAGGTCTAAATTAACAATTAACTGTAACTTTATTCCCGGTGTAATGTGCATCAGGTCTAAATTAACAATCAACTTTAACTTTATCCCCGGTGTAATGTGCATCAGGTCTAAATTAACAATTAACTGTAACTTTATTCCCGGTGTAATGTGCATCAGGTCTAAATTAACAATCAACTTTAACTTTATCCCCGGTGTAGAGGGCATCAGGTCTAAATTAACAATTAACTGTAACTTTATTCCCGGTGTAATGTGCATCAGGTCTAAATTAACAATCAACTTTAACTTTATTCCCCGGTGTAATGTGCATCAGGTCTAAATTAACAATTAACTGTAACATTATTCCCCGGTGTAATGTGCATCAGGTCTAAATTAACAATTAACTGTAACTTTATTCCCCGGTGTAAAGGGCATCAGGTCTAAATTAACAATTAACTGTAACTTTATTCCCGGTGTAATGTGCATCAGGTCTAAATTAACAATTAACTGTAACTTTATCCCCGGTGTAATGTGCATCAGGTCTAAATTAACAATTAACTGTAACTTTATCCCCGGTGTAATGTGCATCAGGTCTAAATTAACAATTAACTGTAACTTTATCCCCGGTGTAATGTGCATCAGGTCTAAATTAACAATTAACTGTAACTTTATCCCCGGTGTAATGTGCATCAGGTCTAAATTAACAATTAACTGTAACATTATTCCCCGGTGTAATGTGCATCAGGTCTAAATTAACAATTAACTGTAACTTTATCCCCGGTGTAATGTGCATCAGGTCTAAATTAACAATTAACTGTAACTTTATTCCCGGTGTAATGTGCATCAGGTCTAAATTAACAATTAACTGTAACATTATTCCCCGGTGTAATGTGCATCAGGTCTAAATTAACAATCAACTTTAACTTTATCCCCGGTGTAATGTGCATCAGGTCTAAATTAACAATTAACTGTAACTTTATTCCCGGTGTAATGTGCATCAGGTCTAAATTAACAATCAACTTTAACTTTATTCCCCGGTGTAATGTGCATCAGGTCTAAATTAACAATTAACTGTAACATTATTCCCCGGTGTAATGTGCATCAGGTCTAAATTAACAATTAACTGTAACTTTATTCCCCGGTGTAGAGGGCATCAGGTCTAAATTAACAATTAACTGTAACATTATTCCCCGGTGTAAAGGGCATCAGGTCTAAATTAACAATTAACTGTAACATTATTCCCCGGTGTAATGTGCATCAGGTCTAAATTAACAATTAACTGTAACTTTATTCCCCGGTGTAAAGGGCATCATGTCTAAATTAACAATCAACTTTAACTTTATTCCCCGGTGTAATGTGCATCAGGTCTAAATTAACAATTAACTGTAACATTATTCCCCGGTGTAATGTGCATCAGGTCTAAATTAACAATTAACTGTAACTTTATTCCCGGTGTAATGTGCATCATGTCTAAATTAACAATTAACTGTAACTTTATCCCCGGTGTAATGTGCATCATGTCTAAATTCACAATTAATTGTACATGTATTCCCCAATGTAGAGGGAACCATGTCAAATTAAGATTTAAATGTAACTTTATTCCCCGGTGCAGAGGGTATCATAGAAAGTTAACAATTAACTGTAACGTTGTTCCCCGGTGTAGAGATTATCATGTCAAATTAACAATTAACTGTAACTTTATATCATCAGTGTCATGCCCAAAATAAAAATTGAATTTAGCTTTCTTCCCCGGTGTAGAGGTTACCACTTCAAATTAACAATTAACAGTATCTTTACTCCCCGGGGTATAGGGTATGATGTATTCATAGAAACATAGAAACATTGAATATAGGAGCAGGAGTAGGCCATTCGGCCCCTCGAGCCTGCTCTGCCATTCAATGCAATCATGGCTGATCATCCAAATTCAGTACCCTCTCCCTGCTTTCACCCCATATCCGTTGATCCCCTTAGCCTTAAGAAATATATCTTAACTCCTTGAATATATTTAATGAATTGGCCTCAACTATCTTCTGTGGTAGAGAATTCCACAGGTTCACCACTCTCTGGGTGAAGAAATTCCTCCTCACCTTAGTCCTAAATGGAATACCCCTTATGCTTAGAATGTGACCCATGGTTCTGGACTCCTCCACCATCGGGAACAGCCTTCCTGCATCTAGTCTGTCTGGTCCTGATGGAATTTTGTAAGTTTCAATGAGATCCGCTCTCATTCTTCTAAACTTTAGCGAATATAAGCCTCATCGACCCAATCTCAATTCATGTATCATTCCTGACATCCCAGTTATCAGTCTGGTGAATGTTCGATGGGCTCCCTCCATGGTAAGAACATCCTTCCTCAGATAAGGCGAACAAAACTGTACACAGTACTCAAGGTTTGGTCTCACCAAGGCCCTGTAGAAATGCAGCAAGACATCCTTGCTCCTGTACTCGAATCCTCTCGCTATGAAGGCCAGCATACCATTTGCCTTCTTAACCGCCTGCTGAACTTGCATGCTTACCTTCAGGGATTGGTGCACAAGGACACCCAGGTCTCGTTGCACTTCCTTTTTTCCCAATCCATTGTCGTTCAGATAATAATCTGCCTTTCTGTTATTGCCACCAAAGTGGATAAGCTCGCAATTATCCACATTATACTGCATCTGCCATGCATCTGCCCAATCGTCCAACCTGTCCAAATCGTACTGGAGTTTCTCTGCCACCTCCTCACAGCACACACGCCCACCCAGCTTTGTGTCATCTGCAAACTTGGAGATATTACATCCAGTTCCCTGGAATAGATCATTAATATATATTGTGAATAACTGTGGTCCTAGCACCGATCCCTGGTTACCCCACTAGTCACTGCCTTCCACTCGGAAAAAGAGCCATTTATTCCAGCTCTTTGCTTCCTGTCTGCCAACGAGTTTTCTATCCAAGTCAATACCTTACCCCAATCCAATGTGCTTTAAATTTGCACGCTAGTCTCTTATGTGGAACCTTATCGAAAGTCTTCTGAAAGTCCAAATACATCACATCCATTGGTTCTCCCTTATCTATTCTACCAGATAAATCCCCAAAAATTTCCTGTAGAATAGTCAAGCATGATTTACCTTCTGTAAATCTATTTTGACTTTTTCCGACCCTGTCACTGTTTTCCATGTACTCTGCTATTACTTCTTTTATAATGGACTCTAGCATTTTCCTCACTACCAATGTCAGGCTTACTTGTCTATAATTCCCCTGTTTCCTCTACCACCTTTTTTAAATAGTGGGGTTACATTAGCTACCCTTCAATACATGGGAACTGTTCCAGAGTCTATCGAATTTTGGAAGATGACCAGCAATGCATCTACTATTTCTAGTGCCACTACTTTAAGAACCCTAGGCTGTAGATTATCAGCACTGGGGAATTATCGGCCTTCAATCCCATTAATTTCCCTAACACCATTCCCCTACAAATACTGATTTCATTCAGTTCCACCCTCTCATTAGAACCGATATTCCCCGACATCTTTGGAGTTTATTTGTATCCTCCTTTGTAAAGACAGAACCAATGTATGCATTTAGTTGGTCAGCCATGTCTTTGTTCCCCATTATAAATTCCCCTGATTCTGACTGCATGGGACCTATGCTTGGCTTTAGCAATCGTTTTATTTTCACATATCTATAGAAGCTTTTGCAGTCAGTTTTTATGTTTCCTGCAAGCTTACTCTCATGCTCTATTTCCCACTTCTTAATTAATCCCGTTGTCCTTCTTTGCTGAATCCTAAACTGCTCCGAATCCTCAGGTTTGCTGCTTTTTCTGGCCAATTTATATGCCTCTCCTTGGATCTTATGTTATCCCTAATTTCCCTTGTTAGCCAAAGTTGAGTCATCTTTTTAGTTTAATTTTTATGCCAAACAGGGATGAACAAATTCTGTAGTTCATCCATGTGATCTTTAAATGATTGCCATTGCCTATTCACCATCAACCCTTTAAGTAACATTCCCCAATCCATCCTAGCCAACTCGGGCATCATACTATCATAGTTTCCTTTATTTAAATTCAGCACCCAAGTCTCTGAATCAACTACTTCACTCTCCATCTTAATGAAGAATTCTATCATATTATGATCGCTCATCCCCAAGGGACCTCGCACAAGAAGATTGCTAATTCATCCTTTCTCAGTCAAAGATGGCCTGATCTCTAGCTGTATCCTCGACTTATTGGTCCAGGGAACCATCCCGTATACACTCTAGGAATTCCTCTTCCACAGTATTGAGGCAGGACCGTATAGGATTGGAAATTCCGATCGTATATTCTCGGCCCTCATGTCTGTCCTTACAGATTATTAGTCCATTAATGTTCCCTCACAGATTCTAATCTTGGCCTGAATATGACCCCTTAGAATCTGCTTATTTTGCAGACATTTAGTTTTAATAATTTTACATGTCCTTAACATTGAGAAATGTACAATAGAATTATTAGAATTAGTAGGGCCTTGCCCACATGTCGTCCATCTGTCTACAGACAGGAATCCATAACACTCTTGAATTGTGACCTGTAGGTGTTGGAGATGCTTTGGGGAGTCAGGAGGTGAGTTGCTCACAGCAGAATACCCAGCCTCTGGCCTGCTGCAGTAGCCACGGCATTTATGTGGCTTGTCCAGTTGAGTTTCTGATCAATGGCGACCTCTAGGATTTTGATACTGGAGGATTGGGTGATGGAAAAGCCATTGACTGTCAAGTGGAGTTGGTTAGACTTCCTCTTGTTGGAGGTAGTCATCGTCTGTCACTTGTGTGTAGAGCAATTACTATAATGACACCAGGGATGAAGGATTCCAGTTATGTGGGGAGATGAGAGAAGCTGGGATTGTTCTTCTAGCGGAGAAGATTAGGGGGAATTTGAATAGTGTTCAAAATTATATGTGTTTTTTGTACAGTAAGCATGGAGACACTGTTTGCGATACTTGCCTTGTCATTACCAAAAGGGCACAGATATAAGATAATTGGTAAAAGAAACACGGAGCAGATGAGAAGAACTTTGGTCACGCAGTAAGTTTTTTATAGTCTGCAATTTACACTGAAATACTAGTGGAAGCAAATTTAGTAGGCTCAAGTCGTAGCACTCTCAGCCCTGAGTCAAAAGGTTGTGGGTTCAAGTCCCACTGCACCGACTTGAGTACAAAAAGCTAGGCCCACACTGCAGTGCAGTACTGAGGGATCACTGCACTATCTATCAGAGGGGCAGTACTGAGGGAGCCTTGCACTGCCAGAGGGGCAGTGCTGAAGGAGCGCTGCAGTGTCAGAGGGTCAGTACTGAGGGAGAGCTGCACTGTGAAATGGTCAGTACTGAGGGAATATTGTACTGTCGAAAGGGCAGTACTGAGGGAGCACTACACTGTCAGAGGGGCAGTACTGAGGGAGCGCATCACTGTCAGGGGGCAGTACTGAGCAAGCGCATCACTGTCAGAAGGGCAGTACTGTGAGAGCGCTGCACTGTCAGCGGGGCAGTACTGAGGGAGTGCATCACTGTCAGAGGGGCAGTACAGAGGTAGCGCATCACTATCAGAGGGGCAGTACTGAGAGAGTGGATCAGTGTCAGTGGGTCAGTACTGAGGGAGCGCTGCGCTGTCAGAGGGGCAGTACTGATGGAGCACTGCAGTGTCAGAGGGTCAGTACTGAGGGAGTGCTGTATTGTCAGAGGGGCAGTACTGAGGGAGCACTGCAGTGTCAGCGGGTCAGTACTCAGGATGTGCTGCACTGTCAGATGGGCAGTACTGAGGGAGCACTGCAGTGTCAGCGGGTCAGTACTGAGGGAGCGCTGCACTGTCAGAGGGGCAGTATTGAGGGAGCGCTGATGTGTCAGCGGGTCAGTGCTGAGGGGGCGCTGAACTGTCAGAGGGGCAGTACTGAGGGAGCACTGCAGTTTCAGAGTGGCAGTACTGAGGGAGCACAGCAGTGTCAGAGGGGCAGTACTGAGGGAGCACAGCAGTGTCAGAGGGGCAGTATGAGGGAGCACTGCACTGTCAGAGGGCCAGAACTGAGGGAGCACTGCAGTTTCAGAGGGGCAGTACTGAGGGAGCACAGCATTGTCAGAGGGGCAGTACTGAGGGAGCACAGCAGTGTCAGAGGGGCTTTATTAAGGGAGTGCTGCATGGTTCGAGAAGACATCCTTTGGATGAGACGTTAAACCGAGGCCCCATCTGTTCTCTAAGGTGGACGTTAAAGATTCCATTGAAGTATATCGAAGAACAGCAACAGAGTTAACCCCGGTGTTCTGGCGAATATTTATCTCAATCAACATCACTAAAGCAGATTACCTGGTCTCAATCACATTGCTGTTTGTGGGAGCTTGTTGTGCGCTAATTGGCTGCCACGTTTCCTACATTACAAAAGTGACTACACTTCAAAAGGAATTAATTGGCTGGAAAGTTCTTTGGGACATCCCAAGTTTGTGAAAAGCGCTACATCAATGCACTTCTTCCTTTCTTTCTTAACTGTAACTTGCAAAAGATAATTGGATATATACTTCAAAAGGAAAAAAAAATCAGGGCTATGGGGAAACGGCGCAATTGTTCACTACCATTCACAACAGAATATGACAGCTTTGAAATCATTTGATCTGTTGGTTGTGGGATCGTTTGGGTCTGTCCAATTTGATTCCATTGATCACCATAGTAGTGGCAAATGAGACGATGGAGGGTGGCCTCAGGGTGAAGGCGAGAATCATTCTCCACAAATATTGTGCAGTTGTCAGTCCTACCAATATCGTCATGGACAGATGTTTTTCTTGTTCTTGTTCTAGTTTCAGGCAATAGAGTAATGAACTGGGAATCAATTTCCTGAACTGATGCGGGAGCATTATAATCTAGGCAGATCCGGAAATTAAATTCCTGGATTGAGACGGGAGCAGTGTAAACTAGGTGACCCTGGAAATTAAATTCCTGGATTGAAACGGGAGCAGTGTAAACTAGGTGACACTGGAAATTAAATCCCTGGATTGCAACGGGAGCAGTGTAAACTATGTGGCCCTGGGAATTAAATTCCTGGTTTGATTCGGGAGCAGTGTCATGTAGGCGGGTTCCGTCGTTCCATCACTGGGATCATCTCTCATGTCCTGCTGTTTAGGCCTTTTATTCATTGTAGTTTTTTATCCTGATGGCTTGGTATGGAATAAATCAGAGAACAAGTTTGGGGAAATCCATCTTTTCAGTGATCTGCACAAAGTGATCCGAAAAACGAGTTGTTCCAAACAGAGTGCTAAGGTTGTGAATTTGGGGAGAGCAGGAATTAGGAGCAGAGGGGAAAGGAGGAGAGAGCGAGAGGAGCCGCCTGAGATAAAGGTAGGCCAGAGCATCCGGATCCGGGAGGGATCACAAGGGAGCGATAGAAGTGACGTCAGCACAAGGGAAGACGCTGAACAGAAAATAAATGGTGAGTCGATGGAGATATTTTTAAGTCTTGAACTGATTCTGTTAAGTTAGTTAATAGCCTATTAAATAGAGACATGGCAGCGCACCTCAGTCCTGTGGAATGCACATCTTGTGCCATGTGGGAATGCCAGGTCACTTCCCACGGGTTTCTGAGCTTCAGCAGCTGCTGGCGTCACTGTGGTGCATCCGTGAGTCAGAGAGCTCTGTGGATAGCACAGTTCAGGAGGTGGTCACCCCGCTGCATAAGAGTGAGCAGGCAGAGAGTGAATGGGTGACCGCCAGACAGACAAGGAGACCAGGCAGGTGGTGCAGGAGTCCCCTGAGTGCATCTAACTCTCGAACCGGTATTCGCTGGTTCCTCTGGGGAATCCAGTCAGAGCCAAGTCCACGGCATCACAGGGGGCTCTGCTCTTCGGGTGGGGGAAGAGGAAGATCGGGAATGCATTACTGATAGCGGATTATATAGTTAGGGGAACAGACAGGCCTTTCTCGGGCCGCAGACTTTATTCCAGGGTGACATGTTGCCTCCCTGGTGCCAGGGTCAAGGATGTCCCTGAGTGGCTGCAGGACATTCTGAGTGGAGGGAGATCAAACTGAGGTCGTGGTCCATATCGTTACCAATGAACTAGGCAGAAATAGGAATGAGGTCATGCAGGCAGATTATAAGGTAGCTAGGAAAGGGATTAAAAAGCAGGACGGACAAAGATTGTAATCTCCAGATTACTCCCGGTGCCACGAGCCAGTGGGTATTGGAATAGGAGCATATAGCAGGTGGATGCGTGGCTGGAGAGATGGTGCATGAGGGAGGGCTTTAGAATCCTGGGACATTGGGACCGGTTCTCGGGGAGGTGGGACCTGTACAGGCCAAACAATTTGCACATCAACAGAGCCGGGAACAAATATATTCACGGGGGGTTTGAGGGAGGTTTTAAACTCATCTTCCAAAGCTGTTGGGGAGGGTTTAAACTAATATTCCAGGGGGAGGGGTGCCAGGATGTAGCATTAGAAAGGAGAAACAAGGTGTACAAAGGATTGGGAGAGACAGATAGCAGTAAAGTATGAAATATTAGGCGGGGTCAGACTATGAGAGAATTCAAGAAGGTCTAAGATAGAAACAGAAAATGCTGGAAACACTCAGCAGGTCAGGCAGCATCCGTGGAGAGTGAAACAATTAACGCTTCAGGGCTGTGACACTTCGTCAGAAGTGGAAACATTTAGAGACGTAAGAGATTGTAAGCAGGTATAGGGTGCAGTTAAAGGGGGGAGTGGAGGAAATAACAAAAGGGACGGTCTGTGTTAGGGTGGGAGGCAGGAGCGGTTAAATGCTGCAAATGGGGATGGTAGAATCATCAACAGCTGCCGCCAGAGCTGCAGTCAGAGTGGGAGTGGAGCGGAAAATTAAAGTGACAAGCACTCCACTCCCACTCTGACCTCTCTGTCCTCGGCCTCTTACAAGGTGAGCTCGAGGAACAGCACCTTCTCTTTCCATTAGGCAATTTACAGCCTTCAGGAGTCAACATTGAATTCAGCAATATCAGACCAAACCTCTGCCCCTATTTTTTCAGTCTTATGAGAATAGATTGGCAACTAACATAAAATGGAATCCAAATGTCTTCTATAGGCATATAAATAGTAATCGGGTAATAAGAGGAGTGGTGGACCGATTGAGGACCAAAACGAGGCCTACGAGGGGAGGCAGAGGGCATGATTTAGATACTATATGAATACTTTACCTCTGTCTTCAACAAGGAAGAAGATGCTGCCAAAGACATAGTGAAATAGGAGGTAGTTGAGAGACAGGATGGGCTAAAATGGAAAACACAAGGTACTGGAAAGGCTGCTTGTACTTAATGTAGATAAGTCACCAGGAGCGGACGGGATACAGAGGGAGTTAAGGGTGGAAATTGCAGAGGTACTGGCGATAATCTTCCAATCCTCCTTGGATACGCGGATGGTGCTAAAGGACTGGAGATTTGCAAAGGCTACACCCTTTTTCAAAAAAGGCTGTAAGGATAAACTCAGCAACTACAGACCATTTACTTTAAGTTTAACTTTGGTAGTGGGGAAGCGTTTAGAAACGATAGTCCGGGACAAAATTAACAGTCATTTGGACAAGAGTGTATTAAGTAAGGATAGCCAGCACGGATTTTTCAAAGGTGAATCATAGAATCATAGCAAGTTGCAGCACGGAATGAGGACATTACGGCCCATCGCATCCGCGCCGGCCAACTAAGAGCTATCCAGCCAAATCCTACTTCCCAGCTCTTGGCCCATAGCCCTGCAGGTTAGAGCATCCCAAGTGCAGATCCAAGTGCTTATTAAATGTGGTTAGGATTCCTGCCTCTACCAGCCTTTCAGGCAGCGTGTTCCAGACACTCACAACCCTCTGGGTGAAGAAATTTCCCCTCAAATCCCCTCTGAACCTTTCAACAATTATTTAAATCTGTGCCCTCTGGTAATTGACACCTCTGCTTAGGCAAATACGTCCTTTTTATCAATTTTATCCATGCCACTCCTATTGTTATGCACCTCATTATGGTCTCCCCTCAGCCTCCTCCGTTCCAAGGAAAACGGACCCAGCCTATCCAGCCTTTCCTCATAGCTAAGATTCTCTACTCCTGGAAAAATCCTTGTAAATCTCCTCTGTACCCTCTCTAGAGCTATCACATTTCTCCTGCAATATGGTGACCAGAACTGCACGCAGCACTCTAGCTGAGTCCTAACTAGTGTTTTATACATTAGAAGCATAACCCCCCTGCTCGTGTATTCTATGCCACAGCTAATAAAGACAAGCATTCCGTATGCCTTCTTAACCACCTTATCTACCTGGACTGTTAGCTTAATGGATCTGGGGACATGCACGCCAAGGTACCTTTGCTCCTCTACACTACGCAGTGTCCAACCTTTAATGTGTATTCCCTTTCCTAGAGAGCCCTCCCCAAATTCATTATCTCACACTTCTCCGGATTGAATTCCATTTGCCACTGTTCTGCCCACCTGACCAATTTATTGATATCTTCTTGCAGTCTGCAGCTTCCTTCTTCAGTATCAACCACACAGCCGATTTTAGTATCATCTGCAAACTTCTGAATCATACCCCCTCTATTCAAGTCTAGATCATTGATGTATACCAGAATAAGCAAGGGACCTAGTACTGAGCCCTGTGGAGCCCCACTGGAAACAGCCTTCCAGTCACAAAAACACACATCAACCAATACGCTATGCTTCCTGTCTCTGAGGTACATTTGAATCCAAATTTGACACTTTGCTCTGGATCCTATGGGTTTTCAACTTCTTGAGCAGCCTGCCATGTGGAACATTATCAAAGGCCATGCTAAAGTCCACATACACTACATCAAACGCACTACCCTCATCTAACCTCCTTGTTAACTCCTCAAAAAATTAAATCAAGTTTGTCAGTCAGGACCATCCCTTAACAAATCCATGCTGACTATCCTTGATAAATCCGTGTCTTTCTAAATGAAGATTTATCCTGTCCTTCAGAATTCTTTCTAATAATTTTCCCACCACCAAGGTTAGGCTGTCTGGCTTATCATTACTCCGTCTATCCTTTTCTCCCTTTATAAACAAGGGTATCACGTTAGCAGTCCTCCAGTCTTCCGGCACCACACCTGAAGCCAGAGAGGATTGAAAAAGGATGGTCAGGGCCTCTGCTATTTCCTCTTTTGCTTTGCTTAATAGGCTGGGATACATTTCATCCTGGCCTGGGGATTTAGCCACTTTTATTGTGCTTAACCCCTTAATAGTTCCTCTCTCACTATGTTTTTTTCAAATAATATTTCACTCTCTTCCCCCCGATAGCAATATCTGCTTCGCCCCTCTCCTTTTTTAAAACAGACTCAAAGTATTCATTAAGAACCCTAACAATGTGTCCCGCCTCCACATACAGATTACCCTCATGATCTCTAATAGGCCCTAACCTTTCTTTAGTTATCATCTTACTCTTAATATATTTATGAAACATCTTTGGGTTGTCCCTGATTTTACTTGCCAAGAATTTTTCATGCTCCTTCTTTGTTTTCCTAAGATCCTTTTTAATGGCACCCCTGCACGTTCAGTACTCCTCTAAAGATTCTGGAGTATTTAGCACTTGGTATCTGACATACGCCTAACTTTTTTATTTATCCTACCCTGTATGTGCCTGGATATCCAGGGGGTTCTAGATTTGTTAGTCCCATCTTTTTGCTTTAAGGGCACATATTTAGTCTGAACCCTCCGGATCTCTTCCTTGAATGCCTCCAACTGTTCTGAAACTGATTTACCTTCAAGTAGCTGTTTCCAGTCCACTTTGGGTAAATCCCTTCTGAGCTTAGCAAAATTTGCTTTTCCCCAATATAGAATTTTTTATTCAGTTCTATCCTTGCCCTTTCCCATAACTACCTTAACTCTAACAGAATTATGGTCACGAGCACCAAAATGCTCACCCACTGATAAGCCTTCTACCTGCCCAGCTCCATTCCCTAAAACTAAGTCCAGAACATCCCCCTCCCTTGTTGGGCTTGCTACATTCTGGCTTAAAAAAAGTTCTCCTGAATGCATGGTAGGAATTCTGCACCCTCTATACCCTTCACACTAATTTTATCCCAGTTAATTTTGGGGGAGTTGAAATCCCCTACACTTACTGCACTTTAGTTTTTGCACTTCTCAGAAATGTGTCTACATATTTGTTCTTCTATCTCCCCCTGACTGTTTGGGGGCCTGTAGTACATTCCCAGCAGGGTTATTGTGGTGTATGTAACCTGTACCACCTTAAGAGAACTACCTTAAGAAGATGGACTACTTTCTCTTGCTACTGTATATTGTAGTACCGGTGGTGACCACACTGGTATATAAGCTCTGTGTAGTAATTTGTAAAGAATTCAGCCCTGACCTTCAAGTAGTAAAGACCTGTTTAAGTTTTTCCTGTTGTCTTTGTCCACTTATTTAACATAAGTATATCTGGAACACAGACTGAACAGTGGCGACGAGTCGATCTTACCCAGCGTCAATTGCATCCAAGGCAGCTTCGTCCCCAGAACGGGCGTCGAGAAGAGGCATCCGCCCTCATCATCCTGCTGAGCACCGCATTCGCACGGGAGGCATCGAGAACCCGGGTTGGAATTGTTGACCACGAAGTCCACCATCAGCGACAGGCAGTGATCATCCTTCTTCCACGGCGGTGGGTAAGCTGATCTAGCAACAAGGGCAGAAAGTCGGCCGCATTGTCAGTGGAGAAGGGGGGGCGAGACCGGAGGAAAAAGGGCGGAGAACTCGACCGCAGCCGGTGTAAAGGGCCGGGCTGCAATCGGAACAGACGCGCAGCAAGAAAGGAAGTGCTAATACCCACGAGGACAGCGGGGAGTAAAAGCAGCAGCGTCGGGGGAAATTAAGGACCGTTGGGAGGCGAGAACGGCTACAGCATGGTAATCGCCATTGTAGCCAGTGGGGGAAGAAGCCAAGCGCGGGAAGCCGCCATGTTAGTCGGCGCAGGAAGAAGACAAGCGCGGGAAAAGCCGCGAAGAGCGGGAAGCCGCTATTTTGGAATAAATAAATAAATACTTAAAGAAACTTACAAGGATGCCTAAAAACGGTAACATCACTGCTTTTGATAGCGATGTCGAAGATTGGGCCACTTATGTGGAGCGTATTGAAGTTTATTGTACAGCAAATGAGATACCGGCTGAAAAGAAAGCACTAACCCTATTAAACTCGATGGGTGCGAAGACGTACGGGTTATTAAGGCATCTTGTAACACCAGATAAACCGGCGGATAAGACTTTCGCGAATATTGTTACTATCCTGCAAGAGCATTTAAACCCCACGCCGCTGCTGATAGCGGAACGATTTAAATTTTACAGAAGAACGCAGTTGAAAGAGGAAAGCAACGCTGAATTCTTAATTGAACTGCGCAAGCTATCAAAGTTCTGTCAGTTTGGTACAGGACTAGCAGATGCTCTGAGAGATAAGTTCGTGTGTGGACTATTAAAAGAAGGAACTCAGAAGCGACTGCTAGAGGAAAAGGACCTCACGCTAGATAAAGCTGTCACCATTGCAGCATTGCACGAGGCGGCAGCACGAGGCACCGCGGAAATGCAGCTAAGGCCATCGGAACTCAGCACCAATCAAATGGCATTGGGTGCAGTAAAGTGCTATCGTTGCGGAAGGACAACGCACGATCAGAACCAGTGCTGCTTCAAAGATCAAGAATGCAGAAAATGCGGCAGACTCAGTCACATAGCGAAAGTATGCCGGTCAGGAAAGAAGACCAGCAACAAAAAGTCACCACAGAAGAAGTACAAAAAAGTACACAAGGTGACAGAGAACAGTTCGGATGAACAGAAGACGGATTCAGACTGCAGCAGTAAGGAACTGGGTTGTCTAAGAATACATAATGTGGGTAACACAGCAGACCACCAAACTATTTGGGTTACACTCCAGCTAGCAGGAGTCCAAGTGAAGATGGAATTGGACACGGGATCGGCATTGACGGTCATGAATAAGCAAGATTACAAAAGGCTATTCTCACACATTCCCCAAAGGGATACGGAGATTGTATTGAAAACATACACGGGGCAAAGAGTATACCCCATCGGAAAGATAAAAGTAAAGGTGGTCCACAAGGGTAAAAAAAGCAAAGGAATGGACTTGTATGTGTTACCTGAGGGAGGTGCACCACTACTGGGACGGGAATGGATCAGGAGAATAAATATGGACTGGCATTCCTTAAAAGCACTAACTGTAGATTCCGGTAAAAAGGACGATGTCAAACCTAAACGACTGTCCAGAATATTGGACGATGCTAAGGAGGTGTTCCAACAGGGTCTGGGAACACTGGAAGGAATTACGGCAAACATCAAGGTTGAAGAACATGCAAACCCGAAATTTTCCAAGCCAGACCGGTACCTTATGCGATACGACCTGCTGTGGAAGCTGAGCTGGAAGGGCTAGAATGTTCAGGAGTACTGTCAAAGGTGGACTGGAGCAAATGGGCCACGCCCATTGTTCCCGTCATGAAGCGTTCATTGAGCAACAAGCCGGGGGAACCGGGGAAGGTGCGCATCCGTGGCGATTTCAAGATAACTGTTAATCCGGTTCTTCACACGGTGCAATACCCACTTCCACGGATTGAGGATATCTTTGCTTCGTTGTCTGGTGGGAAACACTTCACCAAGATAGACCTGGCGCAGGCGTACTTACAGGTGGAAGTTGATGAAGCGTCACGCCAGTATCTCACGATCAACACGCATGAGGTCTTATATCGGTACAATAGACGGGTTTTTGGAGTGGCATCGGCTCCAGCGATTTGGCAAAGGGCCATGGAGCAGGTATTACAGGGAATTCCTGGCACACAATGCTATCTGGACGACATTCTTATTACAGGAGATGATGATGAGGAACACCTTGCTAATTTGGAACAGGTGCTCAGCAGATTGAAAGTGTATGGACTTCGAGTTAATCACCAGAAATGTGACTTCTTTCAGAAGCGAATCTCGTACTGTGGTCACGTCATTGACCAGGAGGGGCTTCACAAGTCACCTGACAAGATCGAAGCTGTTGTGAAGGCTCCCACTCCGGAAAATGTACCCCAGTTGAGGTCGTTCCTAGTGTTGATTAACTATTACCATAAGTTTCTGCCAAGTTTATCCACGGTGCTACACCCGCTGAACGCTCTTTTACAAAAGGGAGTGCCATGGAAGTGGAGCGAGGACTGTAAGCGGGCTTTTCACAAAAGCAAGGCATTGATCACCACTAAGGAAGTGTTGGCTCACTTTAACCCAACGCTGCCTATTCGTTTAGCTTGTGATGCTTCTCCATATGGTATTGGGGCAGTGCTATCACATAAGTTGCCAAATGGCTTGGAAAGACCAGTCGCGTTCGCATCCATATCATTGACCTCCGCTGAGTACAACTATGCTCAGATAGATAGGGAGGCTCTCAGCCTCGTGTGGGGAGTAAAAAAAATTAATCATTACCTGCAAGGCCAAAAGTTTATGCTGCTGACAGACCACCAGCCGTTGGTTTCCATTTTTAACCCTAAGAAGGGTGTTTCGGTGATGACAGCGCAGAGGCTCCAGAGATGGACCCTTTTCCTAGGGGCACATCAATATGAGATCGAATTCAAAGGTGCAAAGCAACATGGTAATGCTGATGGGCTGTCGTGCCTGCCACTACCTACAGCGGAAGAGGCACCGACAGTTGACCCTGTTGAGTTATTTCACTCGACCATCATCGAATGTTTACCAGCCACCAATGCGAGTATTGAGAGAGAGACCAGGAACGACCCGACACTGTCTCGGGTCTATGAATTGACAGTGAAGGGATGGCCAGCACATGGCGAACCACTGTTACCGGCATTCTCAGCCAGACAAGAACAGCTGTCCGTTTGTCAAGGAACATTGATGTATGGAACAAGGGTGATTATTCCTCCTAAATTAAGGGAGAGAGTCCTAAAGGAACTGCATGAAGGTTATCTGGGGGGAGTCAAGATGAAAAGCCTTGCTCGGGCTTATGTGTGGTGGCCAGGTATCGACAAACAAATAGAGGATCTGACTAAAAGCTGCTCAGGGTGCCAAAAAGTTCCAAATGCACCTGCAATTGCACCGCTGTATCCATGGGAATGGCCGTCAACCCCATGGCAGCGTGTACATATTGACTTTGCAGGTCCATTCATGGATTCCTTGTTTTTGATAGCGGTAGACGCACATTCTAAATGGCCAGAAGTGATTAAGATGGCGACCAATACCTCGGGAAAGACGATCGCAGTTCTTAGAACCATATTTGCAAGAAATGGATTGCCAGAACAGATATGTTCAGACAACGGACCGCAGTTCGTGTCAGAAGAATTCCAGAAATTCATGAAGAAGAATGGGGTGAAACACTATACATCTGCCCCATATCATCCGGCTACAAATGGGTTGGCCGAGAGATTTGTGCAAACGTTCAAAAAGGCGATAAAAGCCATGAGCAAAGAGCATATTCCACTAAAACACAAGGTGGACAATTTTCTAATGGCATATCGAAACGCCACACATGCAGTGACAAATCAAAGTCCTGCCATGATGTTTTATAACAGGAGGTTGCGGTCCAGGTTGCATTTGTTAAAACCAAATGTGCGTAGGGAAGTCGAAAACAAACAGTTCCAGCATGTAAATAACAAGACCACTCGGAATTTCGAAATAGGACAACCAGCGTTAGCCCGGGACTATAAGAATGAGAAAAGGCAATCTGGAAAAAATCGTGCCAGACAAGGACCCCTGATGTACACGGTAGAGATTGGTGAAAACGTAATACGACGTCATGCTGACCAACTTGTAGAATCGAGAACAAGGGTCGAACCCATGGCTACGGCAGAGACACCAGTTGAAGAAATTATTGAACCTGTAGCATCTACCTCAAACGCGAACGTACATGAGGATGTTCAATCCATAAGACTTCAATTAGAGGAGTCACCCCGGCAACCAGAATCAGAGGCCCCTGAAAGGCGTTATCCAACTCGGATCAGGAGGCCTCCTCAGAGACTGAATCTTTGAAAAGTTGCATGAAAGTTGTATATATGTTATCCATATTATGTTTAAATTGGGGTGTACACTGTTAAGCTAAAAAGGGAGGAATTGTGGTGTATGTAACCTGTACCACCTTAGAGTCATAGAGTCATAGAGTTATACAGCACGGATAGAGGCCCTTCGGCCCATCGTGTCCGTGCCGGCCATCAAGCCCTGTCTAATCTAATTCCATATTCCAGCATTTGGTCCGTAGCCTTGTATGTTATGGCATTTCAAGTGATCATCCAAATGCTTCTTCAATGTTGTGAGGGTTCCTGCATCCACAACCCTTTCAGGCAGTGAGTTCCAGACTCCAACCACACTCTGGGTGAAAAAGTTCTTTCTCAAATCACCTCTAAACCTCCTGCCCTTTACCTTGAATCTATGCCCCCTAGTTATTGACCCTTCTACTAAGGGAAAAAGCTCCTCAGTATCCATCCTATCTATGCTCCTCATAATTTTGTACACGTCAATCATGTCCCCCCTCAGCCTCCTCTGCTCCAAGGAAAACAAGCCCAATCTGCCCAGTCTTTCTTCATAGCTGAAGCACTCCAGCCCTGGTAACATCCTGGTGAATCTCCTCTGCACCCTTTCCAAAGCGATCACATCCTTCCTGTATTGTGGCGACCAGAACTGCACACAGTAGTCCAGCTGTGGCCTAACCAGTGTTATATACAGCTCCATCATAACCTCCTTACTCTTATATTCTATGCCTCGGCTAATGAAGGCAAGTATCCCATATGCCTTTTTTACCACCTTATCCACATGTTCCGCCGCCTTCAGGGATCTGTGTACTTGCACACCCAGATCCCTCTGCACCTCCATCTTGCCTAGGGTCTTACCATTCATTGTGTATTCCCTTGCCTTGTTAGTCCCTCCAAAGTGCATCACCTCGCACTTTTCCGGGTTAAATTCCATTTGCCACTGTTCCGCCCATCTGACTAACCCATCTATATCGTCCTGCAGACTGAGGCTACCCTCCTCGCTATGTACCACCCTACCAATTTTTGTATCATCCGCGAACTTACTGATCATACGTTTTACCTTCATATCCAAGTCATTAATGTAGACCAGAAACAGCAAGGGACCCAGCACCGATCCCTGTGGCACCCCACTGGCCACAGGCTTCCAGTCACAAAAACAACCTTCGACCATCACCCTCTGCCTTCTGCCACTAAGCTAGATTTGTGTCCAATGTGCCAAGGCACCCTGGATTCCATGGGCTCTTACCTTCTTGGCCAGTCTCCTGTGCGGGACTTTATCGAAGGCCTTACTGAAATCCATGTATACCACATCCACTGCATTACCCTCATCCACACACCTAGTCACCCCCTCAAAAAATTCAATCAAATTAGTCAGACATGATCTTCCCTTGACAAAGCCATGTTGACTATCCCTGGTTAATCCTTGTCTCTCCAAGTGGAGACTAATTTTGTCCCTCAGAATTTTTTCCAATAATTTTCCTACCACTGATGTTAGGCTCACTGGCCTGTAGATCCCCGGTTTTTCCCTACTTCCCTTCTTGAATAATGGTACTACATTAGCGGTTCTCCAGTCCTCTGGCACATCCCCTGTGGCCAGACAGGTCCTGAATATATGTGTTAGAGCCCCCGCAATCTCTTCCTTTGCCTCACACTGCAGCCTGGGATATATTTCATCCAGGCCTGGGGATTTATCCATTTTTAGGCCTGCTAAAACCGCCAATACCTCCTCCCTCTCGATGTTAATATGTTCGAGCATATCACAGTCCCCCCACCCTATATCTATGTCAACATCGTCCTCCTCCATAGTGAAAACAGATGCAAAAAATTCATTTAGAACCCCTCCTACATCTTCCGGCTCCACACACAGATTGCCACTTTTGTCCCGAATGGGCCCTATTTTTTCCCAAGTTATACTCTTACCCTTAATATACCTATAAAACATCTTCGGATTTTCCTTTATTTTGCTCGCCAGTGTTATTTCATGGCCCCTCCTTGATCTCCTAATTTCTTTTTTAAGTATCCCCCTGCACTTTTTGTACTCCTATAGGGCTTCTTCCGTCTTTAGCCTTTTGTATCTGCCAAAAGCCCTCCTTTTTTTCCTAATCCATTCTCGTATATCCCCTGACATCCAAGGTTCCCTGTGGTTTTTGGAACCACCCTTGACCTTTACGGGAACATGTTGCCATTGTATGATCTCAATCTCCCTTCTGAAAGCCTCCCATTGCTCCGATGTGGATTTTCCTACAAGTAGCTGATCCCAGTCCATCTTGGCCAGATCCTGCCTTATCCTATTAAAATCGGCCTTCCCCCAATTTAGAACCTTTATTTCCAGCCCATCCCTGTCCTTTTCCATGACCACTTTAAATCTCACCATATTATGGTCACTGTCACCAAAGTGCTCACCTACTAGCACTTTTTCCACTTGGCCGGCCACATTCCCTAGAATTAGGTCCAGTACTGCCCCCTCTCTTGTAGGACTTTCTACATGATGGTTCACGAAGCTCTCCTGGATGCACTTTAAGAATTCTACACCCTCTGAGCCTTTCACACTTTGACTATCCCAGTTAATATTGGGGAAGTTGAAATCCCCCATTATTATTACCCTATTATTTGCCCATTTCTCTGAGATTTGCCTACATATCTGTTCTTCTATCTCCCCCTGACTGTTTGGAGGCCTATAGTACACTCCCAGCAAAGTTCTTGCCCCCTTTTTGTTTTTAAGCTCCACCCATATGGCCTCATTAGAGGAACATGCTAATATATCATCCCTCCTTACTGCAGTATTTGACTCCTTAATTAATATTGCGTCACCCCCTCCTCTTTTACCTCCCCCTCTGTCTCGCCTGAAGATTCTGTACCCCAGAATATTGAGCTGCCAGTCTTGCCCCTCCCTCAACCATGTCTCCGTGATAGCAACAATATCATACTCCCATGTGTTTATCAACACCTTCAGTTCATCCACCTTATATGCAAGACTCCTTGCATTAAAATAGATGCCATCCAGCCTTGCCCTTATATATTTGCCCTGTCTACCAAGCTGACTTGTTTTTTTCTCTATAATTGGCAGCACATCACCCCCTATTTCAGCTCCCCTCTGTAATCCATCCCCCTGCCAAGTTAGTTTAAACCCCCCCAACAGTGCTAGCAAACCTCCCCGCAAGGATATTTGTCCCGCTCTGGTTCAGGTGCAACCCGTCCGACTTGTACAAGTCCCACCATTCCCAGAAGCAGGCCCAGTGATCCAGGAAACTAAAACTCTCCCTCCTACACCAACTCTTTAGCCACGCATTCATCTGCACTATCCTTAAGAGAACTACCTTAAGAAGATGGACTACTTTCTCTTGCTACTGTATATTGTAGTACCGGTGGTGGCCACACCGGTATATAAGCTCTGTGTAGTAATTTGTAAAGCAGTTCAGCCCTGACCTTCAAGTAGTAAAGACCTGTTTAAGTTTTTCCTGTTGTCTGTGTCCACTTATTTAAAATAAGTATATCTGGAACACACAGACTCAACAGTTATCACCCCTTTTTTGTTTTTCACTTCGACCCATATGACCTCGTTTGATGATCCCTCCAACATATCATCCCTCCTCACAGCTGTAATGGTTTCGTTAATCACTATCACCACCCCCTCCCTTTTTACCTCCATCTCTATTCCATCTGAGAATCCTGTAACCGGGAATGTTGAGCTGCCATACCAGCCCCTCTTTCATCCACGTCTCTGTAATAGCTATAATCTCATAGTCCCAGGTATCTAGCTGTGCCCTCAGCTCATCTGCCTTGTTCGCTTTACTCCTTGCATTAAAATATATACCATTTAGAACTGGCAAACCTCCTTGTTGACTACTATCTACCCCTTGATTGCTCTGTCCTTTCAATTTACATTCTGCCAAGTTAGTTTAAAGCCTCCCCAACAGCACGAGCAAACCGTCCCGCGAGGATATTGGTCCCGTTTCAGTTGAGATGCAACCCGTCTGGCTTGTATAGTTTCCAACTCCCCCAGAAACATTTACAATTCCTCAGGAAACTAAAGCCCTCCCTCCTACACCATCTCTCTAGACACGCATTCATCTGCTCTATTTTTCTACTTCTGTACTCACTAGCACGTGGCACTGGCAGTAATCTGCAGATTACTACGTTTGAGATCATGCTTTTTAACCTCTTTCCTATCTCCCTAAACTCTGCCTGCAGGACCTCATCCGTCTTCCTATCTATGTCGTTTGTATCAATATGGACCACGATCTCTGGCTGTTCAACCTCCCCCCTCTCAGAATGCCCTGTAGCTGGTCAGTGACATCCTTGACCCTGGAACCAGGGAGGCAACATACCATCCTGTTTAATCATATTTAACTAACGTGATTGAGTTTTGATGAGGAAACAGAGATGATTGATGAGAGCAATGCAGTTGAAGTGGTGCTCAGGGAATTCCAAAAGCCGTTTGATAAAGTGACACACAAGAGGCTTGCCAGCAAAGTTAAAGCCTATGGAATAAAAGGGACAGTGGCAGCGTGGATACAAAATGGGCTAGGTGACAGGAAACAGAGATTAGCGGAGAATGGTTGTTTTTCGCACCAGAGGAAGGTACACAGTTGTGTACCAAAGGGGTTGGTACTAGAGCAATTACTTTTTTTGATTATATATTAATAAGATCATACGAAATAGGAGCAGGAATAGTCGACTTGGCCCCTCGAGCCTGTTCCACCATTCAATAAGATCATGGCTGATCTTAGGCTTAAAGCAACTTCTCTGCCCGCTCCCCATAACCCTTCACTCCCTTATCTTGTAAAAATCTATCTATCTCCGCCTTAAATGTATTTAATGACCCAGCCCTCAAAGCTCTCTTGGGGCGGAGAATTCTATAGATTTACGACCCTTTGAGAGAAGAAATTCCTCCACATTTCAGTTCTAAAAGGGCGACCCTTTATTCTGAAACTGTGCCCTCGAGCTCTAGTACCCCCATGAGGGGAAACATGGTCTCTGCATCTACCTTGTCGAGCCCCCTCAGTTTCTTATATGTTTCAATGAGATCACCTCTTGTTCTTCTAAATTCCAATGCATATAGGTCCAATCTGCTCAAACTTTCTTCATGAATCAAGCCCCTCATCTCAGGAATCAACCGTCTCAATCATCTCTGAACTGCCTTCAATGCATGTATATCCTTCCTTAAATATGGAGACCAAAACTGTACGCAGTGCTCAAGGTGAGGTCTCACCAAAACCTTGTACTCTTCCAGCAGGACCTCCCTGCTTTTATTCTCCAACCCACTTGCAATAAAGGTGAACATTCCATTTGCCTTTTTGATTAGTTGTTGCACCTGCATGCTAACTTTCTGTGTTTCACGCACAACGACCTCAAGGTCCCTCTGAACTGTAGCATTTTGTAATCTCTCTCCATTTAAATAATAATTAGCGTTTTTATTTTTCCTGTCAAGGTGGGTAACCTCACATTTCCCACATTTTCCTCCATCTGCCAAATGTTTGCCCACTCACTTAACCTGTCTATATCCCTTTGCAGATTCTTTGTGTCCTCTGCAGAACTTGCTTTCCCACCCGTCTCTATATCATCCGCAAACTTGGCTACATTACACTTGGTCCCTTCATCCAAGTCGTTAATGTAGATGGTAAATATTTGAGGCCACAGCACCGATCCCTGTGGCATCCAATTAGTTACCGTTTGCTAACCAGAAAATGACCATTTTAACCCGACACTCTGCTGTCTGTTAGTTAGCCAATTATCTATCCATGCTAATATATTACCCCCAACTCTGTGAGCTCTTATCGTATGCAGTAACCTTTTACCTGGCACCTTATCGAATGCCTTCTCAAAATCAAAATACACCGCATCCACTGGCTCACCCTGATCCACCCTGCTCGCTACATCCTCAATGAATGCCAGCAAACATGATTTCCCTTTTATAAAACTAAGCTGACTCTGCTTAACTGCATTATGATTTTCCTAATGCCCTGCTATTGCTTCCTCCAGCACTTTCCCAACGACAGAAAGTAGACTAACTGGCCTATAGTTTACTGTTTTCTGCCACCCTCATTTCATAAATAGGGGTATTACATTTGTCGTTTTCCAATATACTGGGAACTCTCCAGAGTCCAGGAAATTTTTGTATATTGCAACCATTGCATTCACTGTCTCTGCAGCCACTTCTTTTAAGACTCTGGAATGCAGGACACCTGGTCCAGGGGACTTGTCGTCTTTTAGTCCCATTATTTTACCACATACTTTTTCCTTAGTGATAGTGTTTCTCTTTAGTTCACCCCTCCCTGTGGTCTCTTGATTGTACATTATTGGGATCTTATTAGTGTCTTCTACCGTGAAGATAGATAGAAAATATATGTTCAAACTCTCAGCCATTTCCCTGTTCCCCATTATTTATTCCCCATTCTCACCCTCTAATGGACCAACGTTTATTTTAGCTACCGCCTTCCCTTTTATTACCTGTAGAAGCTCTTAATTTCTCTTTTAATATTTCTTGCCAGTTTAGTCTCATAAATCGTCTTCTCTTTTTTCAGACATCCTTTGCTGGTTTTTAAAAATATCACAATCCTCTGGCCTCCCACCAATCTTGGCAACATTGTGTGCCTTCGTTTTCAATTTGATACCATCCTTCGCTTCCTTAGTTAGCAATGGATGGTGTTCCTTCTCTTAAAAACTCCCTTTCTCACTGGAATATATTTCTGTTCAGAGTTATAAAATATCTCCTTAAATGTCCACCAATACATTTCACCTGTCTTATCTTTTAATTACTTTTTCCAGTCCACTTTGGCTAGTTCTGCCCTCGACCTGAAACGTTAACTCTTTTTCTCTCTCTCTCTCCACAGATGCTGTCTGACCCGCTTAGTATTTCCAGTATTTTCGGTTTTCATGTCAGAGTTCCAGTATCCAAATTATTTTGCTGCTGTTTTCACTTAATGCTCGGTATGGTTACTTACAGAGTCACAGGAACAAATCCTGGCAGATAACATCCACATATTTAAATGCCTGAAATATCCGCTAATCATTCAGCGACAGTCAGTGTCTCCTTTCCCATCAGCTCCAGTTGGATTCGTGGCACTGCTTCTGATGGTTAGAATAGCATTACAAAGATAATTTACATTTTCAGAAAATGTTCATTCAGCCAGATTTCAATACATTTATTTCCAATCTTTGTTTTGAATTTACTACTGGATCCCATGCACGTCTGTCATAGTTCAGTGGATCTCTCAGTGAGACCCAGAGAGATTCTCTATTGCCTCCTGCTGTACTTCAGGATAAACAATCCCAGCTAATTTTAACTGAAGTACTGCGGATATGAAAATCCTTTCATACCTTGTCCTCTAATATTCTCTGCACAAGTTGAGAACCAACAGTTGAAAAAGTACAAGGATAAATCTCTTCAATTTGTGTTCAAATAATTTACAAAAGCTTTCGGTGGCACTTCGCCTGTGGGATGAGTCGTCTGATTTCAGTACTAATAAATGCATTTAGACGGACATTACCTGGTCAATGATCACTATTTTAATTAAAAGTCCATTCTTATTACTGTTATTTGGAAAATCTTTATTTCAATGAGCTACAATTTGTGTATTTCAACTAATATGTAAAAGCTTTAAAACATAACCGATAGCCCAGTTATTTTCATAATTGCACTGCACTTGTATTTAGTATCTTAGCTTTGTCATATTACATCTGTACATTTTAAATACAATTACCTGTAATTATTGCATGCCAAGGTTGCAGTTTCTGTATTTTGCTGTTGCATTCATTTTCAGTTCTAAAAAAAATGGATATTCTAACCAGGACCAGGAAGCCAAGTGGAATTTCCCTCTCCCTAACACAGGGGCACAGAAGCAAATTTCACCACTCCAAATGCTGACTGATTCCGGGACACGAAGTCTTCCTGAGTGGTTCTGGTCCTGTGTCCCTGTTACCTTGGGTGGTGCTTTTGTCTGCTGGGCTAAATATAGATCGATCATTTTTTTTCACTGATTAAAAATCTGTTACGTACAAATTGCATTCATTCCCGTTTCATTTATTGATTCAACAAAGCATTTCTGATTATTCTTACAATTAACCCTATATTCAGCTCCACATGTAATAGAATTACATTATATCATTGAATGTCGCTAATGAGTTGCAGATTGCTCAACGAATTCCATCAAACTGCTGCTTTCGCTCCCAGCTTGATGTATAATTCCTCTGTTTATTTTCCTCCTTCACAATTAACTTAATGGCGATCATAATCCTGTCTCGGGGAAAGTGCGGTCTCTCCAAATGTGTCACTCGCTACCTGGTGGCCATGGCTTCGGCGGATCTACTGGTCGTTATTCTCGACCTGATATTGAGGCACATTCCAATTGTTTATATTGAACAGTTTGATTTCCTGTGGTCCATCCACCTGTCTAATATCCACGCCGTCTTGCTTTATGCAGCCACAGACTGCTCTGTCTGGTTCACCATCGCTTTCACCTTTGATCGATTTGTGGCCATTTGTTGCCAGAAGCTGAAAACTAAATATTGCACCAAAAAATCCACGGTTGTGGTTCTGGGAGCAGTGACAGTGCTGAGCGGTTTAAAGGATATCACCTGGTATTTATGTTGACATTTTATGTAGGCTTCAGAACGCCCCCTGGTTTTGTGTGGTCACAATCGATGTTCAGTATTCCCGGGTCTGGGGAATAATCGAGTTCCTTCATTATATTCTCACCCCATGTGTCCCATTTGTTGTGATTCTACTGCTCAATGCTGTCATCGTCAGACACATTATACTGTCCAGCAGAGCCCGCAGGAGACTCCAGGGTGCCAGCAGTGGGGAGAGAACCAGAGACCCAGAGATGGAGAGCCGCAGGAAATCCATCATTTTACTGCTTGTTATCTCCAGTAATTTCATTCTGTTATGGGCAGTATTTATGATGTATTCTATATGGTGGCGCTTGTGGTATTTGGGCTATCAGTCTGTAATTTTGCCTGAGTATGTGCAGGACCTCGGGTTCATGCTGCAGCTGCTGAGCTGCTGCACAAACACTGGGATTTACGCCGTGACCCAGACTAAGTTCAGAGAGCAGTTGAAGAATCTGGGGAAATATCCCGTTACTCTGATTGTAAAATTCATTAAAAGATAAGAAGCAGCAGAGACTTTGCAGCCTCAGAGCTCCCTGGGCCTGATATTGTGGCGAGCCACTCTCCCCCCGGCCCGGGCCAATGGGGCCCAGGATATGGGACATTCACAGGCTCACTCACACACTGTGAAACTGGGCTCAATTGGCCTGATATCGTGGTGCCCTGCACAAAGATGGCGGCTCTGGTCCCCGCACAAAGATAGCGGCTCTGGGGCCCCGCACAAAGATGGCAGATATGGGGCCACGCACAACGATGGCGGCTCTGGGGACCTGAACATAGATGTCGGATCTGGGGCCCTGCACAGTGATGGTGGCACTGGGGCCACGCACAAAGATGGCGGCTACAGGGCAGCACTCAAACATGGTGGCTCTGGGGACCCGTAGGAAGATGGTGGCTCCCCCACCCAGCACAAAGATGGCGGCACAACAGCCCCTCACAAAGATTGTGGCACACGCATCCCACACAAAGATGGTGGCACCAAGGCCCCATAGAAATATGGCGGATCAAGGGACCCGCACACAGATGACGGCTCTGGGGCTCCACACAATAATAACGGCTCTGTGGGCACAGCACAAATCTGGTGATTCTGGGGCCCCACACAGGCATGGCGGTACTGGGGGCCCCGCACAAAAATGGCAGCTCTCAGTGCCTCGCACATAATGGGCAGATCTGTGGGCCCCGCAAAAAGACGGCTGCTCTGGTGCCCACACAATGATTCCAGCACCCGTGCCCCACACCATCGTGGCGGCTCTTATGCCCCGCACAACGATGGCGGCTATCTTTCAGGACCTTTCCCTGGCAGCAGGAGGCGAGTGCCCAGAGGGCCCGGCCCACAGGAGACTGAACAACCCAGCCGGTGGTGGAGGAGGCCCAGAATCAGGATTTTTAAAAATTATTACTACCCTTTATAATGCTTTAAATTCAATATACCACTTTTCAGACATTTATAGCCCTTTAAAATTCATTATGACAATTAATAATCATTATGACGCTTTATAAATAATTATGACACTTAATAAATTAGTTTTATAATTCATTTTTCGGATGTGGGCTTCGCTGACAAGTCCAGCATTTATTGCCCATCCCAAAACGCCCTTGAGAATGTGGTGGTGAGCCGCCTGAGATAAGCGAGTGTCTTGTTGGTCCATTTCAGAGGCCAGTTAAGATTCAATCACATTACAGTGGGTCTGGAGTCACATTTCAGCCAGACCAGGTAAGGACGGCAGATTTCCTTCCCTAAAGGCCATTAGTGAACCAGATGGGTTTTTACCACAATCCAGTATTTTCATGGTCACCATTATTGAAACAAGCTTTTTATACCAGATTTGTTTAATTAATTGAATTTAAAATCCACAACCGGTGCGATTTGAACTATTGGATCATGTGTCCGGATATCTGGTTTACTAGTCCAGCAACATAAGCACTTTGCTACCGTACCCTTCAAATATATCGCCATTCTTTTGCCATCACTGTGTCAAGAGCCTGAAATTCCTGCAGTAACAATATTGTGGGAGCACCTTCACCACACGGACTGCATCATCTCAGGATGAAAGCCCACCATTTTCTCATGGGGATCTAGGGATGGGCAAGTGATATCAGCTTTGACTGTGTTCCCAATATCCTGACAACAAATACATAGAAGTAATAAAATAGGATTAAAATCAATGATTTAATAATTAATTGAATGAAACCAGACGAGGCCTGTGATCAGAGTGGGGCGTCAAGTACACTAAACAAATTGTCAACACCACTTGGATCACCAATTGTATGGTTGTATGATTGATACTACGCACACTTTCCCAATTTACTTAGCCTTACACAAGGTGCATAATAAATTATCACATATTACTAAAATTGATGCCCATGGGATTAAAGTGGCAATGACAACAGTGAGTGGTGTGGGGTATATCAGTATGTAAAAGAGGATTAGAGTAAGCGATGTATCAGAGGGTTACATGAGGGGTGTGGGGTTTATCAGAGTGTTACAGTGAGGGGTGTGGTGTATATCAGTGTTTCAGTCAGCGGTGTAGAATATATCAGAGTGTTACAGTGAGAGGTTTGGGGTATGTAAGATAGAGTTAGAGTCAGACATGTGGGGTATACCAGAGTGTTACACTGAGGGGTGTCGGGTATATCAGAGTAATACAGTGAGCGGTGTGGGGTATATCAGGGTGTTACAGTGAGGGGTTTAGTTTATATCAGAGTGTTACAGTGAGTGGTGTGGGGTATATAAGATTGCTTTAGGGATGTGTATGGGTTATATCAGAATGTTACAGTGAGGGGTGTGGGGTGTATCATCAGAGTGTTACAGAGAGGGCTGATCGGCATCGCACGGTGTTACAATGAGGGGTGTGGGGTTTATAAGCGTGTTGCAGTGAGGTGTTTTGGGTATATCAGAATGTTACAGTGAGGGTTGTGGGTGTATCAGAGTGTTACAGTGAGATGTTTGTGGTATATCACGGTGTTACATTGAGGGGTGTGGGATATATTAGAGTGTTACAGTGAGGGGTGCTTGGTTTATCAGAGTGTGACAGTGATGGGTGTGGGGTACATCGGCCTGTTACAGCAAGGGGTATGGAGTATATCACAGTATTACATTGAGGGGCATGGGGCATATCAAAGTTACAGTCAGGGGTGTAGGTTATATCAGAGTGCTACAGTGAGGGATGTGGGCTATGTCAGAGTGTTAGAATGAGCGGTGTGGTTTATATCAGAGAGCGTTACAGTGAGGGGCGTGTGGTGTATCAGAATGTTACAGTGAGGGGTATTTGGTTTATCAGAGTGTGACAGTGAGGGGTGTGCGGCACATCTATGCTTTACAGTGAGGTGTATATCAGAATGTTACAGCAAGGGGTATGGAGTATATCAGAGTAATACAGTGAGGGGCGTGGGGCCCATCATTGTTATAGTCAGGGGTGTAAGGTATACCAGTGTGTTAGCGTGAGGATTGTGGGATGTATCAGGGTGTTACTGTGAGCAGTGTGGGTTATATCAATTTTTTAAATTTTTACACTGAGGGGTGTGGTGTATATCAGTGTGTTAAAATGAGGTGACTGGCGTCTATCGGTCTGCTCCAGTGAGAGGTTTGGGATATGTAAGAGAGGAATAAATTGAGGGGTAAATCAGAGTGTTAAGGTGAATGGTATGGGGTATATCAGCGTGCTAAAGTGAGGTGATTGGGGCATATCGGCCTGTTATAGTGACAGCTTTGGGATATGTAAGAGAGTAATAAAGTGAGGGGTATATCAGAGTGTTAAAATGAATGGTGTGGGGTGTATCAATGTGTTGCAGTGAGGTGAGTGATCCATTACGCTGTATCTAACCGATGTGTACCTGCCTGTTCCAATGAAAGGTCAATGAACTGAAATGTTAACTCTGTTTCTCTCTCCACTGATGCTGCCTGACCTGCTGAGTATTTCCAGCATTTTCTGTTTATATTTCAGATTTCCAGCATCCACAGCATTTTGCTTTTGTGCGCCTGCTTGGAATTGTTTGATGGGACAGTATTGAGGGAGCTTTCAGAACATAATATCATAAGAAATAGGAGCAGGAGTAGGCCATTTGGCTCTTCCAGCCTGCCCCACCATTCAAAATGATCATGGCTACCCTTCTACCTCAACTCCACTTTCCTGCGCTATCCCCATATCCCTTGATTCCCTCAATATTCAAAAATCTATCGATCTCTGTCTTGAGGATACTCAACGACTGAGCCCCCACAACCATCTGGGCTAGAGTATTCCAAAGATTCACCAACCACTGAGTGAAGAAGTCACTCCTCATCTGAGTCCTAAATGATCGACCCCTTATTCTGAGACTGTGACCTGTGTTTGTAGAATCCCCAGCCAGGGGAAACATCCTCCCGGCATCTACCCTGTCAAGTCCATTAAGATTTTTTTTTTCCAATGAGGTCACCTCTCATTCTTCTAAATTTATAGAATATAGGCATAGTGTACTCAATCTCTCCACATAGGACAAACTCCCCAACCCAGGAACCAGTCCGCTGAACCTAGGTCGCACTCCCTCTTTGTCAATTATATCCTTCCTTAGGTAAGGAGACCGAAACAGTACACAGTACTATAGGTATGGTCTCACCAGGGCCATATATAGTTGCAGTAAGACGTCTTTACTTTTATACTGAAATCCTCTTGTAATGAAGGCCAACATACCATTTGCTTTCCTAATCAGTCAATATGAACGTTAAAATCTCCCATGATTATAGCTGTTCCCTTATTACAAGCCGCAAATATTTCCTGATTTACACTCCGACCAATAGAGTTGCAAATGTTAGGAGGCCTATAGACTACGCCCACTAGTGACTTTTGCCCGTTATCATTCCTTATCTCCACCTAAAGTGTTTCACTATCCTGATCCTTTGACCCAATATCATTTGTGACTATTCCATCCTTTATTAACATAGCCACCCCACCTCCCTTTCCTTCCTGTCTGCCCTTTCTAATAGTCAAATACCCCTGGATGCTTAGTTCCCAAGCATGGTCACCTCGCAGCCATGTTTCTGTAATGGCCACCAGATCTTACCCATGTGTAGTTATTTGTACCGTCAACTCATCTATTTTGTTACGAATGCTGCGTGCATTCATATAAAGAACTTTTAAATACGTTTTGTGACAATTTATTCCTGCTTTTACCCCCTTTACTACTTTACCTTTATCTTTATATACTCTGTCCCTTCCTGACAGGATCGGGTTTTTAATTTCCCCGCTGCTACTTTGCCTTCTCCGCTGACATTTTTATTTTTCGCTCTCTTGAAACCTCCCCCCCACTAATTAGTTTAAAGCCCTCTCTACAGCCCTAGTTATTCGATTCGCCAGGATTCTTGTCCCAGCACTAGTCCCAACGGAACAGCTCTCTCCTGTCCCAGTACTGGTGCCAGTGTCCGAATAAGCAAAACCCATTTCTCCCACACCAGTCTTTGAACACGCATTTAAATCTCTAATTTTATTTACCCTAGCCAAATTTGCACGTGGCTCAGGTAGTAATCCAGAGATTATTACCCTTGTGGTTCTGCTTTTTAATTTGGCCCCTAGCTGCTCAAACTCCCTCAGCAGAACCTATTTCCTTGTCCTATGTATGTCGTTGATACCAACATGGACCACGACAACTGGATCCTCCCCCTCCCACTCCAAGTTTCTCTCCAGCCCAGAGGAGATGTCCTTAACCCGGGCACCGGGCAGGCAACACAGCCTTCGGGACTCTCGCTCTCGGCTGCAAATAACCCTATCTATCCCCCTAATGATACTATCCCCTACCACTACAACATTTCTTATAACTCCCCCCACTTGAATGGCCCCCTGCTCCACGGTGCTGTGGCCAGGTTGCTCATCCTCCCCGCAGTCCGCGTTCCCATCCTGACAGGGAGTATGAGCCTCAAACCTGTTGGACAAGAGCAAGGGCTGCTGCTCCTCCAACACTACCTTCTGGATCCGCATACCTGCCTGACTTCTAGTCACGCCATCCTGTCCCTGGCCACGGAATACATCTGAATTAATTACTCTAATTGGTGTGAGTACCTCCTGAAACACAAAGTCCAGGTAACTCTCCCCCTCCCTGATGTGTCTCAATGTTTGAAGCTCGGACTCCAGCTCTTCAACACGGAGACGGAATTCCTCAAGCAGCCAGAACTTACTGCAAATGTGATCACCGTGAGCATCAATGGAGTCAACCAGCTCCCACATATTGCAGCAGCAACACATCACCTGCTCTCCCATTCTATGTAATTAATTAAATTTATTAATATTACTTTAAAAATCCTCTGCCCCAATTTGAGATGGTGATTATCACACCTTAGAAACTATAAACCACAGAGTTTAAGATTAAAAAGAAATAAATACTCACCAACCAATCACTTACCTGCTTTCTGGTGACGTCACATGTAGGGGGGTGCTTCTTTCAACTGGTTTAAGGTAATTCACTTGGTCTGCAGCCTTTGCCTGCACCCTGACCAATTCCAAGTAAACCAATTTTAAAACACGGTTTGGACTCGCTAATCCACCTTCCAGTTCTGACTGTAGGACTTATAATTAATGATATTAAAACCGACACGTGGTTTGGATGAGAGAAAAATCCAGCTTTATTAATTAAAAGAAATTATAATCAAAATATCAAACTATACCACACGAACACAGTAATTACAGTAACATTGCTTAAATGGGGGAATGCAGATGGTAAAAATGAGGGGTAAGTGACAACAATGTTGATTAAACAATCTTAGCAATATCCCCTTAATTACCAATCCCCAAACACCTTACTAGGCAGCTTTGCTGAGGAGGCAGAAATTCTGCTCACATGTGGTCTAGCGAAGTGACAGAGAGAGAGAGAGGCTCACCTGCCGTCCCAGGAAGTAAAGAGAGAGTGATAGCTTCTCAGCAGCTATCTTATATACCTGGTGAGCCCCCTGCCCCCCATGCTGTTTGCCTATCTGGGAAATTCGGGCCAAAATGTTCCAATTCACAAGAGAAAAGCTGTGATTGGATAACTCAAAGTGGTTGGACTGGGTGAGTGTTTCTGCACTGTGGGGCCGAAATGTTCCCGCCCACATCCGGAGCCCAGCTGGGCTAAAACAAAAGGGAAATTCAACTGCTCTATTGTCCAGAATGCTAGGTAATTTAAACCCTTTCAGTACTTATACGGTTGCAGATCCAAAGTCCATTTCAGGGTTTCAATGTCTCATTGACTGTGAGTGCCTTGAATTGCCGTGTAAACATAGCAGTTACAAATCGATTGTCCTGCGGTCAATTCTCAAGTGGGCAATTGCTTAAGTCAATAAACAACTTCAAGTGCGGAGATGGAAACTCCCGTTGATTGGCAGGTCTGAGTCACAGCCCCTGTATTCTCCCACTTTGTACACACAGGCAACTCGAGCTGCTTGCTGCTACTTTTGCCATGCTTTCTCTGCCATTTTAAAACATTTTGTGATTTCCCAAACTCCAGGGAACGATTATAAATAAAAGCACTGTCTTCAGATGTGTGAGTATTTTCCACAGAGCACCACGACTCCCGTGTTGTCCATGTTCTGTCCATCTCAGAGCAGTCTTTTGCAGTTCTCGGCACATTTTAAAACATTGTAGGCCAGTCACATCACCAAATTCTTCTTCCACGATGTGGACCAATATTTTTAATCTTCAGAGAAATAGGGGAAATTTTGCAACCCCTACATTCCCACCCTTTTGATACTCCCAACTTGATTGAAGTATCAACTCGAAGGAGTGAGCTAAATTTTCAGACCCCCTCACAAACAACCATCCCCTATATTTACCTAATAGCTATCTGCCACTGATCCCCCGAAACGTTTTTTCCCTAAAATTCGAGAAAAACCGTGGTACGGTAGGCATCCTACAGATACATCAATTTACAATAAGGGGTCTCATGCCCCTACACGCCTTGTAAATTGTAAAATTACAATGCAAACAAAATTTACAATAACTTTTTACATTATAACTTATTACAAAAAATGTTGCAATCTTAGTTACACAATGGAATCAAAATGATCCCAAGTACTGAGAGGGTCCTATGCCTCTGCTCAACTTGGGGCTTTAACATAAAATATGAAAAAACTTGATCAACATGCTTAAACAAACCCCGACCATCATGTGCCAATGATGGGTTATAAAATTCGAGTGGGTATTGCTCCTCCCACCCGGGCAGTAAATGTTCCTTCCACCCACCTTTGATCATCTTAAACTTTAAAACAGACAGAATGGATTTACAGACCAGCCTGCTCCGCCAGCCCCGAGCCGTTCCCTTGTCACTGTGTGGAGGCGGGGTGCCCCTCATGTTTATAATTCCCTGGCACAGACCGAGACCGTGGAGTATGGGATCGTGACTCCCAGTCCCTCCCCCTCCCGTCTTCCCTCGACTGGCTGCAGAAAATGATAGTTGCCTGTGTGGCGGCTCTACCTGGCCCCACACTGAAACTTGGATCCCAGAGCCGGCCAGCCACTCATCCTTCCCAGCCACACTTTCACTAACTTTGCCCGTGGGCCCCCGGGTGAGTTCCTCCCTTCGCCGACTGCACCCACGTGACCCTTGAGTCTCCCCCTCCTCTATATTGCCTTTCCCGGGCCATCACCATGCACTCCCGGGGAATGTGTCCCTATCTGACAAGGCGCCCACGCTTTCCCATCATGACTCCTCAACAGCGAGGTCTCCCGCAAGTGAACTTCCGTCAGAATATTGCTGGGTTGGGGGCCGTGCCCCACCCAGCTGGGGCCATCTCTTCCTCGTAGGAGTAGGCAAGTTCCTCCAGACCCTGTCTGGTTTCTCCCGAAGGCCGCTGCAGGTTTTCCCTCTGGATTCGTCCGGTGGTGAGGTGATCCCCAACATTCCGTATCCATATCTTCATTCGGTGCCCAACTCGGGCTGGGTGAACAGGGCTGCTTCATTTTCTAATCTCCTGCAAAAACTTAAAAGGACATGCAGCCAGGTCTCAATGACCTGCTGCCTTAGGTGGAGACATGGTCGGGTCCCTCGACCTCGGAACAAAATGTAAACTTAAACTCTTTAAACATAAACTTAAAACTAGTTATATCAACAAAACTTAAACTACACCTTAAAAGCACGCTATATTCACACCAAAGCTATAATACAAATACTGCCCGTCACCGGACGGCCAGGCTAAACTCTGGCATGGTCACAGATTGCTGCTGGCTGCAGCGGAGCTGGACTGCCTCCTGTCTCTGGGCCCTCGCAACTTATGGCCGCTGGTTGGTGACCTCTGCCCTTTGGCTTCTCCCTGGCTCTGGAGATTGCTCTTTGTGGCAGGTACCCTGGTGACCACCTTTTCTTGGGCTTGTGGACCCGCTGAGACCTTCTGAGGGGCGTCTCTGTGGGGAAACTTTGGATGGTGGACCCTGAGCCAGGGCGCAGCCCTAGCTGGCTGGGAACATTCTCCCCCATGTCCAAAACCCGTTACCAGCCCCCCTGCAAGAGGAAATGCTATCCCTGCCCCCCAGAGTCCCACATCAGGGGGAGAAACCACTCTAGAAGCCGGTTGGGAAGCTGGTCCCTTGAAACAGGCGACTGCGCCTGTGCGAATCTCCTCCCCTGAGTCCTGCGGCAGAGGCTGTGAAGCCTGTGTCTTCAAACAAGCAGCTGTGCCTGCTTGAAAAAATTGAAGAAGAGCCGCTGTGGTCCTGCAGGCAACCGCGCCTGCATGAACAATCTTATCGGAGTCCCTCGGCAGAGGCTGTGAAGCCACTGTATTCAAACAGGCGGCCGCGCCTGCGCAAACCTCCACCCCCATGTCCCACGGCAGAGGCTGTGTAGCCTCTGGCTTCAAACAGGCGATCGCGCCTGCGCGGGAAAAGTGAGGAGGATCCGCTGGGGGTACGGGCTGGGGAACCGGGCTTGCATGAACCTGATCCTGGCAAAACTCTCCCCTCAGGCGCATGACAACGCCTGCGAGAACCTTCTGTTCAGAAGACTGGGGGATTCCTGTCTCCAGACCTGCGTCTGCGCATGCGCGGGCAGTCTCCAATCGATCTGTGAATGGATGGGCAGCAGCCGGCCGTTTTCTAATCCCAGGCTGCTGTTTCTCCATTTCTAAGCCGCATAACCTTTTCAAATTCGAACTTTGTGTAAAACTAGGGTCCCACAGATGTAGGGAAGTGTCCCAATTTGTTGGCTGGGCAAATTTTCCCTGGAAGCAAGCCACAGTGCCTGTTTTTACAGGCTGTGAACTTGCACTTGTCTGGTGGGCAAACTCATGTACTCTTACCTGGGTGACTTTAAATGGTGAATTTTGGGCCCGGACGCGCCTTTTTTCTGGGGCCAAAACTATCCCCTGTGTTCCTCCCTTGTCCCGGATTTCTGCTACTGGACCTGCTCTACAGGGGTCCCAGAACTCTCCTTCCCTGTTCCCTGGCTTAAACACCTTACTCTTCCCAGGAATAGCTCCTCCCCCCACACAAGCCACAGCACTTGCCTGTGAACTTGAACCTACTCTGGGCTGAGGATTCCTATTCTCAGGTTCACCTCTCATGGGCGAACCGTACCTCCATTGTCGGAGGGGGTACATTGGTCCTGTTCCCCACCTGCCTAGCGGGACCTGCTGCGGTTCTACCACTCCATTGTCCACCCCTCCTTGCTGCGAAAGCTCCCCAAAACCCGGAGCTGTGGGCTGCTGTCTTGGGATCTCTAATTCACTAGCCAGCCTTTCCTTGTTTGTTGCCTGTGGGGCGGTTTGATTTGGGCTGCCAGGAAAATCCGGCTGGCCTGCCTTCGGGCTGATCAGGCAAATCATTCCCCTTGCTCCCTTTAAAGCCACGTTAAGGCTTTCTATCTCTGCCCTACAGGGGCCATGATCTGCTTCACTAAACCTTTGGGCACAGGCCAGCTTAAAGGCTGCCTTTACTTCCCTAAACCTTTCCTCCTTCTCTTTTACTTCTGAGATCAGGCGGGCATTCTCTTCCCGCAGTCTCATCTCGCTATCTCTGGCCTCAGTGACTTCCTGCACTAGGCGCTCTAAAAATGCCTGGCATTTTTCAAATTGGGACTCTCGATTCTTGGCCTCCTTAACCTCCTCCTGCTCCCTCATCTCATCCTTCCTAAACCAGCCACCTATACCCCGATACGTCAGCCTACACACTGCCGCTAAAATTCGCAGGGCTAATACACATACTGAAAACGAGAGAAATAAGAGCTGGTACTTTCTCCAGATCCAAACAACTTATCAAATCAAAACCGGCCTGCAGTCCTGACACGGTCGCCATTTTGTAGGGGGGGGGCTTCTTTCAACTGGTTTAAGGTAATTCACCTGGTCTGCAGCCTTTGCCTGCACTCTGATCAATTCCGAATAAACCAATTCTAAAACAGCGGTTTCGATTCACTAACCAACCTTCCAGTTCTGACTGCAGGACTTATAATTAATGATATTAAAACCGACACGTGGTTTGGATGAGAGAAAAATCAAGCTTTACTAACTAAAAGAAACTATAATCAAAATATCAAATTCTACCACACGAACACAGTAATTACAGTAAAATTGCTTAAATGGGGGAATGCAGACGGTAAAACGAGGCGTAAGTGACTACAATGTTGATTAAACAATCTTAGCAATATCCCCTTAATTACCATCCCCCAACACCTTACTAGGTTGCTTTGCTGAGGAGTCAGAAACTCTGCTCACATGTGGCCCAGCGAAGTGAGAGAGAGAGAGAGGCTCACCTGTGGTCCCAGGAAGTAAAGAGAGAGCGACAGCTTCTCAGCAGCTATCTTAGATACCTGGTGAGCCCCCTGCCCCCCTGCTGTTTGCCTGTCTGTGAAATTTGCGCCCAAAAAGTTCCAATTCACAAGAGAAAAGCTGTGATTGGCTAACTCAAAGTGGTTGGACTGGGTGAGTGTGTCTGCACTGCGGGGCCGAAATGTTCCCGCCCACATCCGGAGCCCAGCTGGGCTAAAACAAAAGGGAAATTCAACTGCTCTATTTTCCAGAATGCGAGGTGATTCAAACCCATTCAGTTCTTAAACGGTTGCAGATCCAAAGTGCATTTCAGGGTTTCAATGTCTCATTGACTGTGAGCGCCTTGAATTGCTGTGTAAACATAGCAGTTACAAATCGATTGTCCTGCGGCCAATTCTCAAGTGGGGTTTGCTTAAGTCAATAAACAACTTCAAGTGCTGAGAGGGAAACTCCCTTTGATTGGCAGGTCTGACACACAGCCCCTGTATCCTCCCACTTTCTACACACAGGCAACTCGAGCTGGTGCTACTCCTTTTGCAATGCTTTCTCTGCCATTTTAAAACCTTTTGTGATTCCCCAAACTACAGGGAACGATTATTATTAAAATCACTGTCTTCGGATGTGTGAGTATTTTCCACAGAGCACAACGACTCTCGTATTGTCCACATTCTGTCCATCTCAGAGCAGCCTTTTGTGGTTCTCGGCACATTTTAAAACACTGTAGTCCAGTCACATCACCCAATTCTTCGTCCACGATGTGGACCAATATTTTCAATATTCAGGGAAATAGGGGAAATTTTTGCAAACCCAACACACACTTTGATTATTTTTTATCCCTCTCCTTCCCTTTGAGTTCTGAGTTCGGAGATTGGTACGCTTTACCTCGTCTCTGGTGCCTTTTATAGCCCCACTCCGCCTCTCGAGTTTCCCTCCAATGCTCTGAGGCCTTAGCTGGTCTCTGGAGCCTTTTATAGCCCCGCTCTGCCGCGCTTGTTTCCCGCCGACAACCTGAGGCATTACCTGGCCTCTGGAGACTTTTATAGCCCCGCTCTGCCACTGAAACACCCGCCGACGCTCTGAGGCCTTACCTGGTCTCTGGAGCTTATTATAGCCCCGCTCTGCCGCTCGAGTTTCCCGCCGACGCTCTGAGGCCTTACCTGGTCTCTGGAGACTTTTATAGCCCCGTTCTGCCGCTCGAGTTTCCAGCCGATGCTCTGAGGCCTTACCTGGACTCTGGAGCCTTTTATAGCCCCGCTCTCCCACTGAAACACCTGCCGACGCTCTGAGGCCTTAACTGGTCTCTGGAGACTTTTATAGCCCCGCTCTGCTGCTCGAGTTTCCCGCTGACGCTCTGAGGCCTTACCTGGTCTCTGGAGACTTTTATAGCCCTGCTCTGCCGCTGAAACACCCGCCGACGCTTTGAGGCCTTAGCTGGTCTCTGGAGACTTTAATAGCCCCGCTCTGTCGCTCGAGTTTCCCGCTAACGCTCCGAGGCCTTACCTGGTCTCTGGAGCCTTTAATAGCCCCACTCTGCCGCTCGAGCTTCCCGCCAACGCTCTGAGGCCTTACCTGGTCTCTGGAGCCTTTTATAGCCCCGCTCTGCCGCTCGAGTTTCCCGCCGATGGTCTGAGGCCTTACCTGGTCTCTGGAGACTTTTATAGCCCCGCTCTGCCGCTCGAGTTTACCGCCGACGCTCTGAGGCCTTGCCTGGGTCTCTGGAGACATTTATAGATCCCCTCTGCCGCTCGAGTTTCCAGCCAACACTCTGAGGCCTTACCAGGGTTTCTGGAGACTTTTATAGCCCCGCTCTGCCGCTCAAGATTCCCGCCGACGCTCTGAGGCCTTACCTGGTCTCTGGAGACTTTTATAGCCCCGCTCTGCCACTCGAAATTCCCGCCGACGCTCTGAGGCCTTACATGGTCTCTGGAGACTTTTATAGCCCCGCTCTGCCACTCGAAATTCCCGCCGACGCTCTGAGGCCTTACATGGTCTCTGGGGACTTTTGTAGCCCCGCTATGCCGCTCGAGTTTCCCGCCGACGCTCTGAGGCCTTACCTGGGTTTCTGGAGAATTTTATAGACCCGCTCTGCCGCTCGAGTTTCGCACAGCACTCACTTTAACACTCTGATATAACCCAAACCCCTCACTGTAACACCCTGGTATACAACACATCCCTCACTGTAAAATACAGATGTACACCACACCCTTCACTGTAGTACTCTGATATACCCTACAACACTCACTGTGGCACTTATATAACTGGCACCCCTCACGGTAACAATCTGATATACCCCACAGCCCTCACTGCAACACACTGATATACACCACACCCCTCACTGTAACACTCTGAAATATCCCACACACCTCACTGTAAGTTTCTGAAATACCCCAAACCCCTCACTGTAACACTCTGAAATACCCCACGCCCCTCAATGCAGCAATCTGATATACCCCACACCCCTCACTGTAACACTCTGATATACCCCACACCCCTCACCTTAACACTGATATACCCCACATCCCTCATTATAATATTCTGATATACCCCACACCCCTCATGGTAACACACTGGTATCCCACACACCCCTCATTGTAACTCTCTGATATATCCCACTGCCCTCAGTTTAATACTGATATACCCAACAACCCTCACTGTAACATCTGATATACACCACATCCCTCACTGTAACACTGATAGAATTCACACCCCTCACTGTAAAACACTGATGTACCCCACACCCTTCTCTGTAACACCCTGATATACCCAACACCCCTCACTATAACACTGATATACACCACACCCCTCACTGTAACACATTGATATACCCCAGAATCCTCACTGTAAAACACTGATGTACCCCACACCCCTCACTGTAACACACAGATATACCCCACACGCCTCACTGTAACACTGATATAACCCACACCCATCACTGTAAAAGGCTAATATACCCCACACCCCTCACTGTAAATTGGAGACAGGTTTCCGCCCCTTGTTACAGCCCATCAGTTGGATGTCAGTGGGAGGTGCTGGAGTGACAGATGATACTGGCAGTGAGTTTAGTCCCAAGAAACAGGGCAAAGGTCTGAAAGGAACAATGTAATAGTAAAGTAAGTATTTGAAACACACTCATTAATTGCAGGAGTTTGAGAACTCAATTATTTGACATGCTCCGCATGATCACCCCTACGTTTAGAGTGCAGAGCAGGGGCTCAAATCAGCACAGGCCAGGGATGGAGCCTGGGCCTTTCCTGCTCTGTGTGTGGAGCAGGGTGTGGTGGGCTCAGTAACAGACTGCGTGAGATCAGGCTAACTCAGCGCAGGCAGGAGATGTAGCCAGGGCCTTTCCTGCTCGGAGTGTGTGTGTGTGTGTGTGTGTGTGTGTGTGTGTGTGTGGCGGGCGGCGGAGCGGTGCTCCATAACACACCGGGTGAGATCAGGCTAATGCGGCACAGGCCAGGGATGGAGCCAGGGCCTACCCTGCCCAGATTCGGGCCCTAATCTCTGGTGTTTTCCCTCCTCAAGCCCCCGCTGTGGCAGACCTGTCAATTTCGGGGACCTGGGCTGAGGAGTTTCTAGCTATCGAACCGACTGTAGACACATCGCAGGCCAACAGTGAAGCCAATTGTTCAATGTGTTTCATCGCCGAGGTGACTGGTATGGGGATCGGCCACTCAGCACTGACATTGGGCATTATGGGTACAAATTCAGTGACACCGGGCATTGTGGGCACAGGGTTACTGACACTGGGCATTGTGGTTACAGGGTAACTGACACTGAGCATTGTGGGTACATAGTCCCTGACCCCGTGCATTATGGGCACAGGGTCACTGACACTGAGCATTGTGGGTACAGGGTCACTGACACTGGGCATTGTGGGTACATGGTCACTGACCCTGGGCATTGTGGTTAAGGTCCTGAGGGTGATTACGGTCTGCTGTGTAGCCAGGAGTAGGCCATTCGGCCATTCGGCATTTCGAGCCTGCTCCACCATGCCATATGATCATGGCAGTTCCTCTATTTCAATACCATATTCCCGCTCTCTCCCCATACCCCTTGATTCCTTTTTTCTAGAAGTCTATCTATATTTTTCTTAGATATATTCAGTGACTTGGCCTCCAGAGCCTTCTGTGTTAGAGAATTCCAAAGGTTCACCACCCTCTGAGTGAATACATTTCTCCTCATCTCAGTCCTAAATGTCCTACCCCGTATCCTGAGACTGTGAACCCTCTTTCTAGACCCCTCCAGCCAGGGGAAACATCCTCCCTACATCCAGTCTGTCTAGCTCAGTCACAATTTTACACGTTTCAATGAGATCCCCTCTCATTCTTTGAAACTCTAGTGAATACAGGCCTAGTCGACCCAATCTCTCCTCATACAACAGTCCTGCCATCCCAGGAATCAGTCTGGTGAACCTTCGCTGCACTCCCTCTAAGGCAACTATATCCTTTCTTGGGTAAGGAGACCAAAACTACACACAGTACTCCAGGGGTGGTCTCACCAAGGCCCTGTATAATTGCAAAATAACAACAGAAGACGCTGGAAAAACTCAGCAGGTCAGGCAACATCCGTGGAGAGAAATTTGAGTTGACGTTTCGGGTCGAACCCTTCTTCAAAACTGGAAAGAAAAGAAAATATATCGAAGGCAGGGCTCTGATCGGACAAAAGAATTAACAGAAACAAAAGAACTAAAAGAGACAATAAAAGGTATTCAAAGCTAGCCAAGATGTTAATAGGCTGAGATTAGGTGTGAAGTGTATTGGCAGGGCAAGAGATAGCTGCCAGGTGTGAGAGAGAAACAAAAGGAAAGTGGGGGGCAAAGGGGTGGAAAAATTACAAGAAAAAATGTAATAGGGGCCGTAGTTATGATCTGAAATTGTTGAACTCGATATTGAGTTTGGAAGGCTGCAGAGTGCATAATCAGAAGATGAGGTGCTGTTCCTCGAGTTTACGTTGAGCTTCCATGGAACAATACAAGAGGCCAAGGACGGTGAGTTCCGAGTGGGAATGGAGCAGTGAATTAAAATGACAGGCGACCGGAAGCTCGGGGTCATCATTATGGACTGAATGGAGGTGTTCTGCAAAGCGGTCACCCAATCTGCGTTTGGAGACCCCAATGTAGAGGAGACCGCATCGTGAGCAGCGAATACAATATAATAGATTGCGAGAAGTACAAGTAAATCGCTGTTTCACCTGGAAGGGGTGTTTGGGGCCCTGGACAGTGGGAAGGGGGGAGATATAGGGGCAGGTGTTACATCTCCTCCGCTTGCAAGGGAAGGTGCCAGGCGAAGGGGAAGGGCTGTTAGGGGTGATAGAGGAGTTGACTAGAGTGTCTCGGTGGGAGTGGCCCCTAAGGAATGTTGAAAGGGGAGGGGAGGGGAAGATACGTTTGTTGGTGGGATCACTTTGGAGGTAGCGGAAATGTCGGAGGATGATCCGTTGAATGTGGAGGCTGGAGGGGAGAAAGGTGAGGACCAGAGGAACCCTATCATGGTTCCGGGAGGGAGGGGCAGGGGTGAGGGCAGAAGTGCGGGAGATAGAACTGACACGTCGAGGGCCATGTCAACCGCTGTAGAGGGGAATCCTCAGTTGTGGAAAAAGGAAGACATGTCTGAAGCACTGGTGTGGAAGGTGGCATCGTCAGAGCAGATACGGCAGAGATGGAGAAACTGGTAGAATGGAATAGAGTCGTTACAGGAAGCGGGGTGGGAGGAAGTGTAGTCCAGGTAGCTGTGGGAGTCAGTGGGCTTGTAGTGAATATTGGTCGATAACCTATCCCCAGAGATGGAGATGGAGGAGTCGAGGAAGGGAAGGGAAGATTCAGAGATGGACCATGTGAAGGTGAGGGAAGGGTGGAAATTGGAGGCAAAGTGAATGAAATTGTCAAGCTCGGAGTGAGAGCAGGAAAAGGCACCGATACAGTCATCAAATAATCAGAAAAAAAGGTAAGGGAGGAACCCGAGTAGGACTGGAACAAAGATTGTTCCACATAGCCCACGAAAAGGCAGGCATAACTAGGACCCATGCGGGTACCCATGGCAACACCTTTGATTTGGAGGAAATGAGTGGAGTTAAAGAAGTTGTTCAATGTGAGAACAAGTTCAGCCAGGTGGAGGAGGGTGGTGGTGGATGGGGACTGGTCGGGCCTCTGTTGAAGGAAGAAGCGGAGCGCCCTCAGGCCATCCTGGTGGGGGATTGAGGTGTAGAGGGATTGTACGTCCATGGTGAAAAGGAAGCGGTTGGGGCCAGGAAACTGGAAATTGTTAAAGAGGCGGAGGGCGTCCGAAGAGTCGCGGATGTAGGTGGGAAGAGACTGGACAAGGGGAGAAAAGATAGAGTCAAGATAGGAAGAGATAAGTTCCGTGGGGCAAGAACAGGCTGAAACGATGGGTCTCCCAGGGCAGTCCTGTTTGTGGATCTTGGGAATGAGGTAGAAGCGGGCTGTGCGGTGTTGGGAAACTATGAGGTTGGTGGCAGTGGGGGGAAGATCTCCAGAGGAGATGAGGTCAGTGACAGTTTTAGAAACGGTGGTTTGATGTTCGGTAGTGGGGTCATTGTCCAGGTGGAGGTAGGTGGATGTGTCGGAGATTTGGCATTCAGCTTCTGCTAGGTAGAGGTCAGTATGCCAAAAAACAACAGCACCACCCTTGTCAGCGGGTTTAATGACAATGTCAGGGTTGGATCTAAGAGAATGGAATGCTGCACGTTCAGAGGGAGGTAGGTTGGAGTGAGTGAGGGGAGCGGAGAAATGGAGACGGACGATGTCACGGTGGCAGTTAGCGATGAAAAGATCTAGAGAGGGTAAGAGGCCAGGGGGAGGGGTCCAGGTAGAACGGGAATTCTGCAAGTGGGAGAAAGGGTCAGTTGTGTGGGGGGCTGACTCCTGGCAGAGAAGTGGGCACGGAGACGAAGGCGGAGGAAAAAGAGCTCAACATCATGCCGAGCTCGAAATTCATTGAGGTGGCGGCGTAAGGGTATGAAGCTCAGGCCTTTGCTGAGGACTGATCGTTCGGGGTCAGAGAGTGGAAGGTCAGAGGGGATAGTGAAAATGCGGCAGGGGGTGAGATTGGGAGAAAGGGGTTCAGAGGAAGGTGAAGGGGAAGAAGGTTCCGGAGTGGCATTGGTGTCCAAGAGTTGATGAAGCTTGCGATCCTTGAAATCGGAAAGGAAGAAAAAAAATTTTTGTTGAAGCGTCGGATGAGTCGAAGGATGAAATGGAACTGTGGACATGGACAGCTTTGTCCACTCCTCTATCACCCCTAACAGCCCTTCCCCTTCGCATGGCACCGTCCCGTGCAAGCGGAGGAGATGTAACACCTGCCCCTATACCTCCCCCCTTCCCACTGTCCACGGCCCCAAACACCCCTTCCAGGTGAAACAGCGATTTACTTGTACTTCTCACAATCTAGTATACTGTATTCGCTGCTCACGATGTGGTCTCCTCTACATTGGGGAGACCAAACGCAGATTGGGTGACCGCTTTGCGGAACACCTCCGTTCAGTCTGTAAGGGTGACCCCGAGCTTCCGGTCGCCTGTCATTTTAATTCACCGCTCCATTCCCACTCGGACCTCACCGTCCTTGGCCTCTTGTATTGTTCCATGGAAGCTCAATGTAAACTCAAGGAACAGCACCTCATCTTCCGATTATGCACTCATCAGCCTTCCGGACTCAATATCGAGTTCAACAAGTTCAGATTATAACCTCGGCCCCTATTACATTTTTACTTGTAATTTTTCCACTCCTTCCCCCCCCTTTCCTTTTGTTTCTCTCTCAAACCTGGTAGCTATCTCTTGCCCTGCCAGTATACTTCACACCTAATCTCAGCCTATTACCATCTCGTCTAGCTTCAAATACCTTTTATTGTCTCTTTTACTTCTTTTGTTTCTTTTAATTATTTTGTCCTATCGCAGCCCTGCCTTCGATTTATTTTCTTTTCTTTCCAGTTTTGAAGAAGGGTTGGACCCGAAACGTCAACTCAAATTTCTCTCCACGGATGTTGCCTGACCTGCTGAGTTTTTCCAGCATTTCCTGTTGTTAATTCGGATTTCCAACATCTGCAGTATTTTGCTATCGTACCTGTATAACTGCAGTAAGACATCCTTGCTCCTGCACTCAAATCCTCTTGCAATGAAGGCCAACATACCATTTGACTTCCTAACTGCTTGCTGCACCTACATGTTTGTTTTCAGTGACTGGTGTACAAGGGCACCCAGGTCCCTTTTTACATCAACATTTCCCAATCTATCACCATTTAAATCTGCCTTTCTGTTTTTCCTACCGAAGTGGATAACTTCACATTTATCCATGTTATACTCCTTCTGCATTGTAATTGCCCACTCACTCAACTTGTCTAAATAGTCTTGAAGGCTCATTGCATCTTATTCGAAATCCCACCTACATTCGTGTCGTCAACAAACTTGAAAATATTACATTTGATTCCCTCATCCAAATCAATGATATATATTGTTAATAGCTGGGGCTTGCGGTACATGAGTACATAAGCAATAGGGGCAGGAATAGGCCACTTGGTCACAGTATTTATGTGGCTGGCCCAGTTAAGTCTCTGGTCAATGGTGACACCCAGGATGTTGATGGTGGGGGATTCGCCGATGGTAATGCCATTGAAAGTCAAAGGGAGCTGGTTACACTCTGGCTTGTTGGAGATAGTCATTGCCTCGCACTTCTATGGCGCGAATGTTACCTTCCACTTATCAGACCAAGCCTGAACATCGTCCAGGTCTTGTTGCATGCGGGCATGGACTGCTTCATTATCTGAGGAGTTGTGAATGGCGCTGAGCACTGTGCAGTCATTAGTGAACAACCCCATTTCTGACTGTATGTTGAGGGAAGGTCATTGATGAAGCAGCTGAAGATGATTGGTATAGGACACTGCCCTGAGGAACAACTGCAGCGATGTCCTGGGGCTGTGATGATTGACCTTCAACCAATACAACCATCTTCCTTTGTGCTAGGTGTGACTCCAGCCAGTGGAGCGTTTTGCCCCTGATTCCCATTGAGTTCAGTTCTACTCGGGCTCCTTGATGCCAGACTCGGTCAAACGCTGCCTTGATGTCAACGGCAGTCACTCTCCCCTCAGCTCTGGGCTTCAGCTCCTTTGTCCACGTTTAGACCAAGGCCATAATGAGGTCGGGAGCCGAGTGGTCTTGGTGGAACCCATACTGGCCATCTGTGCACAGTTTATTGGTGAGTAAGAGCCCCTTGATAGTACTGTCGATGACACATTCCATGACTTTGCTGATGATTGTGAGTAGAATGATGGGGCGGTAATTGGCCGGGTTGGATTTGTCCTGCTTTTCGTGGACAGGACATAACTGGGCAGTTTTCCACATTATTGGATAGATGCCAGTGTTGTAGCTGTATTGGAACAGCTTGGCTAGAGGCGCGGCTAGTTCTGGAGCACAAGTCTTCAGTACGATAGGCGGAATGTTGTCGGGGCCCATAGCCTTTGCTGTATCTAGTGTGCTCAGGCGTTTCTTGATATCATGTGGAATTAATCGACTTGGCTGAAAGCTGGCTTCTGTGATGGTGGGGACCTCGGGAGTAGGAACTGTTCCATAATCTTTCTCACCCCATGCTGTACCTGAGCTAGTTTTGCTTCATTGGGCAGTGTCAATGGAGCTGTACGCTGCATTGAACACATGCTGTGTCTGAGATGGTTGTGTTTGTGGGTACAGGTCACTGACCCCAGGCATTGTGGGTCCAGATTTAATGACCCTAGAGTTTGTGGGTAAATGTCACTGACCACGGGTATTGTGGGTACAGGTTCAATGATCTTGGGCATTGTGGGTACAGTGCCACAGACCCTCGGCATTGTGGGTACAGTGTCACTGATACTGCGCATTGTTGGTACAGGGTCAATGACCCTGGGTTTGTGGGTAAACATCAGTGACATTGGGCATTGTGGATAATGCTTGACTGACCATGGGCATTGTGGGTAACGGTTGACTGACCACGGGCATTGTGGGTACAAGTATCTGACCCTGGGTCATGTACCCTTGGTCTTGTGCTACATTTTCATAGAACCTGCACATTGTGGGAACGGTTCATGACCCTAGGCATTGTGGGTTAGGTCATTGATCCTCAGGAAAAAGTGAGAAGAGGGTCACTGACCCTGGGCATTGTAGCTACTGGATCAATGACTCTGGGCATTGTATGAACAGGTCACTGACCCTGGGCATTGTGGATACAGGGAGACTGAATCTGGGCATTGTGGGTAAGGTCAATGACCCTGGACATTGTGAGTACAGGGTCACTGACCCTGGGCATTGTGCGAAGAGGTCACTGACCCTGGGCATTGTGGGTACAGGGGGACTGACACTGGGCACGGTGGGTACACTCAATGAACCTGGTCAAATTGGGTAAATGGTCACTGACCCTGGGCATTGTGGGTACGTGGTCACTGCCCCTGGGAATTGTGGATACAGCGTCATTGACCCCTGGCAATGTGGGAAATATCCATAGGGTGATTACAGCGCCCTGTGGGTGTATAACTTTAAATGGGGTTTGAAATCTGTCCCCCCGCAGAGCCGACTCTGTTCTGCCCAGAGAAGTGGGCCCAGGAATACCTGGAACAGATGGAAGGGAAACTATAGCTGGGGGAACCCGAGCTGGAGCAGAGTGAAGAACAGAATTGGTATGAATCGGGGAAGGGGAGGTAATAACAGTGTTAATGTCAGGGTAATGTAGAGGGAGCTCTTTATTGTACCGACCTCGGCAGTGGGAGGGGCTACGGCCGCATTGTGACATTGTTCAACGCTGCTGTGTGATTGGCTCCTGGCTCCTGTGTGATGTCACCTGGAGTTAGGGCCCCGCCCCTGGTTATGGCCCATCAGTGGGATATCCGTGTGGGTGGAGCTCGAGTGACAGATGACACTGGGGGTGTGTAGCTCCCGATAAACAGGACAATGGACAGAAAAGAACAAATTAATATAATCTACACTAATTTAAACACTCATTAATGGCAAATATCTTCATAATAGATACAATCATAGTCACAAAAACAGCCCCACTGTATTCCAGGTAGAGATTCGGGGATTAATATAAATCATTTTTCTATTGACAGTCTCTGGGAGTGAGCAATATCTCAGGAAGGTGGAGAGAGAGAAGTCGAATCATCGCCACACTCACTGGGACTGGAGAAATGTCATTGGCATCACAGAGCAGATCTGGTGGGACCAAGGCCCCCCGTGTCAGAGACAGGATAAAACGGCATGCTGCAACAATGATTGGAATGGTGAGGAACTTTGCCGAGAATCCCAGCATCGAGGATTTTGCCAAGGTAAGAGTTTAACCAGATAATAGGAGCTGTTCAACATCTACTGTCAGGTTCGGCCTTTGATACAACAAATTGAATGGAGCTTAACTCTGAGATAAACCTTGCCCGTACCTCACCCGGGAGTGTTTGACACTTACACGTAGAAGGATCTTTATTCTGTATTGACCCCATGCTGTACCTGAGCTGGTTGTGTTGATGAACCAGATTGGAGGGAACTTTACTCTGCACCTAACCCGTGATGAACCTGCCCCGGGGCTGTTTGGTGGGACAGTGTAGAGGGAGATTTACTCTGTATCAAACCCATGCTGCACCTGCCCTGGGAATGTTGGATGGGAAAGTGTAGATGGAGCTTTACTCTGTATCTAACCCGTGCTGTACCTGCCCTGGGAGTGTTTGATGGGACAGTGTAGAGGGAGCTTTACTCTGTATCTAACCCGTGCTGTATCTGCCCTGGGAGCGTTTGATGAGACAGTGTAGAGGGAGCTTTACTCTGTATCTAAACCGTGCTGTACCTGCCCTGGAGATATTTGATGAGAGCTTTACTTTTTTAACAGACGATTACATGGGATATACGGCACATTACCAGACCATTTGTCCCAACTAGTCACTGCTGGCATTTATGCTCCGCTCGAGCCTCCTCCCATCTTACCTCATGTAATTCTAACAGCATAACCCCCTATTCCCTTCGCCCTCATATGCTTATCTAACTGCCCCTATTCGCTTCAACCAGTCCCTGTGATAGCGAGTTCCACATTCTCACCAGTCTCTGGTTAAAGGAGTTTCTTCTGAATTCCCTATTGGATTTCTTGGTGACTCCCTTATATTGATGGCCTCTAATTTTGCTCTTCCACACAAGTGGAAACACTCTCTCTGTATCTACTCCATCAAATATTTCCTCATTTTAAAGACCTCTATTCGGTCACCCCTCAGCCTTCAAGAGCAAGGAGACCCAGCCTGTTCATCCGTTCCTAATAGGTATACCCTGCTTTTCTGGTATCATCCATGTAAATCTTTACTGTACCCTCTCCAGTGTCTCTATATGCTTTTTAGAATATAGAGGCACTGTAGACTGTACACAGTACTCCAATGCCCAAGCTTTATCTGTGTTAAATTTCATTTACCAATTATATGCCCTTTAAAGAGCTATTAGAAATACATAATAAATAATATTAATCAGTAATGCAAATGGATGATTATAACTATCATAGTTATGTCTCTCCCTCCTCTCTCTCTTTCCCTCTCCCTCGTTCTCTCCTCCTCCCCATCTCGCTCCCTCCCTCTCCCTCCCCCTCCCACAGAATTATAAAGGGCCTCTTTGCCAATAATAAGCCATTAGGCCCAACCAGTCCATGCCTTATTCCAAGTCTCCAAAACACTGGCATCTGCCTCAAAGGAGCAGGTGAGGAGGACACACACGGTTATTGTGTCAGCCTGTAATCCTGTCATTGTCCATCCGGGCATTGACGGGGACCTGGGCTGACGAGTTTCTGGCCACCGAGCTGAAAACAAACACATCGCAGGCCGACAGTGAGGCCGATTGGTTAATGGAGTTCATCCCGAGGTGACCAGTATTGGGATGGGCCACTCAGCATTGTGGGTACAAGGGCACTGCCCCCGGGCATTGTGGGTACAGGGTCACTGACCCTGGGCATTCTGGGTACAGGGTCACTGATCCTAGGCATTGTGGTTAAGGTCCTGAGGGTGATTCGGTCCCCTGTGACTCACCTGAGAGTCTAACCAGACACAGGGAGCTGGTCAACATCTGCCATCAGGCTTATCCTTTGTTACGGCAAGTTGAACAGAGCTTAACATAGATAAACATTGCCCGTTCCTCACCTGGGAGTGTTTGACACTTACACGTAAAGGGATCTTTGTTCTGTATTCACCCCATGCCGAGCTGGTTGTGCTTCATTGGGTAGTGTCAAGAGAGCTGTATGCTGCATTAAACATGTGCTATTTCTGAAATGGTTGTGTTTGATGAACCAAGTTAGTGGGAGCTTTAGTCTGTACATCACCCATGCTCTGCCTGTCCAGAGAGTGATGTGGGTTGTCATTGTAGGGGAAGCTTTACTTTGTATCTCTCTATCTTACCCGTGCTGTACCTTCCCTTGGAATGTTAGATTGGGCAGTGTAATTGAAGCTTTAAGAACATATGAAATAGGAGCAGGAGTAGGCCATTTGTCCCTTCGAGCCTGCTTCACCATTCAATAAGATCATGGCTGACCTTTTATCTCATCTCCACTTTCCTGATCTATCCCCATATCCCTTAATTCCCTTAATATTCAAAAGCTTTTTGTGTTGTCTTCCGTGAAGAAAAACACAAGATATTTATTTAATTTCTCTGCTATTTCCTTATTCCTCATTATAATTACTCCTGTCTCAGCCTGTAAGGGACCCACATTTACTTTCGCTAATCTTTACCTTTTTACATACCTATAGAATATTTTACAGTCTATTTTTATGTCTCTTGCTTGTTCACTCTCATTCTATTTCCCCTTTCTTTATCAATTTCTTGGTCCTCCTTTGCTGAATTCTAAAATCCTCCTAATCCTCAGGCTTAATACTCTTTTTGGCAGCATTATAAGCCTATTCCTTTGATCTAATACGATCTTTAACATGTCTTGTTAGCCACGGTTGGACCACTTTTCCTGTGGGGTTTTTGTGCCTTAAAAGGAATGTATATTTGTTGTAAATTATGTATGAATTCATTAAATGCTAGCCATTACTCCATTGTCATATCTTTTAATGTAGTTTCCCAATCTGCAGTAGCCAACTCATACCTATGCACTTTGCTTTGTTTAAATTTAAGGCCCTAGTTTCGAATTTAACTAAGTCAATTTCAAACTCAATATAAAATTCTATCATATTATGGTCACTCTTCCTAAAGGCCCCATCACGACAAGGTCATTAATGAACTCTTTTCGTTACACAATACTAGATATAAAATAACCTGTTCTCTAGTTGGTTCCTCAACATACTGATCTAGAAAACTATCTTGCATACATTCCATGAATTCGTCCTCCACATTATTACTGCAAATTTGTTTTGCCCAGCCGATATGTAGATCATGGTCTCCATGAATAATGTATTACCCTTGTTACATATGACTATAATTTCCTGATTTATACTCTGCCCTACATTACAACTACTGTTTGGGGGCCTATAAACAACTCCCACCAATGTTTTCTGTCCCATGCTGTTTCTTTGCTCCAAACTGATATTACTTCTTTATTTTTCAGGGCCAAGATCCCTTCTCTCTACTGTCTTTATCCCATATTTTATTATCAGAGCTACCCGGCCATCTTTTCCATTTTGACTATCCCTTCTAAAAGTTTTGTACCCTGGAATATTTGTTTCCCAAACATGGCCACTTAGAAACCACATCTCCGTTATGGCTATTAGATCAATCTTATTAATTTCTATCGGTGCTATTAATTCATCAATTTTGTTGCGAATGCTTCACACATTCAGATATAGTGCCTTTAGCTTTGACTTATTTCTCTTTTTCCCTGAAGTCACCTTAGGCACTGATGCCTTAATACCTTTGCTACAGTCTCTGCCCCTTCCTGACTCAATCTGTTTATTTTAACCCTAAAACTCTACTCTGATCTGGAGCCTTGATATTTCTCTTGCTGCTTTTAAATTTACTCTTTCCTGAATCCTCACCCCCTCATTAGTTTTAAGTCCTGTCTACTGCCCCAGTTATTCAATTCGCCACGACACTGGTCCCAGCCCGGTTTAAGTGGAGCCCATTCCAATGGAACAGCTCCCTCTTTCTCCAGCACTCGTGCCAGTGCCCCATGAACTGAAACCCCTTCCTCCCACAACACTCTTTGAGCCACGCATTTAAACATCTAATCTATTTATCCATATGCCAACTTGCGCGTGGCTCAGGTAACGTTCCAGAGATTATTACCTTTGAGATTCTGCAGAACCTCATTCCTAGTTCTACCTATGTTGTTGGTTCCTTATGGACCGTGACAACTGGATCCGCCCCTCCCACGCCAAAGTCTGTGTGCAATGCATGCTATATGCAGGAAGATATCAATGGACGGGCCAGGTCTCCAGAAAAGGGGCAAAAGGAATTCAATCAGAGAAGTGTGAGGTAATGCATTTGGGGAGGGCTAAAAGGCAAGGGATCCCACAGATACACAGTACCAGAGACTGAATAATACAGAATGAATCCCACACTCACAAACAGTATCAGAGATTGACAGACACACAATGAATCCCACACTCACACACAGTACCAGAGACTGGGAGATACAGAATGAATCCCACACTCACACACAGTACCGGAGACTGACAGATAGAGAATGAATCCCACACTCACACATAGTACCAGAGACTGAGATACAGAATGAATACCACATTCACACACAGTACCAGAGGCTGACAGATACAGAATGAATACCACATTCACACACAGTACGAGAGATTGAGAGATACAGAATGAATCCCACACTGACACACAGTACCAGAGACTGACAGATACAGAATGAATCCCACACTCACACACAGTACCAGAGACTGACAGATACAGAATGAAACCCACACTCACACACAGTATCAGAGACTGACAGATACAGAATGAATTCCACACTCACACACAGTTCCAGCGACTGAGAGATACAGAATGAATCCCACACTCACACACAGTACCAGAGACTGAGAGATACAGAATCAATTCCACACTCACACACAATACCAGAGACTGACAGATACAGAATGAATCCCACACTCACACAGAGTACCAGAGACTGACAGTTACAGAATGAATCCCACATTCACACACAGTACCAGAGACTGACAGATACAGAATGAATCCCACACTCACACACAGTACCAGAGACTGACAGATACAGAATGAATCCCACGCTCACACACAGTACCAGAGACTGACAGATACAGAATGAATCCCACACTCAGACACAGTCCCAGAGACTGACAGATACAGAATGAATCCCACACTCACACACAGTACGAGAGACTGACAGATAAAGAATGAATCCCACACTCACACACAGTACCAGAGACTGAGAGATACAGAATTAAGCCCACACTCACACACAGTACCAGAGACTGACAGATACAGAATGAATCCCACACTCACACACAATACCAGAGACTGACAGATACAGAATGAATACCACACTCACACACAGTACCAGAGACTGAGAGATACAGAATGAATCCCACACTCACACACAGTACCAGAGACTGAGATATACATAATGAATCCCACACTCACACACAGTACCAGAGACTGACAGGTAAAGAATAAATCCCACACTCACACACAGTACCAGAGACTGAGAGATACAGAATGAATCCCACACTCACACACAGTACCAGAGACTGAGAGATACAGAATTAATCCCACACTCACACACAGTACCAGAGACTGACAGATACAGAATGAATCCCACACTCACACACAGTACCAGAGACTGAGAGATACAGAATGAATCCCACACTCACACAGAGTACCAGAGACACACAGATACAGAATGAATCACACACTCACACACAGTACCAGAGACTGAGAGATACAGAATGAATCCCACACTCACACACAGTACCAGAGGCTGAGAGATACGGAATGAATCCCACACTCACACACAGTACCAGAGACTGACAGATACAGAATGAATCCCACACTCACACACAGTACCAGAGACTGACAGATACAGAATGAATCCCACACTCACACACAGTACCAGAGACTGACAAATACAGAATGAATCCCACACTCACACACAGTACCAGAGACTGACAGATACAGAATGAATCCCACACTCACACACAGTACCAGAGACTGAGAGATAAAGAATGAATCCCACACTCACACACAGTACCAGAGACTGAGAGATACAGAATGAATCCCACACTCACACACAGTACCAGAGGCTGAGAGATACGGAATGAATCCCACACTCACACACAGTACCAGAGACTGACAGATACAGAATGAATCCCACACTCACACACAGCACCAGAGACTGAGAGATACAGAATGAATCCCACACTCACACACAGTACCAGAGACTGAGAGATACAGAATGAATCCCACACTCACACTCAGCACCAGAGACTGAGAGATACAGAATGAATCCCACACTCACACGCAGTAACAGAGACTGACAGATACAGAATGAATCACACACTCACACACTGTACCAGAGACTGATAGATACAGAATGAATCCCACTCTCACACACAGTACCAGAGACTGACATGTACAGAATGAATCCCACACTCACACACAGTACCAGAGACTGAGAGATACAGAATGAATCCCACACTCACACACAGTACCAGAGACTGACAGATACACAATGAATCACACACTCACGCTCAATATCAGAGATTGACAGACACACAATGAATCCCGCACGCATACACATTATCAGAGACTGGCAGGCACACAATAAATCCCACAATCTCCCACAGTACCAGTGAGTGGCAGATACAGAATTAATCCCACATTCACCCACAGTACCAGAGACTGACAGGCACAGAATGAATTCCACGCACACACAGTAGCAGAGACTGACAGGCACAGAATGAATCCCACACTCACACTTCTTCTTCTTAGGCAGTCCCTCGGAACCGAGGATGACTTGCTTCCACATTAAAAATTAGTTCTCAGGTGACTGATGAGTCCAATGTGGGACCTACCGTCTCTGTCACAGGTGGGGCAGACAGTGCTTGAAGGGGCGGGTGGTTGGGGTGCTTGGGTTGACGTGCGCTCCTTGTGCTGTCTGTGCTTGGCTTTCGCTTGCTCCCGGCGAAGTGTGTCGAGGTGTTTGGTGCCTTCCCGGATGTTTCTCCTCCGCTTTGTGCGGTCTTGGGCCAGGGATTCCCAGATGTCGGTGGGGATGTTACACATTTTCAAGGATGCTTTGAGGGTGTCCTTGAAGCGTTTCCTCTGCCCAGCTGGGGCTCTCTTGCCGTGCCGGAGCTCCGAGTAGAGCACTTGGGAAACGCTGAGCAAAGTCACATCATGAAACTAAACAACAGCAGAAAAAAGCACCAATAGGTCCCGGAAAAACTACCGATTTGAACCTCCCACAGCCCAGCCTCACACATACAGTCAGTGATCAGCCCTGCATTCGGAGTTTGCTTTTAATGTACGTGCTGGAGGATCTTTTACATTCACCTGAGAGGATAGATGGGGCTTCAGTTTAAAGTCACATATGAAAGACGGCACCTCCAACAGTGCAGTACACTCTTGGCCAACAACACTCACACACAATACTATAGACTGACAGGTACAGAAAGAATCCCACACTCACACACAGTATCAGAGACAGACAGAAAGGGAATGAATTTCACTCGCACATACAAGACAACAGGCTGACTGATTTAGCGCAACGTTACAACCAGTGTGTGTTCTAATAAAATGCAATAATAGCTCCCCTCCCCTCCTACTATTTCTGAATCACTCCAGGCCAGTATAATGTGAGCAACTACTGCCTGTGGTGCCGCCCTCAGATCTGTAAAATTCACTGTACCAGAGATTGGTGACATCTGCTGGCTGGAAACAGAACTGCAAAACAGCGGCAGAAATTCACTTTATGTGACAGGGTTAAAGAGACATTGCAATGTGAGTAAATAGAGAAGGGATTGATAAGATTGATAGGTTAGATGTTTCCACTTGTGTAGGTGCCCGAAGCCAGGTTCAGAAATTTAAAATAGTCACTAATAAAGCGAGTAAAGAATTCATGAATATCTTCACATACAGAATTCATGAATAACACGCCAAATGAGGAACATGGAGAGGTTGAGGCGAATAGCATCGATGTATTTACATAGAAACATAGAAGATAGGAGCAGGAGTCGGCCATTCGTCCCCTCGAGCCTGCTCCACCATTCAATGCGATCATGGCTGATCATCCAAATTCAGTACCCTGTCCCTGGTTTCTCCCCATATCCCTTGATCCCTTTAGCCTTAAGAAATATATCCAACTCCTTCTTGAATATTATTCTGCCCTTGCAGCGCGCTCCTATGCAGAGCTAAACAATAGCTAACAACTTGATATCTTCCCATAAAAATCACAAGGCTTGACTTTTCTTGTAAACATTACTGAAAGATTCTTATTGTGAAACTGAAATACAATGCAGAAACGAAAGCACACATTAATACACAAGCACATAACTGATATGCATACACAAATTTAGGTACGCCTGAGCAACACAGTACATTTGGAATGTAACTTACCAAAACACGTGGAAACACAGCTTACTGTGAATATACATTTAGCAAACTGAAAAGCATTCTCTTACATTCACTTTAAATTAGCCCTGTACATAGTGCATCAAAATACAGCTACAAGTTAAGCAGCTAGACCCAGAGAGCGAGCATTTTGCGGCTAGCTGTGCAGGTTTGCTTACAGAGAAAGGTTACAAACTAAACATTTTCTGCAAAACATAGTGTACACTAATCACCTATAACATTCTCAAATACTTACAGACAAATAGTGTCCAAGGCCAGAGCGTAACAAGAAAATAACTGCAAGACCATGTGTCGAGCTGCAGGTCTGTGCTATACAGCAGTTTACTTTACAGCACTTTACTGCGCTTTACTGCGCTTTACTGCGCTTTACTGCACTTGCTAGATACCAAATATCCACTAGGTGGCGGCACACAATGGAAATCGACCCAAATTACTCAAACCCCTGAATTAACTTGAAAACCATCATAAATTCCTAAAGGAAGGCAGCACAAATATATTTAACGAATTGCCTTCTACTGCCTTTTGTGCTGGAGAATTCCACAGGTTCACCACTCTCTGGGGGAAGGAATTCCTCCTCATTTCTGTCCTAAATGGCTTAGCCCTTAACCTTAGACTGTGACCCCTGGTTCTGGATTCCCCGACCATCGGGACCAGCCATCCTGCATCCCGTCTGTCCAGTCCCGTCAGAATTTTATAAGTTTCAATGAGATCCCCTCTCAATCATCTAAACTCCAGCGGGTTTAAGCCCAATCGACCCAATCTCTCCTCATACATCATGCCTGCCATCCCAGGTATCAGCCTGGTGAATCTTCGCTGAACTCCTTCCATGGCAAGAACATCCTTCCTCAGATAAGGCGACCAAAACTGCACACAATACTCAAGATGTGGTCTCACCAAGGCGCTGCACAACTGCAGCAAGACATCCTTCTTCCTGTACTCAAACCCTCTCACTACGAAGGCCAAAATACAATTTGCCTTCTTAACCGCCTGCTGCACCTGCATGCTTAACTTCAGCGACTGGTGCACAAGGACTCCCATGTCTCGTTGCACTTCCCCTTCTCCCAGTATATTGCCATTCAGATAATAATATGCCTTCCTGTTTTTCCCACCAATGTGGATAACCTCGCATTTATCCACGTTATATTGCATCTGCCATGCTTCTGCCCATTCACCCAACCTGTCCAAATCATCCAGGAGTTTCTCGGCATCCTCCTCACAGCACACACGCCCACACAGCTTTGTGTCATCAGCAAACTTGGAGATATTACATCCAGTTCCCTCGTCTAGATCATTAATTTATATTAAGAACAGCTGGGGTCCAAGGACCGATCCCTGCGGTACCATACTAGTCACTGCGTCCCACTCGGAAAAAGACCCGTTTATTCCAACTCTTTGCTTTCTGTCTGCCAACAGTTCTCTACCCAAGTCAATACCTTGCCCCCAATCCCATGTGCCTTTACTTTACACGCTAATCTCTTATGCAGGACCTTATCAAAAGCCTTCTGAAAGTCCAAATACACCACATCCACTGATTCTCCCTTACATATTTTACCAGTTACATCTTCAAAAAATTCCAGTAGATCAGTCAAGCACGAATTACCTTTTGTAAATCCATGTTGACTTTGTCCGATCCTGTCACTGTTTTCCAAGTGCTCAGCTATTACATCTTTTATAATGGACTCTCGCATTTTCCCCACTACCGATGTCAGGCTTACCAGTCTGTAATTCCCCGTTTTCTCTCGGCCACCTTTTTGAATAGTGGGGTAACATTAGCTACCCTCCAATCCATGGTTACTGTTACAGATTCCATCGAATGTTGGAAGGTGATCAGCAATGCATCCACTATTTCGAGGGCCACTTCCTTAAGTAGCCTAGAATGTAGATTATCAGGCCCTGGGGATTTATTGGCCTTTAATCCCATCAATTTCCCTAACACCATTTCCCTACAAATACTGATTACTTTCAGTTTCTCCCTTTGTTCCCCATGTTCCGCGACATCTCTGGGAGGTTATTTGTGTCCTCCTTTGTGAAGACAGAACCAAAATATGTATTTAATTGGTCAGCCATTTCTTTGTTCCCCATTATAAATTTCCCTGATTCTGACTGCAAGGGACCTACGCTTGACTTCACCAATCTTTTTCTCTTCACATATCTAAATAAGCTGTTACGATCAGTTTTTATGTTCCCTGAAAGCTTACTCTCATATTTTATTTTCCCCTTCTTAATTAATCCCTTTGTCCTCCTTTGTTGAATGCTAAACTGCTCCCAATCCTCAGGTTTACTGCTTTTTCTGGCCAATTTATATGTCCTCTCCTTGGATCTTATGCTATACCTAATTTCCCTTGTTAGCCACTGTTGAGTCACCTTGTTTGTTTAATTTTTATGCCAAACTGGGATGAATAAATTCTGTAGTTCATCCAAAATCAACCCTTTCAGTGACATTCCCCAATCAATCCTACCCAACTCACGCCTCATAGCATCGTAGTGTCCTTTACTTAAATTCAGGACCCTAGTCTCTGAGTCAACTACTTCATTCTCCATCTTAATGAAGAATTCTATCATATTATGATCGCTCCGACCCAAGGGGCCTCGTACAACAAGATTGCTAATTAATACTTTCTCATTACATAATACCCAGTCTAAGATAGCCTGATCTCGGGTGGTTCCTCGACATATTGGTGCAGGAAACCATCCCATAAACACTCCAGGAATTCCTCCTCCACAGTATTGTAACTAATTTGGTTAGCCCAATCTATATGTAGATTAAAGTCACCCATGATGATTGCTGTGCCCTTATTGTAGGCTTCTCTAATTTCCCTCCTAATGCCATCTCCAACCTTCACATTACTGTTTGGTGGTCTATATACCACTCCCACTAACGTTTTCTGCCCCTTGGTATTTCTCAGTTCTATCCATACAGGTTCCACATCATCAGAGCTAATATCCTTCCTTACAATTGTGTTAATCCCTTCTTTAACCAGCAATGCTACCCCACCTCCCGTTCCTTTTTGCCTTTCTTTCCTGACTATTGAATACCCCTGGATGTTGAGTTCCCAGGCTTGGCCACCCTGGAGCCATTTTTCCGTAATCCCAATCAAATCATATTCATTTACCTCTATTTTGCGCAGCTAATTCATCCACCTTATTATGAATGCTCCTCGCATTAAGACACAAAGCCTTCTGGCTTGTTTTTTTAACGCTCTTAGACCTGTTAGAATTATTATTTACTGTGGCCATGTTTGATTTATACCGCTGATTTCTCTGACTGCCACTTCTGTTTTTCTCCTTCCTATCTTTTGCTTTTATCCTTGTTTCCCTTTCCTCTGTCTCCCTGCTCAGGTTCCCAAACCCCTGCCATTTTAGTTTAATCCCTCCCCCAGAGCAGTAGCAAACACTCCCCCTAGGACATCAGTCTCGGCCCTGCCCAGGTGCAAACCGTCCGGTTTGTACTGGTTCCACCTGCCCCAGAACTGGTTCTAATGTCCCAGGAATTTGAATCCCTCCCCCTTGCACCATTCCTCTAGCCACGTATTCAGCTGAAATATCATTCTATTTCTACTCTGACTAGCACGTGGCACTGGTAGCAATCCTGAGATTACTACCTTTGAGATCCTATTTTTTAATTTACCTCCTAACTCCCTATAATCAGCTTTTAGGACCTCATCCCGGTTTCTACCTATATCGTTGGTACCTATATGCACCACGACAACTGGCTGTTCACCCTCCCCTTCCAAAATGTTCTGCAGCCGCTCTGAGACATCCTTTACCCTTGCACCAGGGAGGCAACACACCATCCTGGAGTCTCGTTTGCGGCCGCAGAAACGCCTATCTATTCCCCTTGCAATAGAATCCCCTATTACTATAGCTCGCCCCCTCTTGTTCCTCCCGTCCTGTGCAGCAGAGCCACTCCTGGTGCCAGGATGTTGGCTGCTGCTGCTGCCTTCCTCTGATAAGCCATCCCCCTCAACAGCATTCAAAGTGATATATCTGTTTGAGAGGGGGATTTCCACAGGGGACTCCTGCACTACATGCCTGCGCCTACTAGTTTGTCTGTTGGTCACCCCTTCCCTATATGCCTGCCCAACCTTTGCCTGCGGTGTGACCAACTGCTTAAACGTGATATCCACGATGTCCTCAGCATCGCGAATGGTCCAGTATGTATCAAATCGCAGCTCCAGTGCCACAATGCGGTCTGTCAGTAGCTGAAGCTGGATACACTTCCTGCATACATGGTTGTCAGGGACACAGGGAGTGTCCCTGAGTTCCCACATAGCGCAGGAGGAGCATACCACGGGGACGAGCTCTCCTGTCATGACTTACCCTTTAATTAATTCAATTTAAATTAAATCAAATCAATCCTACCAATTACACTACAGTTAAATGATATCATTAAGGGCCCTGGTTTACCAACAGTCCCCGCTACACAACAGAGAGCTTAGAAATGATAAACCACAGAGTTAAAGTTTAAAAAGACGGAAATACTCACCAACCAATCACTTACCTGCTTTCTGGCGACGTCACACTTTGCTAACATTTTACTTCTCTCCCTCCCTCTGAGCTCGGAGACTGGTAATCCTACCTGGTCTCTGCCGCCTCTTTATAGCCTCGCCACCGAGTCTCCCGCAGGTTTGCAGCTGCCGCCGCTCTGAAGCCTACCTGGTCTCTGGCACCTCTTTATAGCCTCGCCACCGAGTCTCCTGCAGGTTTACTGCTGCCGCCGCTGTAAAGCCTACCTGGTCTAAGCGGGGAGCTGGTTAATCTCTGACGTAGAAAGGAATTAGGGGACACACATACAGCGTTGTATGATGTTGAGTAGCTGGAGGCTCGTATGGAGCAGTTGGGACAGTCTCAGTGCAGGAGCTGCATTGTGTCTGGATGTAACCGCCCAGAACACTTGGTGTTCAGAAGCTGAGAGCTGCAGTGGAGTCAGACACTGACACTGTGTGTATCACTTGTATTCATTGTGGCTGTTCTTAATTATCATTAATTGAGAGATAAAATTGCACTCTTTGGTGTTTGCTACCTCACCTGTTCTAGGTAGTATTTATAAGCGATACTTTTTCTTCCTACACCCAAGTATTTAGAGTCATTGGGGGAAAGGTTCAGTTGCTTTGTGCCTACAATTAGTGCCTTCGCAGAGCAACTTGCGCCCGGGCGTGGCGATGCTTCCGGCGCTCAAGAAATTGACCAGAGATTTTGAGGAAAGTACATACCCAGGGGTGGTGATGGGAGAAGTTTGGGATATTGACTGAAAGGTATAATTCTATGAGTATGACTATGTCAGGCTGATGCCTGACTAGCCAGTGGGACAGCTCTCCCAATTTTGGCCCAAGTCCCCAGATGTTGGTGAGGAGAACATTGCAGGTTCGACTGGGCTGGGTGTGACATTGTCGTGTCTGTAGCCCGTCCCGAAGGCGATGCTGGGTGGTCCGCCTGGTTTCATTCTTATTGTTTTTCGTAGCTATTTTTACAACTGAGTGGCTTGCTCGGCCATTTCAGAGGGCAGTTAAGAGTCAACCACATTGCTGTGGGTCTGGAGCCGCATATAGGCCAGACCAGGTAAGGACTGCAGTTTGGTTTGGATTATATCTGTGTTCCAGTGAGGTGTGTGGGGGATATCAGTGTTCCTGTGAGTGCGTGCAGTATATAAAAGTGTTACACTGATGGATTTGCTGTGTGTCCTGGAGTTACAGTTACTTTTGTGAGGTAAATCAGAGTGTTACAATGAAGGGTGTGTGGCATGTTGGAGGATTACAGTAAGATTTGTGGGGCATATCAAATGTTTGCAGTAGAGGTGTGGTTTATATCAGATTGTTACAGTGAGGATTTTGGGGTATATCAGAGAGTGGTAAATTGAGTGATGTGGGTGTATCAGAGTGTTACAGTCATTGGTCTGGTGTAAATCAGAGCGGTAGTGAGGGGTCTGGGGCATATCAGATTGTTACATGAAGTGGTTGGGGCATATCAGTGTGTTGCAGGGAGAGGAATGAGGTTATCAGTGTTTTACAGTGATGGGTGTGTGGTATCAAAGTGTGCTACCATGAGGTATATGGGTTGTCTGAGAGCGATATCTTTAGGTGACTAACCAGAGCTCAGGGATTCGGAGTTTGAGGAGCAGCTGGAGTCACTTCAGAGCATGAGGGAGGCTGAGAGATTTCTGGACCGTACGTTCCAGGAAGTGGCCACCCCACAGGCAGAGGCAGTTCACGATAGTAATTGGGTGACCATCTGGAAGAGTGGGATGAGGCAGGAAGTACAGGAGTCTTCAGGGTGTGTGTCACTCTCAAACCGGTATGCAGCATTGGAGACTGCTGTGAGTGATGACACCTTGAAGGAGTACAGTCCAGACCATGGAAGCAATGGGCAAGGTACTGCACAGTGCGGAACAGCAAAGTGTAGAAATGCAGACATTATAGGAGATTCCATAGTTAGGGGGACAGACAGGCATTTCTGTAACCGTCACCATGAGTCCCTCATGGTGTGTTGCCTCCCTGGTGCCAGGTTAAAGGACTATTATGGAGAGGGTGCCGAATATTCTGCAGGGAGAAGGGAGTGAGCCAGAAGTCGTGGTACACGTTGGTACGAACGACATAGAGAGGGCAGGTATTGACATCCTACAGTCCGACTTTCATGAGCTACGGAGTAAGTTAAAAAGTAGGACCACAAAGATGGTAATCTCTGGATTACTCTCAGTGCCAATCTCTGGATTACTCCCAGTGCCACGCGCCAGCGAGAGTAGAAATAGGAAGATAGGGAGGATCAATGCGTGGCTTGATGCATGGTCCATGAGGAAGGGCTTCAGATACCTGGGGAATTGGGACCAGTTCTGGGGCAGGAGGCACCTATCCAAAAGGGACAAGTTGCAACTCAACAGGACTTGTACCAATGTCCTCAAGGGGAGGTTCACTAGTGTGGTTGGAGAGGTTATAAACTAAATTGGCAGGGGGGAGGTACCAGCATGTAGATGTAGAAAAGTGGAATTAGGGGCATAAAGGAGGGAGGATGTTGGATAGTACTAGAGAAGGCAGTAGTGCCATATTAGATACGAGCAGACTGAGAAGGATTACGAGGAATACAAAGACAGGTTTGGAATGTATAACTGCACAAAGTGTGGTGAATAAGGTTGGTGAGCTCCAAGCACAATTAGCTGTGTGAGAATATGATTTAGTGGTAATAAATGAAACGTGGCTTAAAATGGTGAGGACTGGGTTCTTAATATTCACGGATACAAGGTGTTCAGAAAAGATAGGGAAGGAAAAAAGGGAGGTCGGCTGGGGAGTACTGATTGGGGAAGACATTTGTAGTGCTGGAAAGAGAGGATGTCCTTGGGGGGCAAGGACAGAATCCATCTGGTTAGAGTTGAGAAGCAAAATGGGTAAGATCGGGCTATTGGGGGCATTCTATAGACCTCCAAATAGTGAGAGAAAGAGGAGAAAATCTTCTGGGAAATCACCAGAGATGTGCAAGAAAAATAGTGGTGATATTGGGGGACTTATTTACCAAATATCGATTGGGATAATGCTAGGGTAAAGGCAAAGGAGAGGGAAGAATTTCTGAAATGTATTCAGGAGAACTTCCTTGACCCATATGTTTTCGGCCCAACTAGGAAGGAGGCATTGCTGGGTCTGGTGCTGGGGAATGAGGTGGGCCAAGTGGACCAAGTGTCTGTGGGAGAACACTTGGGTAAGTGTGATCATCATATCATAAGGCTTAGATTAGTAATGGAGAAGAGCAAGGAACAATCTAAAGTAGAACTTCTAAATTGGAAGAGGGCTAACTTTAAAGAGATGAGAGGGGATCTGGTGAGGGTATAATGGAAGTAAAGATTGAGGAGGATGTGTTGCAAGTACAAGCTAGGTACATTCCAACGAGAAGGCAAGTTAGGGGAACCAAAGCCAGGGCTCCTTGGATGACGAGGGAGAGAGAAAAAATGATGAAACGAAAAAATGGTGTATGATGCAAGTGAGAACCAGGCCAAACAGAATAAGTTGAGAGGGGAAATGAAGAGGAAGTTAAGACTGGCAAAGAGAGAATATGAGAATAGAATGGCAGTTAACATAAAAGGGAACCCAAAAATCTTCTACTGGTATGTATGTCGTAAGCGGGTAGTAAGAGGTGGGCTGGGGACTATTAGGGACAAAGAAGGGTGATGTATCCTTAGAGGCGCAGGGCAAGGCTAGCATACTTAATGAGTCCTTTGAATTTGATGCTTACTAAGGAAGAGGATGCTGACAAAATATAGGAGATGTAGGGGTAATGGATGAGGTGAACATTGATAGGCAGGGCGTACTGAAAAGGCTGGATATGTTTAGAGTGGATAAGTCACCAGGTCCAGATAACTTGCATCCCAGGTTGTTAAGAGAAGTGAGTGTGGAGATAGCGGAAGGGCTTGCCATAATATTCAAATTTTCCCTGGATGCGGGCGAGGTGCCAGATGATTGGAAAGTGGCAAAAGAGATAACATTGTTCAAGAAAGTGTGCTAGGACAGTTCTAGTAACCACACATCGGTCAGTTTAACATCAATGGTAGGTAATTTTTTAGAAACAATAATCGGGGGAAAAAAGAACAGGCACCTGGATAGGTTTACGTTAATTAAGGAGAGCCAACATGGGTTTGTAAAAGGCAGATCGTGTTTGACTAATCTAATTGAAATTCTTGATTAAGTAACAGTGTAGGTTGATACAGGGAATGCAGTGGATGTTGTCGATATTGATTTTAAGAAAGCATTTGACAGAGTTCTACAAAAAAGACTGGATAACAAAATTGAGGCTCATGGAATAAGAGGGTCAATGTCAGCTTGGGTAAGAAATTGGCTTAAGGACAGAAAACAGCAAGTTGTGGTAAATGACTGTTTTTCAGACGGGAGGATGGTGGACAGTGTTCCCCAAGGGTCAGTGCTAGGACCATTGTTTTTTTGTTATATATATATATATATATATCAGAGTAAAGATTGAAAATTTGCCGATATCATCAAACTTGGAGGTGTGGCATACAGTGAGGAGGTTACCAATTGACTGCAACAGGAACAAGTAGGCTAGCAGAATGGGCAGACAAGTGGCAGATGGAATTTAATACAGAGAAGTGTGAGTTGATGCATTTTGGCAGAAGGAATAGGGATAAGACATATACACTAATGTCACAGTTCTAAAGAGTGTGCAGGGACAGAGAGACCTGGGGGTTCATATGCATAGCGTTTTGTAAGTGGCAGGACATATTGAAAGACTAGTTAGCAAAGCATTTGGGATTGTGGACTTCATAAATAGAGGTATTGAGTACAAAAGCAGGGAAGTTATGCTGAACATTTATAAAGCTCTGGTTAGGCCACAACTAGACTATTGAATCCAGTTCTGGTCACCACACTTTAGGAAGGATGTGAACGTCCTTGAGAGGAGTTTTACCAGAATGGTCCCAGGGATGCGGGATTTTAGCTACAGCGTTAGATTGGAGAAGCCGGGGTTATTCTCGGAGCAAACGAGGTTGAGGAGTGATTTGATAGAGGTGCACAAGAATATGATGGGTTTGGATAAGGTAGACAGAGAAAGGCTGTTTCCATCAGCTGATGGTATAAGGTCTAGGGGACACAGGTGTAAGGGTTTGGGTAAAAGATACGGGGGGATGTGAGGAAGAACTTTTTTACACAGGGAGTGGTAATGACCTGGAACTCACTGCCGCCGAGGGTGTTGGAAGCGGAGACGATCAATGATTTCAAAAGGAAATTGGGTAGGCATTGAGGGAAATAAACTTGCAGGGCTACAGCGATAGATGGGGGGAATGGGACTGAATGGATTGTTCGACAGAGAGCCGACATGGACTCGATGGGCCGAATGGCCTCCTTCTGTGCAGTAATGAATCTGATGTATTGTAGGATATATCAGAGTTCTACAGTTAGTGATGGTGACTATATCAGGGTGTGTTACAGTGAGGCGTGTGGGTATATCATTGTTGGAGTGAGGGTTGTGGCGGTGGGATATATCAGTGTTTTTTGTGAGGGGTGTGTAGTACATTATAGATTTACAGTAAGGTTTGTGTTTATGCTGGAGTGCTGCAATCATGTGTGTGAGGTAAATCATACATATATAAGAACATAAGACATGGGAGCAGGAGTAAGTCATTTGGCCCCTCGATCCTGCTCCGGCATTCAACAAGATCATGGCTGATCTGATCTTGGCCTCAGCTCCACTTCCCTGCCCGCTCCCCGTAACCCCTGACTCCCTTATCTTTCGAAAATCTGTCCATCTCCACCTTAAATATATTCAAAGACCCAGCCTCCACAGCTCTCTGGGGAAGAGAATTCCAAAGATTAATGACAATCTGAGAGAAGAAATTCTTCCTCATTTCCGTTTTTAAAACGGTGCCCCCTTATTATGAAATTATGCCCCTTACTTCTGGATTCCCCCACGAGGGGAAACATCCTCTCTGCATCTACCCTGCCAAACCCCTTCAGAATCTTATATGATTGAACAAGATCCCCTCTCATTCTTCCAAACTCCAAAGAGTATAGGCCCAACCGGCACAACCTTTCTTAATAAGACAACACCTTCATCACACACACTATCTCACAAACACACACACACACTCACAAGCAACACAGATATCATTGTTATAGTGAGTCTGTGAGATATCATAAAGTGTTAAAGTGATGGGTGTGTACTGTATCAGTGCTTTACATTGAGGGGTGAGGTTTATATCAGTGTGTTATAGTGCGGGATGTGGGTTATGTGGTAAACCACTGTTTGTATTCCACTGTGTACATGCCTATACATGTCTCGGCTGACTCCTCCCACGAGTCCAGGTTTAAAGGTGACTGCTCCACAGTCCCTCTGTATTCTGGACCGGTCGACCAGTCGAGGCACACCTTCATTCTCTTGTTAATAAAAGCCTGTTAATTACTCGCTTAATCTCAGTCTTTTGAGTTATTGATAGCGCATCAATTTTATTAACAAGATTTTTATAATGGAGAAGATCCTCATACCAGCATGCCTGGACTTAGATCATCGGGAGGCGGACTATTCCACCAAGTTTACTCCCTGGCTTAGGTGTTTTGAAAAATTTCTGGTCGCCTCCGCTGAAACGGTCAAATCGGACGAGGACAAACTGGATGTCCTGACCTCCAAAGTGAACTACCGAGTGTACTCGATCACCCAGGACGCGACCTCGTACGCGGATGCTATCAAGCTCCTCAAGGACCAGTACACGCACCCAGTGAACGAGGTGTACGCTAGGCACCTCCTGGGGAGTCGTAAACAACAACCTGGGGAATCGACCGAGGAATACCTTCAGGCACTGTCTGTCCTTGGCCGGGCCTATGGTTGTAAGGATGTAAAGGCCGCCGTGTACACAGAGGAACTTATCCGGGATGCTTTTGTAGCGGGCCACAGGTCCAATTACACCTGTCAGCGACTGTTGGAGCAGAGTGACCTCGATCTCAACAAGGCCTCTGAACTCGCACTATCATTGGACACAGCCTACCGGGGCATGGACGCCTACTCCTCTGCACCGTGGACGCCATCGGGAACGACAGCCTGGGACATGGTAGGACCGTCTCATAGTGCTGGGCCACCCCAGCCACATCCCAGCAACGGCCCAACTACCGCAGCAGTGTCCCAAGGCCAGACAGCAGTGCCCCAAGGCCAGAAATGCTACTTCTGTGGCCAGGCCAAACACCCCAGAGCGCGCTGCCCGGCGAAAAATGCGATCTGCTCGGGCTGCAGGAAGAAAGGACACTACGCCAGCATCTGCAGGGCCAAAGCCACCCCGAACCCCAGCAGCGGCGCATGTGGGCCGTGCGGGCCGCCATCATGGGCCTCCCCAGCCATGTGCGAACCACCGGAACAGCAGCCATTTTGGATGCCTCCAGCCACATGGGGATCATGGACGCCGCCACCTTCGATGACAGCCGGGACGCAGCAGGCCCCCAACACCGCCTCATCTGATACCCGCAGTGACACACCGACCCCTATGCTGGCCTCCTTTACGCTGGACCAAGCGAGACCGCACCAGCTGGCCTGGTCCACAATGGACATTAAGGTAAATGGTCATGAAACAATCTGCCTTTTGACTCTGGGAGCACGGAGAGCTTCATCCACCCCGACATGGTGCGGCGTTGCTCTCTCCCAGTCCTGCCTGTGCACCAGCGGATTTCTATGGCCTCTGAGTCCCAGTCGGCGGACATTGGCGGCTACTGCGTGGTGACACTCATAGTAGACAGGACTTTGTATGATAATTTTAAACTTCTGGTCCTGCCCCACCGCTGCGCTGCCGTTCTACTGTGGTTAGATTTGCAGTGCCACCTTAAAAGTGTTACGATGGTGTATGGTGGACCCCTCCCCCCACTCACAGTCCGCAGCCAGCAGCTTCCAAATTGCCCGCCGTGCACCAGGTGCAACCTCACCACACTCAGAGTCACCCCCCCCACTGTTTGCTAACCTCACCCCCGACTGTAAGCCCATCGCCACAAAGAGCAGGCGATACAGTGCCGGGGACAGGGTTTTCATTAAAACCGAAGTGGAGCGGCTCCTGAAGGAGGGGATTATTGAGGGCAGCACCAGCACCTGGCGAGCCCAGGTTGTGGTCGTTATGACCGGCGAGAAGCAGCGCCTGGTCATCGACTACAGCCAGACAATAAATCGCTACACCCTGCTGGACGCTTACCCACTCCCCCGTACAGCTGATATGGTCAACCAGATCGCGCAGTGCCGCTTCTTCTCGACCACTGACCTGAAATCAGCGTACCACCAGCTCCCTATCCGCCCTGAGGACCGCCAGTATACTGCCTTTGAGGCAAACGGCCACCTCTATCACTTCCTTAGGGTTCCCTTTGGCGTCACCAATGGCGTCTCCATCTTCCAAAGGGAGATGGACCGGATGGTCGATCAAAATGCGTTGCAGGCCACCTTCCCATATCTGGGCAATGTGACCATCTGTGGCCATGACTTGCAGGACCATGACACAAACCTCGAAAAATTCCTCTGCACCGCCAAACTCCTCAACCTGACGTATAACAAGGAGAAGTGCATATTCCACACAACCCGCCTCGCCATCCTTGGCTGTGTGGTGGAACACGGAGTCATCGGTCCTGATCCCGACCGGATGCGTCCCCTTATGGAACTCCCACTGCCCCACTGCCTCAAGGCCCTGAAGAGGTGCCTAGGGTTTTTCTCTTATTACGCCCAGTGGGTCCTCTACTATGCGGACAAGGCCCGTCCACTGATCAAGTCCACCTCTTTTCCCATGACGGCAGAGGCCCGCTTAGCCTTCCACCATATCAAGGAAGACATTGCCAAAGCCACCATGCACGCAGTGGACGAATCCATCCCCTTCCAGGTGGAAAGCGACGTGTCCGACTTTGCCCTGGCCGCTACCCTCAATCAGGCGTGGAGACCTTCTTTTCACGAACCCTCCTGGGCCCGGAGACCAGACACTCTGCCGTTGAGAAGGAGGCCCAGGCTATTGTGGAGGCTGTGCGTCATTGGAGGCACTACCTGGCCGGAAAACGATTTACCCTGCTCACTGACCAGCGTTCAGTTGCGTTTATGTTTAACAACAAGCAGAGGGGCAAAACCAAAAACGACAAGATCTTGAGGTGGAGAATCGAACTTTCCACCTACAATTACGAGATCTTGTACCAGCCCTGGAAGCTCAATGAACGCCCGGATGCTCTATCGCGTGGCACCTGCGCCAGCGCGCAGATCGATAGACTGCGGGCCCTCCACAATGAGCTCTGCCACCCGGGGGTCACCAGGTTCTTCCACTTCATCAAGGCCCGCAACCTGCATTACTCCATTGAGGAGGTCAGGACCATGACCAGGAACTGCCAAGTCTGTGCTGAGTGCAAACTGCACTTTTATAGACCAGACAGGGCTCAGCTGATAAAAGCCACTCGCCCCTTCGAGCGACTGAGCGTTGATTTTAAAGGGCCTCTTCCCTCCTCTGACCGCAATGTGTACTTCCTCAACATTATTGATGAGTACTCCCGTTTCCCGTTCGCCATCCCCTGCCCGGACATGACCAGTGCCACGGTCATTAAATGTCTGAACGACCTCTTCAACCTGTTCGGTTTCCCCAGCTATATCCATAGCGACCGGGGCTCATCGTTTATGAGCGACGAACTCCATCAGTACCTGCTCGCTAGGGGTATTGCCACAAGCAGGACCACCATTTACAACCCCCGGGGGAACGGACAGGTGGAAGGAGAGAATGCGACAGTTTGGAAGGCCGCCCTGCAAGCCTTAAAGTCTAGGGGCCTTCCGACCTCCCGCTGGCAGGATGAGCTCCCCGATGCGCTCCGCTCTATTCAGTCACTGCTCTGCACTGCCACTAACGCCACCCCTCATGAGAAAAAGTTTGTCTTCCCAAGGAAGTCCACATCGGGGACATTGCTACCGCCATGGCTGACGTCCCCAGGGCCGGTCCTACTGAGAAGACACGTGAGGACCCATAAAATGGACCCCCTGGTCGAAAGGGTCGACCTCCTCCACGCCAACCCCCAGTATGCTTACATTGCGTACCCAGACGGGCGGGAGGACACAGTCTCCATACGAGACCTCGCACCCTCGGGGGCCGCAGTAACCCACTACCCACTACCACCCCTCCCCACGACCCGATATCCAGCCCCAGCAGACGGTGGGCCTGGGCCCTGTGACCCGCTCGACACCTACGAGGACTACACACCAGTGCCCCAGCCTACGCGGGACTCGACGCCGGAAGCCTCACTACCCCTGCCGTCGCCACGTCGATCACAGCGGCAGACAAGACCTCCGGGGAGACTCCAATACACTAACTTTTAATACACTTCACCCCGCCGGACTCATTTTTAAACAAGGGGTGAATGTGGTAAACCACTGTTTGTATTCCACTGTGTACATGCCTGTACATGTCTCGGCTGACTCCTCCCACGAGTCCAGGTATAAAGGTGACTGCTCCACAGTCCCTCTGTATTCTGGACCGGTCGACCACTCGAGGCACACCTTCATTCTCTTGTTAATAAAAGCCTGTTAAATGCTCGCTTAATCTCAGTCTTTTAAGTTATTGATAGCGCATCAGGTTATAACAGTGTTACAGTGAGGGTTGTGGGATATATCAGTGTTATGGTGATGGGTGTGGGGTGTATCAGTGTTACAGTGAAGGGTATGGGTATATAAGTGTTACAGTGCTGGGTGTGATGTATATCAGTGTTACAGTGTTGGGTGTGGGGCATATCAGTGTTACAGCGAGAGGTTTGTGTTATATCAGTGTTAAAGTGATGGATGTGGGGAATATCAGTTTTACAGTGATCGGTGTCTGGTACATTGGAGTGTTAGAATCATGGGTGTGGTGTATATCAGAGTGTTACAGTGATGGATGTGAGGTATATCAGTGTTGCAGTGATGGGTGTGGGGTATATTGGAGTGTTAGCATCATCGGTGTGATGTATATCAGAGTGCGACAGTAGAAAGTGTGGGGCATATCAGAGTGTGAAGTGAGGGGTGTGGGGTATATCAGTGTTACAGTGAGGCATCTGGGGCATAACAGACTGTTGCAGTGTGGATTATATCAGTGTGTAACTGTCATGGGTTTTTGATATGTGCAGGTGTTATAGTGAGGCGCATGGGCTATATCAGTTTGTTACAGAGAGGGTTGTGTGGTATTTCAGAGTGTTACAGTGGGGTGTGTGAGGGATATCAGAGTGATACCGTGTGGGTTATGTCAGTGTGTAACAGTCATGGGTTTTTGATATGTGCAGGTGTTACAGTGTGGGCTGTGGGGTGTAATGCTCAGTGACATGTCATCCTGGGATGGTACACTAGGTGGAGCTGTATGTATATAAGAGTGGGCTACCCACGATGCACTAGGCTACCCACAAGGCAGTAGTCAAGATGGATGCTGTACAAGTCCACATGGCTGAATAAAGTGACTGGCTCAAGCTAGCTGTTCATAAATAGAATGTCTATTTATATATGAACATAACATGGTACCAGGAGTGGTAAAATCTGCTGAATGTTGTGAAACACGACATGGAGAATTTGAAGCCAGCGGAGGGTTTGAAACTCACAGGGAATGTCGACTGCAATTGGCGGACTTTCAAACAACAATTCGAACTCTACATTGCAGCCATCGGGTTCGGTACGATGCCAGATGCAAGGAAAATAGCATTGCTGCTTACGGTTGCAGGCCGACAGGTGATAGAGATATCCAGAGGAGAGCAGAGAAAAGTTGGAAGCTGTGCGAAAGAAATTTGATACACATTGTTCTCCCAAAATGAACGAAACCTATGAGAGGTACGTGTTCTGGTCATGGACACAGCAGCAAATGAGACTTTTGATAGCTTGGTGACCAATCTGAAACTGAAAGCACAGACATGTAATTTCTCTGAGCTGAAATCATCCATGATTCGTGACCAGATTGTGTTTGGTATTCATGATAAAAAGATCAGGGAACGTTTGTTGAGAGAAACCGAACTAACATTGGAAAATGTTGTGAAAATATGCCAAGCCAGTGAGCTAGCTCAAAAGCACGTGAAGACTTTCACTGAAATTAATAATAATGCGATTGTAGTAAGTGATAATGCTGCTGTCGGTGCTGTGTCCTACAAAAGGGAAGAAACCTGGTCAGAACAGAAATGAAAAGCAATTGGAGGAAGGAATTTTTAATTGTAAACGCTGTGGTTACAAACACCAGTCAAGACAATGCCCAGCGTTTGTGAAAATGTGCTCAAAATGTAATGGAAAGAATCACTTTGCCAAACAATGCTTTTCAAAAGTAAAAGCAAAGAAAGGGCAACAAGTCAATGTGATTGAGGACACTGATTTAAGTGAGATATTTTCTGTAGGAATGGTGTCATGTGACAATATCAAAAAGGATACTGAAAATGTGCAGCCCTCAGGAATCGACAATGCTGAACATAAAGTTAATGCAGTAAAGAAGACAAATGGATGATCCCACTGCAGGTAAATGGAGCATTAGTTACATTGAAACTAGACACTGGGGCAAAAGCAAACTTAATCAGTATGAGTGACATTAAAAATATGAAAGAAAAGCCCAAAATACAGAAAAAGTCAGTACTACTGAAGAACTATAATGGACAGAAAATAGATAGCTTAGGTGTATGCAGACTTAAAGTGACAGTCAAAGACAAAGTGCATCATCTCATGTTTTCTGTTGTGGCTGAAGGACTTGATTCACTACTAGGTGACAAAGCTTGTGAGGACTTAGAACTGGTCAAGAGAGTCTACCGTATAAACCGTGCCATAAGCAGACCAGATGACTCACTGGATTCTGTAGTGAGTAATTTCCAGGATGTATTCAAAGGATTTGGAGTTCTACCATTCACCTACAAGATCCAGCTAAAGGAGGATGCTCAGCCAGTGGTACATGCTCCATGGAGAGTTCCAGCACGCCTGCGTGACCGGCTCAGGAAGGAACTGGACAGAATGACCACTCTAGGAGTCATCAGGAAAGTCAAAGAGCCAACAGACTGGGTTAACTCCATGGTATGTGTAAAGAAAAAGAACAATAATCTAAGAATATGCATGGATCCAAAGGACTTAAATGCAAACATAAAACATGACCACTACCAGATTCCCAAGCGAGAAGCAATCACCAGTGAAATGTTAGGTGCCAGGTACTTCACAAAGCTCGATGCCTCACAAGGATTTTGGCAACTAAAACTGGCTGAAGAGAGCACCAAGTACTCTACCTTCAACACAACATTTGGCAGGTATTATTTCCTCAGAATGCCTTTCGGGATAATATCTGCATCTGAAATCTTTCATAGAGCGATGGAACACATAATTGAAGGTCTGTAACCAGTTTGGGTCTATATTGATGACATCATCATCTGGGGCTCCACGCTGAAAGAACACAATGAAAGACTGACTAAAGTGCTACAGAGCATATGCCGGAATGGCCTGAAGCTCAACAAGGCCAAGTGTCAGTTTTGCGTCCAGGAAGTCACTTTCCGAGGAGATAATCTATTTGGTAAAGGAATAGCGCCAGATATGGAAAAAGTAAACGCTATACACAACATGCCCCGACCCACTGACCAAAAAGGAGTGCTACGCATCATTGGGATGATAAACTTCATTGGAAAGTTCATTCCAAACTTGTCAGCCAAGACAACCTGTCTGTGAGACCTGCTGCATAAAACAAATGAGTTCGCATGGACAGAAAGACATGAACAAGAGTGGAGGAACCTTAAAACAGTGCTGACAACCACACCTGTACTCACCTTCTTTGACCCAACAAAGAGAATCAAAGTGTCAACGGATGCATCAAAAGATGGCCTAGGCGCGGTCTTGCTACAAGCAGAGGGTGAAGATTGGAAGCCTGTTGCCTATGCCTCCAGGTCTATGACTGATTCTGAGTGTCGATACACCCAGATTGAAAAGGAATGTCTAGGCTTGGTAGTTGGACTAGGAAAGTTTCATGGCTACATATATGGAATTCCCACCTTCACAGTTGAGACAGACCACAGCCCATTGGTTGCCATCATAAAAAAGAACCTGAATGAGATGTCTCCAAGGATTCAACGTCTCATGATGAAGCTGCAAAGATATGACTTTGAACTGATCTACACACCAGACAAATACACAGTGTTAGCAGATGCACTATCCCGAGCACCCATAATGAGTCATGTGAGCTCTACTGAGGAAGACGTGGATGTTCATGTGAATATGGTCACTTCTGCGCTGCCCATGTCAGACACAAAATCAAGCAAATAGCAGAAGAAACAGTAAAAGATACAGTGTTACAAACAGTAATAGAGAATATTCATCATGGTTGGCCAAAAGGTTCCTGTCCAAAGTACTTTCACATAATGTCAGAGTTGAGTGTCGCAAGTGGACTATTACTAAAACAGAACAGAATAGTCATTCCACAGACTCTACGTCAAGACATGCTCAAAAGGATACATGAGGGACACCTCGGAATTGAAAAATGCAAAAGGAGAGCAAGAGACACGGTTTATTGGCCTGGCATAAAAAAGGACATTGAGAAAATTGTAGGCAAATGTGAGACATGTCAGAAACACCAAAACAAACAAGCAAAGGAACCAATGAAATTAGTTGACTTACCAACAGCACCATGGCAAAATGTTGGTATGGACCTTTTTCATTGAATGGTAAAGACTATCTCATAGTGATTGACTACTACTCTAACAATCCTGAGATGGCGCTGCTCTCAAGCACCACTGCAAGCAGTGTCATAATGCATGTGAAATCCATCTTCGCCAGACATGGAATTCCGAGGATTGTCATTAGTGACAATGGTCCGTGCTTCAACTGTAAGGAATAGCAACAGTTTGCAGCACAGTATGACTTTCAGCACATCACATCCAGTCCTTTGTATGCTCAGTCGAATGGTAAGGCCGAGAAAGGTATTCAAGTTCTCAAGCAGATACTGAAGAAAGCAACAGAAAGCAAGCCTGATCCTTATCTTGCCCTGCTGAGCTACCGAGCCTCAGCTTTAGACTGTGGTTCTTCACCTGCTGAACTCCGAATGGGCCGGAAGTTGCGCACCACGCTACCCTGCTGTGCAAAAGAAAAGCAGAGTAAGGAACTAAGACAGAGACATCAACTGTTAAAGCTGAAACAGAAATCATTCTATGACAAGTCATCCAAAACTCTGAAACCATTGACAAGGGATGATGTTGTCAGGATTGAGGATCCAGATGCATGGTACAGGAAAGCTACAGTTCTTGAGGAAGTAGGACCAAGGTCATACAGTGTTAGAACTGAGGAAGGACAGATTCTCAGGAGGAACCGCCATTCCCTTCTGAAAGCCTCCTGTTGCTCCGATGCGGATTTTCCTACAAGTAGCTGATCCCAGTCCATTTTGGCCAGATCCTGCCTTATCCTATTAAAATCGGCCTTCCCCCAATTTAGAACCTTTATTTCCGGCCCATCCCTGTCCTTTTCCATGACCACCTTAAATCTTACCATATTATGGTCACTATCACCAAAGTGCTCACCTACTAGCACTTTTTCCACTTGGCCGGCCACATTCCCTAGAATTAGGTCCAGTACCGCCCCCTCTATTGTAGGACTTTCTACATGCTGGCTCAAAAAGCTCTCCTGGATGCAGTTTAAGAATTCTACACCCTCTGAGCCTTTCACACTCTGACTATCCCAGTTAATATTGGGGAAGTTGAAATCCCCCTTTATTATTACCCTATTATTTGCACATTTCTCCGAGATTTGCCTTCATATCTGTTCCTCTATCTCCCCCTGACTGTTTGGAGGCCTATAGTACACTCCCAGCAAAGTGCTTGCCCCCTTTTTGCTTTTAAGCTCCACCCATATGGCTTCATTAGAGGACCCTGCTAATATATCATCCCTCCTTACTGCAGTAATTGATTCCTTAATTAATATTGCGAAACCCCCTCCTCTTATACCTCCCCCTCTGTCTCGCCTGAAGATTCTGTACCCCGGAATATTGAGCTGCCAGTCTTGCCCCTCCCTCAACCATGTCTCCGTGATAGCAACAATATCATACTCCCATGTGTTTATCAACACCTTCAGTTCATCCTCCTTATTTGCAAGACTCCTTGCATTAAAATAGATGCCATCCAGCCTTGCCCTTATATATTTGCACTGTCTACCAAGCTGACTTGTTTTATTCTCTATAATTGGCAGCACATCACCCCCTATTTCAGCTCCCCTCTGTATCCCATCCCCCTGCCAAGTTAGTTTAAACCCCCCCCCCCAACAGTGCTAGCAAACCTCCCCGCAAGAATATTTGTCCCGCTCTGGTTCAGGTGCAACCCGTCCGACTTGTACAAGTCCCACCTTTCCCAGAAGCAGGCCCAGTGATCCAGGAAAGTAAAACCCTCCCCCCTACACCAACACTTTAGCCACGCATTCATCTGCTCTATCCTCCCATTCCTATACTTACTAGCACGTGGCACTGGGAGTAATCCAGGGATTACAGCCAGTGGCGATTCCCTTGGTCGCTACTACTGCAGCGGACGTATCCAGGGCGTCTATTTCATCGTGGGTGGCCCGGTTTGGGGTGCCATCTGACATCTCCTCTGACTGAGGTCCACAATTCACGTCAGAGTTGTGGAACGCAGTTGCACAGGGCTTGGGTACCAAGCTGCACCATACCACCGCTTACCATCCGCAAGCGAACGGCCTATGTGAGAGGTTTCATCGGTCTCAAAAGGCGTCCCTCTGTGCCAGCTTGCGTGGTCCCAACTGGGTGGACAGCCTCCCTTGGGTGATGCTAGGCCTCCATACAGCCCCCAAGGATGACCTCCAGACTTCATCGGCTGAGTTAGTCTACGGTCAAGCACTTCGAGTACTAGGGGATTTCCTCCCTCCACATACAGAACCGTGGTCGCCTGCTCAGCAGCTCCTTCAGCATCACGAGGTGGCAAAGAATTTCCTGCCTATTCCAACCTCGCATCACAACCTGCAGAGGCCTCATGTTCCAGCAGAACTTATGAGTTCCGAGTACGTTTTTATTCGGCACGATGCTCATAGAGATACACTCAGACCACCTTATGCTGGACCGTTTCATGTCATCTCAGCGGGAGAGAAATTTTTCACAGTCGAAGTGGGAGGTAAGTCCGATACCATCTCTATCGACCGACATAAACCAGCCCATCTGGATCGGAGTGAACCAATTGTTGCTGCACAGCCACCTCGCCATGGACGACCACCGTTGGCTGCTAGGCCAGTTGTGCAACAGCCTACCATTGAACTGCCTGCTTCTGCCTCATCCTTGCCTACACATTCTGCTACTGTTTCCTCCACCCCAGATGCACCGCTTCAGACACAGTCAAGCACCGGCTCATCTCCCAAAGTTCCACCATCTGAAGTTCGTAGACGTTTGGGCAGAATCATTAAACCTCCTGTTCATTTGACGCTGTCTGTTAAAGAGAATTCTGGGGTGGCGCCTGTGGCGGAGCCACCAAGAGACACTGGGCAATCAGTAATCATTCCTTTAACGACCATGTCGTGCAGCTGTGGACTGCACCTTTAAACTGTATGTAGTTTCTTGCATTTTCGCGCGATGACGTCATGACGCCGATCACGTGACCACCAGTTGGCGCGGAGAGCGTGATGACGTCGTGACGTCATGTTCCAGTATTTAGTAGCAGTCTCAAGAGGCTGTGAGGCTGCACAGACCTGTTTACATCTGCTCCTGTAGTTTTACCAGTTAAGTTGTTTGTTTATTAAACTTGGTTGTTTTGTTTCACTGTGTCGAACTTCATTATTCGGATAGGAACTTCCGTTCCTACAGTATCAATATAGGTAGAAACAGGGATGTGATCCTTCAGGCAGATTATAGGGAGTTGGGAAAGAGGTTAAAATGAGGACATCGATGGAAGTAGTCTCCGGATTATTCCTGGTGCCATGCGCTGGTGAGGATAGAAATAGGAGGAGAGAGCAGATGGATGCGTGGCTGAAAAAATGGTGCAGAAGGCAGGGCTTCAGGTTCCTGGGGCATTAGGACAGGTGCTGGGGGTGGTGGGACCTGTACAGGTCGAACAGGTTGCACCTCAACAGAGACGGAAACAATGGCTTTGTGGGGACGGGGATGGGGAGTGGGGGCTGCTTGTGCTCTTCGGGAGGGCATAAACGTTTTTGGCTGGGGGATGGGCACAAGGATGTAACATAAGAAAGGGGAAATAAAGTGCTCAAAGAATTGGGTGAGGCAGAGAGCACTAAAGTAAGAAATAGTCAGCTATTAGGGGGGTTGAACTAAAAGAGAGTACAAGAAGGTCTAAGATAGGCTTACAGTGTGTGTATGTGAACACATGAAGCGTAGTCAACAAGGTAAGTGAGCTGCAGGCACAAATAACCACATACAAATATGATGTTGTGGCAATAACTGAGACCTGCCTCCAAAAAGGACAGGATTGGGTTTTAAATATTCCTGGTGATAAGCTGTTCAGGAAAGATGCAGAAGGGAAGATAGGAGGTGCTGTGGCAGTATTGGTAAAGGAGAATGTTACAGTACTGGAGAGAGAGGTTGACCTGGAGGGGTAAAGGGCAGAATCTATATGGCTAGAGTTAAGAAATAATAGAGGTGCTTTTACACTCCTCATTGTAAACTATCAACCACCCAATAATGGGAAAGATATCGGTGGCATAGCACGGTGGCATAGTGGTTAGCACTGTTGCCTCACAGCGCCAGAGACCCGGGTTCGAATCTGGCCTTGGGTGACTGTCTGTGTGGAGTTTGCACATTCTCCCCGTGTTTGCGTGGGTTTTCTCCGGGTGCTCCGGTTTCCTCCCACAGTCCAAAGATGTGCGGGTTATGTTGATTGGCTATGATAAATTGAACCTTAGTGTTAGGGAGATTAAATACGTGGGGTTACGGGGATAGGGTGGGATATGTGTTGGTGTAGGGGGTACGGGGATCGGGTGGGATATGTGTCGGTGCAGGCTCGATGGGCCGAAATGGCCTCTATCTGCACTGTGGGATTTCTGTGGATTTCTGTGGATATGGAGTAGCAAATTTGCAGAGAAATTACAGAGGTGCAAGAAATATAGATTAGTGGTAATGGGGGACTTCAACTATTCTAATATAGACTGGGATTGTAATAGTGTAAAGGGCAGAGAGGGGGAAGAATATCTGAAGTGCTTTCAGCACATTCTTGATCAGTATGTGTCTGTCCTGAAGAGGGAGGAGGCAATGCCGGATTTGGTTCTGGATGTTGTATCCGTGTGTTAATGAAGATACGGAATGAAGGAGTTGATTTAACAAGTGTTTACTGAACAAAGTCTGGAGGTGAACTAAACTATAAAAGACGCTATACAGCTTATATACCCGAGTGGTCAGTACTGGTACTACAGTACACAGGGGCTTCAAAAAAACATAGTTCCTCTTAAAGGTACATACACTACAATTCCTCCCCTTTTAGATAAATAGTACATAACATTTTAAGTAATCATTAATTAACATTTTTACAAGAACAATAATCTACACATTTGCTGAAGTTAATCAATTACAAATTCAGTCTCTCTGGAGGCTTCCTGACTCGGTCCAGATAACGCCTCGGTGGTGTAGCAGGTTTCGGTGGTGTAGTAGGTTCTTTTGGCAAGGTCGATTCGGCTTGAATGCCAGTGTCGGGTTCATCTGGTTCCAGCATCACCGGATCGGAGGTAGATACTATGGGTATCTCTGCTTCATCATTAGACATATATAGTTGTGGTGCAGGTTGTCCCTATTCGGATGACTCTATGATCTGGTCAGCATGGTGCCTTATAATGCTTTGTCCGATGTCCACGCTATACATCAGCGGTCCTAGTCGTGTGCAAATAGTTCCAGGCTGCAATTTATCGGTACGGTAGTCGCGGGCCAAAACTTGTTGACCTAACTGGAAGGTTCTAGTTGGCCTTTCATTCATGCCTTGAAATTGACGGTTCTCTACGTCCCTTCATATGTTTGGCTTGATCAAATCCAACTGGCATCTTAGTCTTCAATTGAAAAATATCATGGCGGGGGTTTGGTGTGTAACCACATGTGTTGCATTCCTGTACGCAAACAAGAAGTTATCTACCTTATGTTGTAGATTTATGTCTTCATTACCCATGGCCTTTATGGCCTTCTTAAAGGTCTGGACAAACCTTTCAGCTCATCCATTGGTGGCGGGATGGTATGGGGTGGACATGTAGTGCTTAACCCCATTGTTTTATAAGAACTTCCTGAATTCTTCGGATACAAATTGTGGTCCATTATCAGAACAGATCTGTTCAGGCAGCCCATTCCTGGCGAAAAAGGTCCTTAATACTGTGATGCTTTTTTCCGTGGTGGTGGAGGACATCTTTATTACCTCCGGCCACTTGGAGTGTGCATGAACCGCGGTTAAGAACATTGAGTCCATCAATGGACCAGCAATGTCGATATGTAACCGTTGCCATGGAGATGAGGGCCACTCCCATGGATGTAGAGGGGCTTGTGGTGGGGCGTTTTGGACCTTCTGGCATCCTAGACAGCTCTTGGTCATTTCTTCGATGTCTCCATCGATACCTGGCCACCACACAAACGCTGTGGCTCAGTTCTTCATTTTCTCTCCACCCAGATGCCCTTCGTGAAGCTCCTTTAGCACTTTATCCTGGAGTTTGGGTGGAATCACCCCTCTGGATCCACACATCAAGGTTCCTCGGCACACTGACAGCTGTTCTCTTCTTTGCGAGAATGCTTGCAACAGTGGTTCGCCATGTGATGGCCATCCCTTCACCGTTAAATCGTAGACTCGTGAGAGAGTCGGGTCAATTCTCGTTTCCATTTCAATGGTAGAATTTGTCACTGGTACATATTCCACTGTGGTCGAGTGGGAACTCTCCACTGGGTCCACTGTCGGTGCCTCTTCTAATGTTGGCAATGGTAGGCGCGATAAACCGTCAGCATTCCCATGCTGTTTTGTTCCTTTGTATTCTATGTCATATCGGTGTGCCCCTAGGAAAAGGGACCACCTCTGTAGCCTTTGCACTGTCATAATGGGGACGCACTTTATAGGGTTGAATATGGAGACGAGGGGTTGATGGTCAGTCAACAAGATAAATTTTTGTCCATGTAGGTAATGGTTGTATTTCTTCACCCCCCACACCAGGCTGAGTGCCTCCCTGTCGATCTGGGCATAGTTACGCTCAGCTGAGTTCAATGAGTGTGACGCAAAAGCTATCGGCCGCTCCGAGCCATCAGGGAATCTATGCGCTAATACCGCTCCCATGCTGTAAGGGGCTGCATCGCACGCCAGTCTGATTGGCAGTGATGGGTTGTAATGAGCCAACACTTCCTTGGACGTGATCAAGCCTTTGCATTTATGGAAGGCACGTTTACAGTCTTCGCTCCATTTCCAAATTACTCCCGTTTGTAGCAGTGCGTTAAGAGGGTGCAGAACCGTTGACAAGTTCGGTAAGAATTGATGATAGTAATTTATTAATCCCAAGGAAGGACCTTAATTGTGAGACATTTTCAGGCGCTGGGGCTTTTACGATCGCTTCAATTTTTTCAGGTGACTTATGCAACTCTTCTTCGTTAATGACATGGCCACAATATGATATTTGTTTCTGGAAAAATTCGCACTTGGGGCGATTTGCTCATAGGCCCCGTTCCCTCAGCCTCGTGAGCACCTGCTCCAAATTGGCAAGGTGCTCGTTGTCATTTTCTCCTGTTACAAGGATGTCGTCTAGGTAGCATTGAGTCCCCGGAATCCCTTGCAGGACTTGCTCCATAGCTCTTTGCCAGATAGCTGTAGCTGATGCTACTCCGAAAACCAGTCGATTGTACTGGTACAGGCCTCTGTGTGTGTTTATCGTGGGATACTTTTTAGAGGCCTCCTCATCCTCCAACTGTAGATATGCCTGTGCCAAGTCAATTTTGGTGAAACGTTTCCCTCCAGATAGTGAGGCGAAAATATATTCTATCCACGGAAGAGGATACTGTACCGTGTGAAGGACCGGGTTTACAGTCACCTTGAAGTCCCCACAGATGCGAATCTTTCTCTGTTCTTCAGATTTATCATTATTCAACGTTTTCTTCATGACCGGGATGATGGGTGTTGCCCACTCGCTCCAATCTACCTCGGATAATACGCATGCTTTTTCCAAATTCTCCAGCTCTGCCTCGACTGCTGGACGAATTGCGTCTGGCACCGACCTTGCCTTAAAAATCTTGGGAATTGCCGCATCTTCCACTTTTATTGAGGCGGTGGCGCCTTTCAGGTTTCCTAGTTCCTGTTGAAACACTTCTTTGGCGTTAGCCAAGATTTCTTTTAATCGTCCAGGTATGACGTCATCATCATTTTTTTTCTTACTGGTCACCGTCAGTGCCTGAATGGAGTGCTAGTCTAAACGTATCTTTCTGATCCATTCACGTCCCAACAACGGTGGACCACCATCTTGCAGAACGTATAAATACAACTTCTGTATATCCTTGCCGTTGTATACAACAGGCACCCTTATTTTCCCTCTGGGGTATACTTTCTGCCCCATATATGTCTTCAAGATAATGGATGTGTCTTTCAAAGGTATATGTGGAAATAGCCGCTTGTAATCCCGTCGATTTATGACGGTCAGAGCTGATCCTGTATCAAGCTCCATTTTAACTGGGGACCCCGCTATCGTGAGGGTAACCCAAATGGTCTGGTAATCTTCTTCGGCAATTACATTATGTACCTTGAGACAGCTTAGTCTTTTGTTTCCGGAGTCGCTATCACTCTTCTGGTCTTCGGAGCTACTGTCTGTCATCATTTGTACCTTTCTGTACTTTTCCTTATTGACCTTATTACTGTTGTGGTAAACCACTTTTATCGTTCACTATCGTTACACTATAGTTATCACTGTTATATCGTTACTCTATGGTTATCACTGTTCACACTGTTGTATCACTATACGAGGTCGCCTCTTGTCACGCTGCTATACCTGGGCTGACCACTGCTGACTCCGCCCATGACTCCACCTACCTGCCCAGGTATAAAGGTAGTCGACTGGCTGGCATTCCTCCTTGTTGTATCCGATCACCCACGAGGGTGGGCTCTGTTATTTAGCCAATAAAAACCTATAGTTACTTTCTTAACTCGTCGCTTTTCATTGGATGAATTGATAGGTATATCAATTTTATTGGCTAAATTTTAAAATGTCGACACCTGAGCAGTCAAACGACCAGCCAAGCGACCAGCCAGACACCCAGCTACAACAGCCACAGCAGCCAGCCTGGCTGCGAGCCCTCAGACCACCGTACCTGGATCTAAACCCACAGGCACCAAACTCAGCCCTCGACTTCGAACACTGGCTGAGCTGCTTCGAAGCCTACCTGGGAGAATCCGGCGTGCCTCAGAAATCCATGCTAAGAGTTCTGAACGCCCAAGTGAGCCCCAAAGTATTCGCACTCATCCGGGACCTTAAAACATACGGGGACGCCATCAACCGGCTGAAAAGACAGTACCAAACCCCGGTAAATTCCATGTATGCCAGACACCTCCTAAGATCCCGCCCGCAACAGCCAGGAGAGCTCGTGGAGGAATTTTTACGGGTGCTACAAGCACTCGGCAGAGACTGTAACTTTAAAGCGGTAACGGCGGCAGAAAATACTGAAGACAATGTCCGCGATGCCTTCGTAAAGGCCTGCGGTCCGAATACTCACGGCAAAGACTACTGGAAGCAAGGGACCTCGACCTGGACAAAGCTGCAGCCCTCGCTCTCTCTCTAGAGGTGGCCCATCGGGACCTCGAGGCATACTCAAGGTACTGTAACTCGCGACCCTGGGACTTGGGACCGACCCCGACCGCGATACCCCCCGCAGCAACCCCCCTGGGACCTACCTCAGCGTCGGCGTCCCGAACCCGATCAAGACCGCCACCCCCGGTACCGGCTCCGACATCGGACCACCGCGATCGGGCCGCCGGCTGCTTCTTCTGCGGCCAGGCGAAACACCCGAGGTCGCGCTGCCCAGCCAGGAACTCTACCTGCTCAAACTGCATGAAGAAAGGCCACTTCGCTAAGGCCTGCAGAGGTGGATCATCAGAGGCCAGCAGTGCCTCATGCGAGCTGTGGGGGCGGCCATCTTCCTTCAAGGCAACAGAGGCCAGCATCCCCACATGTGAGTCATGGGGGCGGCCATCTTTGATACAGGCAACCGACACCAGCAGTGCCTCATGTGAGTTATGGGGGCAGCCATCTTCTCCGCCATTTTGTCCAACCTCGTGGGAGACGCCAGTTTACCCACCACGCCCGACCGCCACCGTGCCTCTAGACCCGACTACCGCCTCAACCGCAGACTACAACAACTCGCTCAGCTATACACTAGCCTCCGTCACACTGGACCAGGCCCACCCGCATCACCTGTCCAAGTCGATGATGGACATCAAAGTAAACGGCCACGCCATGACCTGCCTGTTCGACAGCGGAAGCACGGAGAGCTTCATCCACCCAGACACGGTGAGCCACTACTCCCTCCCTGTCCTGCCAACGTGCAACCGGATCTCGATGGCATCGAGGTCACACGCCACAGACATCAGCGGCTACTGTGTTGTGACCCTGTCGGTTAAGGGTACGGAGTATAAAAATTTTAAACTCCTCGTCCTGCCCCAGCTATGCGCTGCCGTCCTATTAGGCCTAGACTTCCAATCCCACCTCCAAAGCGTCACGCTAGCATACGGCGGACCCCTCCCCCCACTCACAGTCAACAACCAGCAGATTTTAAACCGCCCACCGCGTAACACCTGCGGCCTATCCACCCTCAAGGTCCCGCCACCTTCCCTGTTCGCTAACCTCACCCCCGACTGCAAACCCGTCGCTACCAAGAGCAGGCGGTAGAGCACCAGGGACAGAGCTTTCATTAGCTCTGAGGTGCAGCGTCTCCTGAAGGAGGGCATCATCGAGGGGAGCAGCAGCCCCTGGCGTGCCCAGGTCGTGGTCATTAAGACCGGCAATAAAAACCGCCTGGTCATTGACTACAGCCAGACCATAAACAGGTACACCCAGCTGGACGCATACCCCCTTCCCCGCATATCTGATATGGTCAATCAGATTGCGCAGTACCGGGTATTCTCCACCATCGACCTTAAGTCGGCCTATCACCAACTCCCTATCCACCCTGAGGACCGCCAGTATACAGCCTTCGAGGCGAACGGCCGCCTCTACCACTTCCTTAGGGTTCCCTTCGGCGTCACCAACGGGGTTTCGGTCTTCCAAAGGAGATGGACCGGATGGTTGACCAGAACGGGCTGCACGCCACGTTCCCCTATCTAGATAACGTCACCATCTGCGGCCGTGACCGGCAGGACCACGATGTTAATCTGGAGAGATTCCTCCATACGGCCCAACGGCTGAACCTCACCTACAATAAGGATAAATTTGTGTTTAACACCTCGCGCCTTGCCATCCTCGGCTGTGTAGTAGAGAGCGGAGTCATCGGCCCCGACCCCGAAATAATGCGCCCCCTCATGGAGGTTCCCCTCCCCCACTGTCCAAAGGCACTGAAGAGAACCCTGGGGCTCTTCGCCTACTATGCCAATGGGTGCCCAATTATGCGGACAAATACAGACCCCTCATGAAGTCCACATCCTTCCCCCTTACGGAGGAAGCGTGCGCAGCCTTCTCCCTCATTAAGGGAGACATTGCCAAGGCCACTATGCACGCAGTGGATGAGTCCATCCCCTTCCAAGTCGAGAGCGATGCTTCCGACTTCGCCCTAGCCGCCACCCTTAACCAGGAGGGGAGACTGGTGGCCTTCTTCTCAAGGACCCTACAGGGCCCTGAGATCCGACACTCGTCGGTCGAGAAGGAGGCCCAGGCGATTGTGGAGGCGGTACGACGCTGGAGGCACTACCTGGCAGGCAAACGATTTACCCTCCTTACCGACCAATGTTCGGCCACTTTTATGTTTAATAACAAGCTGAGGGGCAAAATCAAGAATGACAAGATCTTGAGGTGGAGCATCGAGCTCTCCACCTACGATTATGATATCTTGTACCGGCCAGGTAAGCTGAACGAACCCCCCGATGCTCTGTCACGAATTACATGCGCCAGCGCGCAAAGTGATAGACTTCAGTCCCTCCACAACGACCTCTGCCACCCCGGGGTCACCAGACTTTACCACTTCATTAAGGCCCGCAACCTGCCCTACTCCATCGAGGAGGTCAGGACCATGACCAGGAACTGCCAGACCTGTGCCGAGTGCAAACCGCACTTCTTTAGGCCGGACAGAGCAAGCCTGATCAAGGCCACCCGCCCCTTCGAGCGCTTGAGCATCGACTTTAAGGGGCCCCTCCCGTCCTCTGACCGTAATGTGTACTTCCTCAACATTGTTGATGAGTACTCCCGTTTCCCCTTTGCCTTCCCCTGCCCAGACATGACCAGTACCACGGTCATTAAATGCCTGAACGACCTCTTCGCCTTGTTCGGGTTCCCAAACTACATACATAGTGACCGGGGCTCCTCCTTCATGAGCGAGGAACTCCGTCAGTTCCTACTAGCGAGAGGTATTGCTGCAAGCAGGACCACCAGCTACAACCCCCGAGGGAACGGCCAGGTAGAAAGAGAGAACGCGACGGTATGGAAGGCCGTCCTCTTAGCCTTAAAGTCTAAGGGCCTGCCAACCTCTCGCTGGCAGGAAGTCCTCCCGGCAGCGCTGCATTCCACCCGGTCCCTACTTTGCACTGCCATCAACGCCACCCCCCATGAACGAATGTTTGCCTTCCACAGGAAGTCGACTACTGGAACCACGCTATCAACCTGGCTGACCTCTCCAGGGCCCGTCTTGCTGCGAAAGCACGTGAGGGCGCATAAAACGGACCCCCTGGTCGAGAGGGTGGACCTCCTGCACGCCAAACCCCAGTACGCCTATGTGGCATACACAGACGGGCGGGAAGACACAGTCTCCTTACGAGACCTCCCACCCTCGGGCACTCCGGAGACACCACCTTCACCCCCCCCACCACCCCCCCAATTCCAGACCAGGTAGACGGCATGCCGGAACCCCACGAGCCTTCGCCGACCACGCAGACACCAGCATTAACACCGGATAATGCAACACCGCCGCTGCGATGATCAGAAAGGCTTACGAGGCCTCCGGACAGACTGACATACCAGAACTGGTAGTACACTTCACCCCGCCGGACTCAAATCTATACAAGGGGTGAATGTGGTAAACCACTTTTATCGTTCACTATCGTTACACTATAGTTATCACTGTTATATCGTTACTCTATGGTTATCACTGTTCACACTGTTGTATCACTATACGAGGTCGCCTCTTGTCACGCTGCTATACCTGGGCTGACCACTGCTGACTCCGCCCATGACTCCACCTACCTGCCCAGGTATAAAGGTAGTCGACTGGCTGGCATTCCTCCTTGTTGTATCCGATCACCCACGAGGGTGGGCTCTGTTATTTAGCCAATAAAAACCTATAGTTACTTTCTTAACTCGTCGCTTTTCATTGGATGAATTGATAGGTATATCAACTGTCAGCGGATTTTTTTCCAGATCGGCATACACGTGCAATTTGTCCCATCTTTCCGCATTGCCTGCAGGCTTTGTCCTTGAACCAGCAGTCCCTCTGGTCATGGGTGGATCTGCCGCAGCGATAACATCTCTCGAAACCCCGTGTCATTTCATGGGTGCCGAAGTCGTGTGGCTTTTGCTGTATCTCTGCAGCTCCTCTTGCTGCTGCTTTGTATGATACAGCCACACTGAAAGCCTTGTCCAGTGTCAAATCTTTCTCAGAAAGTAGTCTTTTCTGTGTTCCTTCACTTAGGAGACCGCAGACGAATTTGTCTCGTAGAGAATCTGCCAGTCCTGTCCCGAATTGGCAGTGCTTTGACAGCTTTCGTGATTCGGTGAGGTAATCAGCGTTACTTTCATTCTTGTGCTGATTCCTCCTGAAGAATTGGAATCGTTCCACTATCAGCAGCGGTGTTGGGTTTAAATGCTCCTGTAGGGTATCAACAATCTCCTTAAAATTCTTGTCCATCGGTTTGGCTGGAGTGATCAAGTTTCGTAACAGCCCGTACGTCCTTGTGCCCATCAGATTTAGAAGTACCGATGCCTTTTTATCATCCAATACTTCATTCGCCTTGCAATATACCTCCACTCTTTCCACATATGTGGTCAAATCCTCTATATCACTATCGAAAGCAGTAATATTGCCAGTCTTAGGCATCCTGTAAAACAAAAATGGCGCCCTCCACGCTTTCCCTTCATCCCTGCCGAGTCAAGATGGCGCCTCCCACACTCCCCCGCCGCTGCTGCTGCTGCGAACGCTGTTCTCTGCGGTTTTTATGTACACATATATTTTAAACAGTTTCTCCATCACTTGGAGAATCGTTCCCGTCGGACTGTCTGGGACTTTCCCCTCCCTCTGCTTGGTCCGAACGCCGACCTGCTTTGCAGCACCGGCCGTCTCCTGAGTGCTCCACCCTCTGTCCCTGTTGGCCTCTGCCTTCTTACTCGCTGCCCGGCCGCGCTGCATAGCCACCCGATCGAGCCCCAGCCCGCTGCCCAGGAAGGATCAGTGCATTACCTGCCACCAGCCCGTTTAGCTGGTGAAACCACAGTTTTTTTTTTTTCTTCGACCTTCGCCTGAGGAATCGATCACCTTGAGGTGCTGCCGAATTGCAGGTAAGTTCATTTCTAACTCGTCGCCACTGTTGTATCCGTGTGTTAATGAAGATACGGAATGCAGGAGTTGATTTAACAAGTGTTTACTGAACAACGTCTGGAGGTGAACTAAACTATACAAGACGCTATACAGGCTTATAAACCCGAGTGGTCTCTACTGGTACTACAGTACACAGGGGCTTTAAAAAAACATAGTTCCTCTTAAAGGTACATACACTACACTGGGGAAGAAGGTTGGTCAACTGGAGAAGTGTCAGTAGGTGAACATTTAGGGAACAGTGATCATAGTATCAGAAGGTTCAGATTAGCTATGAAAAAGAACAGGGAGCGATCTAGAGTAAGAATGTTTAACTGGGGGAAAGCCAATTTCAATTGGATGAGAGCGGATCTGACTCGGTTTAACTGGAATCAACGATTCGCAGGAAAAACTGTGGTAGAACAATGGGCTGCCTTTACAGATGAAACAATTCGGTAACAGTAGAGGCACATTCCCGCTGGGGGAGAGATAGTGCAACCAAAGTCAGAGCTCCCTGGATGATGAAACAATTAACCAATAAGATGAAGCAGAAAACGAGTGTGTATGACGGATGTTAGGTTGCAACTACATCAGATAATCAGGTTTTATACAGAAAGGTCAGAGGAGAAGTGAAAAAGAAAATAAGAGGGAGAAAGAGAGGGTATGAGAACAGAATGGCAGCCAACATAAAAGGAAATCCGAAAGTCTTCTATAGGCATATAAATAGTAAAAGGGTTGTAAGGGGAGGGGTGGGGCCGATTAGGGACCATAAAGGAGACCTATGCATGGAGGCAGAGGGTATGGCCGAGGTAAAGAATGACTACTTTGCATCTGTCTTCACCAAGAAAGAGGATACTGGCATAGACGTGGTGAAGGAGTAGGCATTGGAGACACTTGATAGGATAAAAATTGATAAAGAAGAGGTATTAGAAAGGCTGGCTGAACATAAAGTAGATAAATCACCAGGACCAGATGGGATGCATCCTAGGATGCTGCGGGAATTGAGGGCGGAAATCGTGGAGGTACTGGCCATAAAATTCCAATCCTACATAGATATGGGTGTAGTGCCAGAGGACTGGAGAATTGCAAATGTTACACCATTGTAACAAAAAGGTGTAAAGATGAACCCAGGCACTGCAGGTCAGTCAGTTTAACCTCGGTAGTGGGGAAGCTTTTAGAAACTGTAATCAGGGATAAAATTAACAGTCACTTGGATAGGTATGGATTAATTAAGGAAAGCCAGAATGGATTGGTTAAATGCAAAACGTGTTTATACAAATTGATCGAGTTTATTGATGAGGAAACAGAGAGGGTTGATGAAGATAATACGGTTGATGTAGTGTACATGAATTTCTAAAAGGCATTCCACAAAATGCCACATAATAGGCTGGCCAGCAAAGTTGATGCCAATGGAATAAAATAGACAGTGGCAACATGGATACGAAATTTAGCTAATTGACAGGAAAGAGAGAGTAGCTGTGAATTATTGCTTTTCTGACTGGAGGAACGTTATACAGTGGTGTTCCCCAGGGGTCACTTCTAGGACCATTGCTAGTCTTGATATATATTAATGACTTGGACGTGGGTGTACAGGGCACAATTTCAAATGTGCACATGACACAAAACTTGGAAATATAATGAACATTGAGGAGAATAGTGATAGACTTCAAGAAGACATAGACAGGCTGGTGAAAGGGGCAGACACGTGGCAGGTTAAATTCAACGCAGAAAAGAGTGGAATGATACATTTTGGCAGAAAGAACGAGGAGAGGACATATCAACTAAATGGTACAATCCTTAAGACGGTGTCCGAACAGAGAGACCTAGGGTAAATTTGCACAAATCGTTGAAGGTGGCAGGGCCGGTTGAGAAAGAAGTTAAAAGGCTTACGGGATCCTGGGCTTCATAAATAGAGGTATCGAGTACAAAAGTGTCAAATTTATGTTGAACCTATATAAAGCACTGGTTCGGTCTTAGCTGGAGTATTGTGTCCAATTCTGGGCACCGCACTTTAGGAAGGATGTGAAGGCCTGAGAGAGGGTGCAGGAAACATTTACGAGAAAGATTCCAGGGATGAGGGACTTCAGTTACATTTATAGACTGGAGAAGCTGGAGTTGTTCTCCTTGGAGCAGAGGAGATTTGATAGAGGTGTTCAAAATCATGAGGGGTCTAGACAGAGTAGATAGAGAAAAACTGTTCCCATTGGCAGAAGGGTTGAGAACCAGAGGACACAGATTTAAGGTAATTGGCAAAAGAACCAAAGGCGATGTAAAAAAAACTTTTATTGACAGCGAGTTGCTAACATCTGGAATGCACTGCCTGGTGGTGGATGCAAGCTCGGTCTTAACTTTCAAAAGAGAGTTGGATACTGTTATGACTTCTAGCGCTCGTAGTGCTTTGTAAAGACGACTCTGGACTCGGTAGTTTGTAATTATAAACTACTGTTTTATTTGAGTTGTAATGGCTGCCTGCCGCATGGTGCGGGGTGATATTTCCAAGTGCCATTGTGTGGCGCCTGCGCACTACTTTCATAGCAATGTAGTGCTGCTACACTTGATTTGAGTGTCAGTACACTTGTACAATGTAGTCCCAACATAACTATGTAACATCCCTCTATCCCAACAAAACTAATTACATCGATTTCTATTTTACAATGTTTCCAGTTGAATAACGTTAACAAAATACAGAACGTGAGCTTTCTTTGCTCAATTTATATACAGATATTTGTCCATGTTATTTTACTGTTCTGTGCGAATTATAATTGTCTTTATAATTATTCGCGGTACCGCTCAGGTGGTTGTATGTTACTCCTCCATCTTGTGGACTTGGCTGTAATTATTCCTTTCTGCGGTGTTTTGGTGTGTTCTTTTCTTTTTGCCGGTGTTGTCGTGTTTGGCTCTGGAGAGTGCATGCTTGCAGTTGTTGTATTTGAGGTGTTTGTTTCTGGCATTATATTGTTTTCCGTGTCTGGTACCGTAACTGCTGTTAATGTTGTCTGCTGTTTGACAGCTTCAGGTGAGGGTCTGATATGGATCCTGTTTCCCCTGTATTGGTTTCCAGGTTATGTCTCAACCAAGTAAGGTCTTGGAGTATCAGCTTTTCCAATAACCTTGGCTGGACTCCATGTTCTCAACAACGGATCTTGTATATGCACTGATTGCCCATTTAGCAGCTCCGGTAGTGGTTTTGCATGCTTGTTATAGTGTGTGCTCCCCGCAGCTTTTGTTTCCATCAGCTTCTGCCGAACGTCCTCTTGGTCCTGGGGAGGATATATCTTTGCTGGTAGAGTTGTTTTGTATTTTCTACCGTTTAGTAGTTCTGCTGGTGATTTTGAGTCGGCTCTCAAAGGTGTCGATCTGATTGCCAAATGGGCGAGGCCTTGGTCTTCTCCCATCTCCTTGATTTTAATGAGAGCTCTTTTGACTGTTTGGATCTGTCTTTGTGTCCCCTTGGGTATTATGGGGATGAGGCAATTATTTTAAATCCGTATTTTCCAGCCAGTGCTCTGAACTCGCTGGAGGTGAATTGTGTCCCATTGTCACAGATGACCTTCTCTGGGATGCCCTGTACTTCGAATAAGTTTTTCGCAATTTTTGTGATTGTTGTGGCTCTCATGTCGTTTATCCTTCTGACAAAAGGAAATTTTGAGTAGTAGTCTGCTACTATGATGTACCACTCCTGGTTGCACAGGAACAAATCTGTTCTGAAAGTGTGCCATTGTCTCGGGGGTACTTCCATTTGAATCATCTCCTCCTTCTGCTGTGTGTTTCGGTATTTCTGGCATATGCAGCATGTGGAGACCATTTGATCTATGCTTTTGTACATGTCTATCCAGTACACAGCTGATCTGGCTCTTAGTTTACATTTCTCCATCCCCATATGGCCTTGGTGTATTCAGCGAAGAAGTTCCGTTTGCATCGTTTTTGGTATTATGATTCTTGAGCCAGCAATGAGAACACCGTCCTCCACCCAGATGTCATCTCTGATTGTCCAGTACTGTCGGATTTGGTTTTGTACCTGTTGGATCCTCTCCGGCCACCCCTGTATTACCTGTTGCATGAGTAGTAGCAGCTCCTCTTCTTTACCAGCCTCCTCTTGAATTTGGCTAAGCTTTGTGGGAGTAACATTTACGAGGTAGTGTATTTTTACTGTCAGGCCCTTCATCTCGTGTTTTTCGTGTGGTGACAATCGAGACAATGCTTCCGCCAGTGCCATTTCTTTTCCTGGCCGGTATTATAATTCGAAGTCGCAACTTTGGATTCTTAACAATAACCTTTGCAGCCTTGCTGGGGCCTTGCTTAGGTTTTTCTTGTAAATTTGTTCGAGTGGACGATGGTCACTCTCTACCTCGAATTTTCTTCCGTATAAGTAGGTGAGGAACTTTCTGCCACCGTATACTACTGCCAATAGCTCTCTTTCAATGTCTGCGTGTCTTGTCTCTGCTGATGTCAATGCCTTCGATGCAAAAGCTATTGGTTTTCCTTCCTACACGAGGGCTGCCCCTAGCCCCCTGGTAGAGGCATCTACCTGTAGGGTGACAGTTTTTTTTGTATCGTAATAAGACAGGCTGGCTTCTTTACATAAGAATTCCGATAGATGTTTGAAGTTCCTCTCATGGGATTCTGACCATTGCTATTCGGTGTCTTCTTTTAGTAATTCTCTTAAGTTCGCTGTGTAGTCTGACATGTTCGGCATGAAAGAGCTCATATACTGGACCAATCCAAGGTAGCTTCTCAGCTCCTTCCTGTCGTTTGGAGGTTTCATCTCTGCTATCGCCTCGACCTTTATGGGATTAAGCTTGAGACCCTCCGGTGTGTAGATCATGCGAAAATATTTGCATTTCGTACTTTTAACGATGCACTTCTCGGCGTTCAGCTTGATGCCAGCCATTCTGGTGCACTCCATGGCCTCGTGCAAGTGCACGTCGTGCTCTGATTCATTTGTTCCATAACCTTGGATGTCATCAGTGATTCCAATGGCTCCTTCACAGCCTTTGTATGTTTCATCGATCTTTTGTTGGAAGATATCTTTGCTGACTTTCAACCTGAATGGCAGCCGCAGGAATTTATAATGCACCAATGGTATATTAAAAGTCGTCACGTTAGATGATTCTTCATCCAGTTTTACGTTCCAGTAGCCGTTTCTGGCATCCAGTTTGCAGAAGACTTTGGCTCTTGCCAGTGCTGCTGTGGTTTCTTCTAATGTTGGTGTGGGGTAGTGGTCCTGCTTTATTGCCTGGTTTAAGTATTTGGGGTCCAGACAGATTCTGAGCCGCCCGTTCGGCTTTTCCCGTACCACAATCGAGTTTACCCAGTCTGTTGATTCAGTGACCTTTGCGATTATTTCTTTCTCTTTCATTTCTTTTAGTTCGGTGTATAATTTTTCTTTTAGCTCGCTGAGTATTTTTTTTGGAGAGTGGATGACGGGTTTTACCTCTGGATCTTTTGTTATATGGGTCTTGAACTCCCCGAAGCATCCTACAGTGTAATCAAAACACTCTGGATACATGTCCATCAAATGTTTCGTGTCCATGATTTGTGGACGATTTTCCAGTGGGGTGCTGCTGTCGACTTTCACTGATGTTTTTGTTAGTTCGTGGTTTACCGAGATTAACCCCAGCTTCCCGCAGCTGTTTAATCCCAGGATCACTAGTCCCTCGGAGTCGGTCACAAAGAACATGCAGTTGATGTTTCTGTTTTTGTGTGTTCCTTTTATATAGGTTGTTCCGATTTGTCTGATCTCGCTCCCCACATACGCTGTCAACGTGACGTTGTTTGCTTTTAAAAATCCTCTTTTCGGGTATCTATCCTCGCCCAAGTTTTCGGGGAAGATCCTCTGGTATAGCCTCAGTGGAAGGATGTTGCTCTGAGCTCCTGCGTCCAACTTTACTTTTAGATTGACGGTTGTGGGCTGTCCTTCGATCCTCTTTTTAATCTGGATGATGGTGTGCCATTCTTTCTTTGGAGTGCTTTCCACTCTGGACGTTTCATGTAAGAGAAACATTATGGTTTCAATGTTCAGAGCTTTGTCGTACCCGCAGTCTTCGTCATCTTGCTCACCCATGTTATGGATTTTGTTTTTCTTCTGTTGGTTCTGCTGTCCACCACAGCTTTTGGTGTGTAGCCCTTCTCTTTTAGCTCTGCACATCTTTTGGCAGTGGTTTGCTTTACCACACGTGTTGCAGCTTGTTCCATACGCTGGGCATTTTCTTCTGTCTGTGTAGTCGTGTTGTCTTCTGCAGTTTCTACACGTATTCTTCCCGCTGTCATATCCTTGTTTTTGTGTGCTGTGCTTTTCACGCACTGCATCTACTCTGTGATCCAGTTTGGGAGTTGTCCGCACATCAGCCGTATGAGTATACAGCATTTTCATCTGTTGTTTTGTGGCTTCGTGAGCCCTCGCTGTATCTATGGCTTCTGATATTCTGAGCTTTTCTTTTCCTATTAGTTCTTTTTGCACTTCTGTATGTGCCAATCCCCATATTAATTGGTCTACCAGCCTTTCTTCTAGTTCCATAAACTTGCAAGTGCTGGCTTCGTTTTTTAATCTCATCAGGAAATTGTCAGCCGTTTCACCAGGTTCCTGTCTTAAGCTTTGGAATTTATACCTGTGTATGCAGTGGTTTGATTTAGGCTCGAGATGGTTACTGAACTTTTTATTAATCTCCATAGGTTTCGTTTTATCCTCTTCGGATAAACTCCAGCAGTTATAGAGATCTAAGCCTTTTTCTCCCGCCCACAGTAGAATGTAGCTGACTTTTTCCTCATCGGAGGAGCCTTTCAGGAAACTTTTAAATGTAAGCTCGCATTTTGGCTTAAATTTCCGGAAAGCTTTCACGATATCGTCGGCTTCCCAATTCATGATGGGGAGCATATTCGCGGTCAGTGCATTGGACGACGCCATTTTAGCTGCCCGTACGCTTCACGGTTAAAACGCTGCAGAGTTTACTTTTAAATTTCTTTCTTCAATCTGATATCATTTTTATTTGCATATGTTTTACTCACTTATACCGCTGCCACCATGTTATGTCTTCTAGCGCTCGTAGTGCTTTGTAAAGACGACTCTGGACTCGGTAGTTTGCAATTATAAACTACTGTTTTATTTGAGTTGTAATGGCTGTCTGCCGCATGGTGCGGGGTGATATTTCCAAGTGCCACTGTGCAGCGCCTGTGCACTACTTTCCCAGCATCACAGTGCTGCTACACTTGATTTGAGTGTTAGTACACTTGTACAATGTAGTCCCAACATAACTATGTAACAGATACGTTTCTGAAAGAAAAAAACTGCAGGGCTATGGGAAACGGGCCGGGGAGTGAGACTAGCTGAGAGTCGGCATGGGCTCGACGGGCCGAATGGCCTCCTTCCCTGCTGTAACAATTCTATGATTCTATAAGGAGACATTAGGGCAGGTGACCTTAAGCTCTATCAAAGAGATAGGTTTTAACGAGCGTCTTACAGGAGGAGAGAGTGGTAGAGAGGCGGAGGGGTTTATGCAGGGAATTCCAGAGCTTAGGGCTTAGGCAGCTGAAGGCACGGCAACCAATGTTGGAGGGATTAAAACCCGGGATGCTCAAGGCCAGAATTCGAGGAGTGCAGAGATCTCGGAGGGATGTGAGGCTGGAGGAGATTACAGAGATAGGGAAGGGCGAGACCAGGAAGTGATTTGAAATCACTGCAGCAATACACACAAGCGCACACTCACAATGACATGAACTATAGTAATATCCATTAAGAGGGAGGAACTTTCATCATCAGTAGAAAGTTGGGTAGTTTTGTTGTGCTCCAAAACTAAGACTAACAGCCTCACTATTTGCTTTCTTACCAGTGGGAGACCGAGGATGTCTACAACAGTGATGAGGATCCCTTCTTCGATCGGACATGAGCTATTGAAAAGAAGAGGCTCAACAGACTGAAGAAAGCTGGGAAAGTGGAGGAGAAAGTGGAGACTTGCGACTCGCTGGTAAAAGCCTAAAGTTTTTATTGAATGATGTGCACAGCCCCATAAAGAACATCATTCTTCAGAGAAGAGGCAGATAAGGGCTCCGTGAAGAGCAGATACTTCGTGTTTGGGGAAGGGGAAAGGGAATCATTGGCAGCATTGTTCCCAGGTCATGTTGCACAAATTCAGGTACCTAGTTCATTGTGGGAATAATGGAAACCCCTGCCCAGGAGATAATACACCAGATAGATAGAAATAAAGACCACCACTGATCTCTTTTCGTTCATCCAGAAAGAGCTGGCAATTCCTCTCCCCAAGCCACAGCATCTAGGTTTCTCCAATAATTCTGGGATGTTTGCCTCCACGACCCTACTCATTCCATTCCAATCCATTGAATTGATTATTCTTCATGTAAAGAACCTGTTGATATCCGTCCGAAATATGGCTTTCAATAGTTTCAATCTATTCTCCTGACATGGGAAGTCATTCAGTTTGGTTGGAAGAACGAGGAAAGGCAACATAAATTAAGGTAAAATTTTAAAGGGGTGGAGGAACAGAAAAACCGTTGAGAAAACTGTTAAAAAGGCATACTAAATCTTTGACTTTATAAATAGAGGCATAGGGTACAAAGCAAGGAGGTTATGCTGAACATCTATAAAACACTGATTAGGCCCCAGATGGAGTATTGTGGGCAATTCTGGGCACCACCCTCAGGAAGGATGTCCAGGCGATGGTGCAGAGGAGATTTACTAGAATGGCACCAGGGATGAAAGACTTCAGCTAAGTGGAGAAGCTGGGGTTGTTCTCCTTAGAGCAGAGAAGGTTAAGGGGAGATTCGATGGAGGTGTTTAAATCCATGAAAGTTTTCGATATAGTAAATAAGGAGAAACTGTTTCCAATGGCAGAAGTGTCAGTAACCAGAGAACACAGATTGAAGGTGATTGGCAAAAGGTGAGATAAGATTTTTTTATAGGCAGGAAGGATGGAAGGTGGGAATTCGGCGCAGGGAGTGAAGAGGTGCTGAGTAACTTAAACCCAAGGGCAACAGTAAATTGGTCAATAATGAGATCTATGAGGATAACTTGAAATTAACTAAATAAAGGATAACAACATTAAAAGGGTTCTGAATTACATTACATAAAAATCTGTTATACATACATAATTAAATAGTAAATAGGAGAAAGGGGATACTAAAATAAAAACATATTTATAATCCCATAAGCAGATAGATTTTGAAGTAAAATGATGGTACAGCTGAAACCTGCTGCCTGCAATTCCTGGACCATGTGAGAACTCCAGGATGCATCATCTGTCCTGGATAACCACGTGTGCAGGAAGTGCCTCCAGTCACTCGAACTCGAGCTCAGGGTTTCTGAGCTTGAGCGGCAGCTGTAGTCACTGCAGGGCAGACGGGAGGCTGAGAATTTCCTGGAACACACGTTCTAGGAGCCGGTCACCCTGTAGCTACAGAGAGTTCAACAGGATAGTAAGTGAGTGGCCAGCTGGCAGGGTAGGAAGAGGCAGGCAGTGCAGGAGTCATCCGGGGGTGTGGCACTCAAACCGCTTTCCAGTGCTGAATACCAGTAAGGGTGACGACACCTCGGGGCACAACAGACTAGAGCACATCCATGCCACAGTGGGGCAAAACACTGCACAGGGGTCACAGCAAAATGTAGAAATACAGTGGGCATTGGGAATTCGATAGTCAGGGGAACAGACAGGGTTTTCAGCAACCGCTATCGTAAGTCTCGCATGTTGTGTTGCCTCCCCACTGTCAGGGTGAAGGATGTCACTGAACAGCTGCAGAACATTTTCAGAGCGGAAGGCAACAGCCAGAATTCGTGGTCCATGTTGGAAACAATGAAGTAAATAGGAAAATGGTTGATGTCCTTCAGGCAGCGCTTCAGGAGCTTCGGATGAAGTTAAAGAGCAGGACCTCAAAGGTAATAATCTATGGCTTACTCCGAGTACCATGTGTTAGTGAGTATAGGAGCAGTAAGATAAGAGAGGGTAACATGTGACTGGAGAAATTGTGCAGGAGGGAGGGATTCAGATTCCTGGGGCACTTGAGGCAGGAGGGTCCAATGTCCTCACGGTTAACTAGTGCTGTGGGGATGGGTTGAAGCTGATATGGCAGTGCGACGGACACCAGGATGAAGCATTAGAGATTAGATACAAGTAACACAGCGAACTGGGAGAGGCAACTAGCGCTAGAGTGAAAGGTAATTCAGAAATAGGAGGGATTAGATGGGGGAAAATGCAGACTAAGATAGGTATGGAGTGAGTAATTACATGGAGTTGGGTAAATAAGGCTGCTGAGCTGCAGGCACAATTAATAACATGGGATTAGCATATAGTGACAATAACGGAGATATGGCTCAAACAAGAGGAGGTATGGAGACTTAATATTCCTGGCTGCAATAGATTCAGGAAAGATAGGGGAGGAATAAAAGGCAGGGTGGCAGTACTGATCTCATTGCTAGAAAGGGAGGATATACTTGAGGGTTAAATGTCAGAACCGATTTGGTTAGAATTAAGGAACAATAGAGGAGTTATTACAATGCTGTGTATATACTAAAGGCCAACAAATAGTGGGAAGGAGATAGAGGAGCAAATTTTCAGGCTAATTGCAAGAATATGCAAGAACTTTAGCCTAGTGATAATGAGGACTTCAATTATCTTAACATAGACTGGGGTAGTAACAGTGTAAATGGAAAGGAGTGGGAGGAATTCCTGAACTGTGTATGAGAGAACTTTCTTGATCTGTGTGTTTCCAGCCCAACGAAGAAGGAAGCAGGATCTAGTTCTGGGGAATGAAGAGGGGCAAGCAGAGAATGATTCAGTGAGGGTGCATTTGGGGAAAAGTGATCAAAATATTATAAGGTTTAGAGCAGTTATGGAGAAGAACAAGGAAAAATCAACTGGAGAAGGGCTAATTTCAGAGAGTTGTGAAGGGATCGGGGCCAGGTGGATTGGAATCAAAGATTGCCAGGTAAAATAGTAAATGATCAATGGGAGGGCTTCATAGAAGAGATAGTTCGGGTACAGACCAGACACATTCTGAAGATGGGTAAAGGAAGGACATTCAAATCTAGAGCTCCCTGGTCGAGTAAAGGCGAAAGAAGAGCTTATGAGAATAGTATGGTTTATAATTCAGTGGAGAACAAAGCTGAATACAAAAAGTACAGGCGAACAATGAAAAAGGAAATATGAGAGGGAAAAAAGAATACATTAGCAGGTAACATAAAAAGTAACTCGAAAGTATTTTGTAAACATATAAATAGTAAAAGGATGGTCAAAGGAATGGTGGGGCCAATTAGAGGCCAAAAAGTAGATCTTGTGGAGAGAGAGAGCAAGGTTGAGGTAGTAAATGTGTATTTGCTTCTGTCTTCACTGAAGGAGAGAATGCCAATGTCACAGTAAAGGACGAGGTAGGAGAGAAATTGAATGGGATAAATTTAGAAAAAGTCTAGTTGCTATAAAGTTTGGCGCACTCAAAGTAGAAAGTCGCCCATTCGTGATGGGATGATTCCAAGGTTGCTGTGGGAATTAAGGATTGAAATTGCGGAGGCCATGGCCACAATCTTCCAATCCTCCTTGGGTATGGGAGTGGTGCCAGAGGACTGGAGAATAGGAAAAGTTACACCCCTGTTCAATAAACAGGAGAGGGATAAACCCAGCAACTACAGGAAGGCAGTCTAACGTCGGCAGTGGGGAAACTTTTAGAACATGAAACCGGGACAACATTATTTGGGACTTGGACAAATATGGGTTAATAAATGAAAGCTTGGCTGGATTTGTTAATGGCAAATCATGTTTGACTAACTTAGGTGATGTAGTAATGAAGAGGGTGGATGAGGGTAGAGACATCGATGTTGCTTATATAGACTTTCAAGAATGTGTTTGTTAAAGTGCCACACAATGGACTTGTCAGCAAAAGCCGATGGTGCTAAAGGGGCAGCGGCGGTGTGGATACAACATTGGCTAAGGAGAGAAAGCAGAGAGTTGCGGTGAACGCTTGTTTTTCAGACTGGAGGGAAGTGTCCAGCGGTGTCCCCCAGGGGTCAGTGTCTGGACCACTGCTCTTTTTGATATATAGTAATGAGGTAGACATCAGTATACGGGCATCATTTCAGAGTTTGCAGATGACACGAAACTCGGATATGTAGTAAATAGTGAGTTGAGGAGTAACAGGCTTCAGGAGAACAAAGACAGACTGGTGAAATGGGCAGACACAGTCCAGAAGAAATTTAACAGAGAGACGTGTGAAGTGATTCATTTTGGTAGGAAGAATAAAGAGAGGCAATATAAATCAAATGTTATAATTTTGAAGAGTGCAGGAACAGAGACACCTGTGGGTGTATGGACACAAGTGTTTGAAGGTGGCAGGACAGGTTGGGAAAGCTGTTACATAGACACACGGGATCCTTAGCTTTAGAAATGGAGGCAGAATACAAAATCAAGGAAGTTATCCTAAACTTTTATAAATCACTGGTTAGACCACAGCTGTAGTATTGTGTTCAAATCTGGGCACAACTTTAGGAAGGATGTCAAGGCCTTGGAGAGGGTGTAGAGGAGATTAACTGGAATGGTACCAGGGATGAGGAACTTCAGTTATGTGGAGAGACTGGAGAAACAGGTTTCCTTGGAGCAAAGATTTGAAGGGAGATTTAATAGAGTTGCTCAAAATCCTGAAGGGATTTGATGGAATAAATCAGGAGAATCTCTTTCCAGTGGTAGAAGGGTGGGTAACCAGAGGACACAGATTGAAGGTAATTGAACGAAGAACCAGAGGTGACATGAGGAAAACATTATTTACACTGCGAGCTGTTGTGATCTGGAATGCACAGCCTGAAAGGGCGGTGGAAGCAGATTCAACAGTAACGTTCAATAAGGAATTGGATCAATACCCGAAGCTGAAAATGTTGCAGGGCTATGTGGACAGAGGAGGGGAGTGGGACTAACTAGCTTTATAAAAGAGCTGGCAGAGAAACAATGGGCCGAATGGGCTCTAGCTGGGCTGTATCATTCTATGATTCTATGAGGGGAGCGGGGTCGGACTCGGGCTGATTGTACACCCTATGTTCTTGCCCAGTGAGACTGCACACCAGGAGCAGAGCATGGTCAATGTGACCCTGTGACATCACGATTGGGAGGGGCTCCGGCCGCTTTGTGAAATCACTCCTGTGTCCCTGACGACCATGTGTGCAGGAAGTGTATCCAGCTGCAGCTACTGGCAGACCGCATTGTGGTGCTGGAGCTGCGAATGGATACATACTGGAGTTTTCACGATGCTGAGGACGTTGTGGATAGCACGTTTAATGAGTTGGTCACACCGCAGTTAAAAGCTGCACAGGCAAGAAGGCAATGGGTGACCAGCAGCCAGATTAGTAGGCGCAGGCAGATAGTGCAGGGGTCCCCTGTGGCCATCCCCCTCTCAAACAGATATACCACCTTGGTTATTGTTGAGGGAGATGGCATATCGGGGGAAGAAAGCAGCAGCCAACTTCCTGGCACTGTGGGTGGTTCTGCTGCACAGGACGGGAGGAAAAAGTGTAGAACTATAGTAATAGAGGATTCTATTGTAAGGGGAATGGATAGGCGTTTCTGCGGCCGCAAACGAGACTCCAGGATTGTATGTTGCCTCCCTGGTGCAAGGGTCAAGGATGTCTTGGAGCGGCTGAAGAGCATTTTGGAAGGGGAGGGAGAACAGCCAGTTGTCGTGGTGCATAAAAGTACCAACGATATAGGTAAAAAACGGGATGAGGTCCTACAGCTGAATAAAGGGAGTTAGGAGTTAATTAAAAAATAGGACCTCAAAGGTAGTAATCTCAGGATTGTTACCAGTGCCACGTTCAAGTCAGGGTAGAAATAGAAGGATATTTCAGATGAATACGTGGCTAGAGCAATGGTGCAAGGAGGAGGGATTCAAATTCCTGGGACATTGGAACCGGTTCTGTGGGAGGTGGAACCAGTACAAACAGGCCGGTTTGCACCTGGGCAGAACCTGGACCAATGTCCTAGGGGGAGTGTTTGCTAGTGCTTCGGGGGAGGGTTTAAACTAAAATGGCAGGCGGTTGGGAACCTGGGCAGGGAGACCGAGGAAAGGGGAACAAGGATAGAAGCAAATGACAGGAAGGAGTAAAGCAAAAGCGGCAGTCAGAGAACTCAAGTGATTAAATCAAACATGGCCACAGTAAATAATAATTCTAATAGGTCTAAGAGTGTAAAAAAACAAGCCGGAAGGCTTTGTTTCTTAATGCAAGGAGCATTCATATTAAGGTAAATGAATTAGCTGTGCAAATAGATGTAAACGGATATGATATGATTGGGATTATGGAAACATGGCTCCAGGGTGACCAAGGCTGGGAACTCAACATCCAGGGGTATTCAATATTCAGGAAAGATAGGCAAAAAGGAAAATGAGGTGGGGTTACATTGCTGGTTAAGGTGGAAATTAACACAATTGTAAGGAAAGATATTAGCTCTGATGATGTGGAATCTGTATGGGTAGAGCTGAGAAACACCAATGGGCAGAAAACGTTAGTGTGAGTTGTATACAGGCCCCCAAACAGTAATGTGGAGGTAGGGGATGGCATTAAACGGGTAATTACAGATGAGTGCAATAAGGGCACAGCAATGATCATGGGTTACTTTAATCACCATATAGATTGGGCTAACCAAATTAGTAACAATACTGCGGAGGAGGAATTCCTGGTGTGTATACAGGATGGTTTCCTGGACCAATATGTCGAGGAGCCAACTAGAGACCAGGCCATCTTAGACTGGGTATTATGTAATGAGAAAGGAATAATTAACAATCTTGTTGTGCGAGGCCCCTTGGGGCGGAGTGATCATAATATGATAAAATTCCTCATTAAGATGGAGAGTGAAGTAGTTGACTCAGAGACTAGGGTCCTGAATTTAAATAGAGGAAACTACGATGGTATGAGGCGCCAGTTGGGTAGGATTGATTGGGGAATGTTACTCAAAGGGTTGACGGTGGAGAGGCAATGGCAAACATTTAAAGATAGCATGGATGAACTACAGAATTTATTCATCTCTGTTTGGCAGAACAATAAATCAAATAAGGTGGCTCAACCGTGGCTAACATGGGAAATTAGGGATAGCACAAGATCCAAGGCGAGGTCATACAAGTTGGCCAGAAAAAGCAGCAAACCTGATGATTGGGAGCAGTTAAGGATTCAGCAAAGGAGGAGAAAGGATTAATTAAGAGGGGGAAAATAGAATATGAGAGTAAGCTTTCAGGGAACATAAAAACTGACTTTAAAAGCTTCTATAGATATGTGAAGAGAAAAAGATTGGTGAAGTCAAGCGTAGGTCCCTTGCAGTCAGAATCAGGGGAATTTATAATGGGGAATAAAGAAATGGCTGACCAATTAATCACATCCTTTGGTTCTGTCTTCATAAAGGAGGACACAAATAATCTCCCAGAGATGTCGGGGAACATAGGGTCTAATGAGAGGGAGGAATTAAATGAAATCAGTATTTGTAGAGAAATAGTGTTGGGAAATTGACGGGTTTGAAGGCCGATAAATCCCCAGGCCCTGATAATCTACATCCTATGGTACTTAAGAAAGTGGCCCTAGAAATAGTAGATGCAATGCTGGTCATCTTCCAAAATTCTTTAGATTCTGGAACAGTTCCCATGGATTGTAGGGTAGCTAATGTTATCCCACTATTCAAAAAAGGTGGTAGAGAGAAAACAGGGAATTATAGACCGGTAAGCCTGACATCGGTAGTGGAGAAAATGCTAGAGTTCATTCTAAAAGATGTAATAGCAGAGCACTTGGAAAACAGTGACAGGACCGGACAAAGTCAACATGGATTTACAAAAGGTAAATCATGCTTTAATAATCTACTGCAATTTTTTGAGGATATAACTGGTAGAATAGATAAGGGAGCACCAGTGGATGTGGTGTATTTGGACTTTCAGAAGGCTTTCGATAAGGTCCCGCATAAGAGATTATCGTGTAAAGTTAAGGCACATGGGATTGGGGGTAAGGTACTGATTTGGATAGAGAACTGGATGGCAGATGGGAAGCAAAGAGTCAGAATAAATGGGTCATTTTCCGAGTGGCAGGCAGTGACTAGTAGGGTACCGCAGAGTTCGGTCCTAGGACACCAGCTATTAACAATATATATGAGGGATCTAGACGAGGGAACTAGATGTAATATCTTCAAATTTGCAGATGACACAAAGCTGGGTGAGCGCCTGTGCTGTGAGGAGAATGCCAAGGAACTCCAGTATGATTTGGACATGTTGGGTGATTGGGCAGATGCAGTATAATGTGGATAAATGAGAAATTATCCACTTTGGTGGCAAAAACAGGAAGGCAGATTATTATCTGAACGGCAATAGATTGGGAGAAGGGGAAGTGCAACGAGACCTGGGTGTCCTCGTGCACCAGTCGCTGAAGGTCAGCATGCAGTTGCAGCAGGTGGTTAAGAGGGCAAATGGTATGTTGGCCTTCGTAGCGAGAGGATTCGAGTACAGGAACAAGGATGTGTTGCTGCAGTTGTGCAGGGCCTTGGAGAGAGCACACCTTGAGTATTTTGTGCAGTTTTCGTCGCCTTATCTGAGGAAGGATGTTTTTGCCATGGAGGGAGAGCAGCGTAGATTCACCAGACTGATACCTGGGATGGCAGGAATGACATATGAGGAGCGATTGGGTCGATTGGGCTTATACTCGCTGGACTTTAGAAGAATGAGAGGGCATCTCATTGAAACTTATACAATTCTAACAGGGCTAGACAGACTGGATGCAGGGAGGATGTTCTGAATGGCAGGATAGTGCAGAACCAGGGGTCACAGTCTAAAGATAAGTGGAATCCATTTAGGACAGAGATGAGGAGGAATTTCTTCACCCAGAGAGTGGTGAACCTGTGGCATTCTCTACCACAGAAGGCAGTTGAGGCCAATTCATTACATATATTCAAGAAGGAGTTAGCTATATTTCTTAAGGCTAAAGGGATCAAGGGATATGGGGAGAGGGCCGGGACATGATACTGATTTTGGATGTTCAGCCATGATCTCAATGAATGGCGGAGCATGCTTGAGGAGCCCAATGGCCTACTCCTGCTCCTATCTTGTTTGTTTATATATTTCTATGTTTGGACCAAGGCTGTAATGAGGTCTGAAGCCAAGTGATCCTGGCGGAAATCAAACTGAGCATTGGTGAGTAGGTTATTGGTGCATAAGTGCCACTTAATAGCCCTGTCGACGACACCTTTCATCACTTTGCTCATTTCACCAGTCTGTTTATGTCCTCCTGAAGCCTACTACTATCCTGCTCAGTGTTTACTACATTTCCGAGTTTTGTGTCATATGCAAACATTCAAATTATGCTATATATATGTAGATATATATGTATATATATATATATATATATATATATATACATAGATATATGTGTGTGTATATTTCTATTATATATATCTAATGTCTATATGTCTATATCATTAATGTATTTCACAGGAGCAGTGGTCCAAATAGCGACTGCTGAGTGGTGCACCACTGTACACTTCCCCGCAGTCTGAACAACTGTTCATCGCTACTCTCGGTTTTATGTCCCTTAGCCAATGTCAGATCCCCTTTGTCCCTTTGGCCCTAACAAGTCTATTCAATTGCACTTCATCAAATGCATTTTAATGTCCATATACACAACTTCAACCGAACTACCCTCATCAGACGTTACTCCATCACAGAACTCAATCAAGTTTGTCAGACACATTTTGTCGTTAACATATCCGTGCTGGTTGTCATTTATTAATTCATGCTTTTTTCAAGTGACAGGAATATGGCCTCTAGAATTTTCCCCACCACTGACGTTAGGCTGACTGGCCTGTAGTTGCTGGAGTTATTCATCAATCCTTTTTTAAACAGGGTGTAACATTTGCAAAATAACAACAGAAAAAGCTGGAAAAACTCAGCAGGCCAGGCAACATCCGTGGAGAGAAATTAGAGTCAACGTTTCAGGACCAAACCCTTTAACAAGACTAAAGAGGCACAGGGATTGAAATAGATTAAGAGGCCGGGCTGGGAGAGAACAAAAGTGAAGAAGAGAGATTAAGAGGTATTCAAAACGAGACGAGATGGTGATAGGACTAGTGGAGACAAAAACAGCTCTAGATTAGGTGTGAAATGCGCTGGCAGAATGGGAGACAGCTGCCATGTGGGAGCGAGAAAATAAAAGGAAAGGGGGGGAAACCAAAACAAAGGTGTGGAGAAAAATATAAGTAAAAATGTAATAGGGGCCGAGGTTATGATCTGAAATTGTTGAACTCGATATTAAGTCCAGAAGGCTGCAAAGTGCCTAATCGGAAGATGAGGTACTGTTCCTCGAGTTTACGTTGCGCTTCCATGGAACAATGCAAGAGGCCCAGGATGGTGAGGTCCGAGTGGGAATGGGGTGGTGAATTAAAATGACAGGCAACCTGAAGCTCGGGGTCACCCTTACGGTCTGAACGGAGGTGTTCCGCAAAGTGTTAACCCATCTGCGTTTGGTCTCCCCAATGTAGGGGGGACCGCATCGCGAGCAACGAATACAGTATACTAGATTGCAAGAAGTACAAGTAAATCGCTGTTTCACCTGGAAGGGGTGTTTGGGGCCTTGGACAGTGGGAAGGGGGTAGGCATAACAGCAGGTGATACAACTCTTGCACTTGCACGGGAAGGTGCCAGGCGAAGGGGAAGGCGTGCTGAGGGCGATAGAGGAGTGGACTAGGTTGTCTAGGAGGGAGCGGTCGCTACAGAATGCTGAAAGGGGAGGGGAGGGGAAGATGCATTTGGTGGTGGGATCACTTTGGAGGTGGCGGAAATAGTGGAGGATGATCCGTTGAATGTGGAGGCTGGTGGGGTGAAAGGTGAGGTCAAGGGGAACCCTATCGTGGTACTGGGAGGGAGGGGCAGGGGTGAGGGCAGAAGTGCGGGAGATAGAACAGACACAGTCGAGGGCCGTGTCAACCATAGTAGAGGGGAATCCTCGGTTGAGGAAAAAGGAAGACATGTCGGATGCACTGGTGTGGAAGTTGGCATCATCGGAACAGATGCGGTGGTGATGGAGAAACTGGGAGAATGGAGTAGAGTCCTTACAGGAGGCGGGGTGGGAGGAAGTGTAGTCCAGGTAGCTGTGGGAGTCAGTGGGCTTGTAGTGAATATTGGTCAATAACCTATCACCAGAGATGGAGATGGAGAAGTCGAGGAAGGGAAGGGAAGAGTAAGAGATGTACCATGTGAAGGTGAGGGAAGGGTGGAAATTGGAGGCAAAGTGAAAGAAATTGTCTAGTTCAGGGCGAGAGCAGGAAACAGCACCGACACAGTCATCAATGTATCGGAGAAAGAGGTGAGGGAGGGGACACGAGTAGGACTGGAACAAAGAATGTTCCACATATCCACATAAAATTTGCAACCCTCCAGTCCTCTGGCACCACTTCCATATCCGAGGAGAATTGAAAGATTCTGGCCAGAGCCTGCGCTATTTCCACCATTCCTCCCCTCAGCAACCCTCATACATTCCATCTGGACTGGGGAAATGTTCTACTTTACTTTGGTAGAAAAACTGCTGGATTGAAAGTGGTTAACTGAAGCTGTTTTTTGAGTGACTGTAATTAATGTCAGTCTCCACGGGTTAACTGAATCTGTTTGTTCAATGACTGTTATTAATGTCAGTCTCCACGGCTTAACTTAATCTGTTTGTTCAGTGACTGTAACTAATATCATTCTACATGGACACTAATTGTATCAGTGTAGGGTTTCCCTCTTCTATTAATAAAGGCTCCTTTCAATGTGTTATCCATAGTGTCAGTGAGAGCATTAACTCCGTCAGTAACAGTGATCAACGCGCTGCTCCACAGAGAGGGAGTCGGAATCTGAGAACAGTAGATTGGAATGTCTCAACAACGGATCAGAATCTGAGAACAGTAGATTGGAATGTTGCAACAATGGGCCGGAATCTGAGGACTGTAGATTGGAATGTTACAACAATGGACAGGAGTTTCAGCTGGGAGTTTGACTATCTTTCAGAATATTATGATGAAATATCATTAAACTATCGGATAGAGTTGGTACTTCTGAGTATTCAATACATTTACTATCCTCTCCTTGCTGCTGTTGGTGTTCCTGGTAAGACTCTCTATTCAGTTATTCTATAAACCATGTTTTAATGTATTACTGTAGTTGTCATTTACTCTCCCCTCCTGGCTGCGGTTGTTGTTCCTGGTCAGTCTCTCTCTCCAGCTATGAACTCTGCAAGCCTTTGCTAACTGTATTACTATTCTTCACTCTTTGCTGCTGTTGGTGTCCTTGGTAAGTCCCTATATCCAAAAATTTGATCTGTAAACCACGTTTCACTGCATTATTGCTTGTTACTTAAATCTTGGGAAGAGCAAAGCCATTGTCTTCGGTCCTCATCCTTAAATCAAAACCCACCATGCCCTCAGCCCTACAATTAGTCCCATTCGCTGCTCTTTTCCCACAGTCCTGCAAATTGTTTCCCTTCAAGTGTTTATCCAATTCCCATTTTAAAGTTAATATCTTTCCCTCTACCTCTCCCTGTCATTCTGTCACTATTTTTCTTTATCCTTTTCTTTCTCCCTCTTCTCTCTCTCTTTCTGTTGTTCAAAGAATCATAGAATGGCACAGCATAGGAGGAGACCATTCAGCCCATCGTGTCTGTGCCATCTCTTTGAAAGAGCTACCTAAATAGCCCTACTCTTTAGCCACAGCCCTGTAAATCTTCCCCTTCTACTGATTATCCAATTCCCTTTCGAAAGCTTTTATTGAATCTGCTTCCACTACGTTCTCAGACAGTGCATTCCAGATCACAACAACTCACTGCGTAAAGAAAATTCTCCTCATCTCTCCTCCGGCACTTTTGCCAATTACCTTAAACCTGTGCTCTCTGGTTATCCACCATTCTACCACTGGAAACTGACAAAAGCCAGCATGATTTTCAACATCTATAATGAATCTCCCCTTATAGAAAAGGACAAAGATGGACCAGGTGTAAAGATTCTCAATTGGGGAAAGGCGAATTTTACTAATCTGAGATGTGATTTTACAAAAGTGGACTGCAAACAGCTACTTGAAGGGAAATCAGTGTCACAGCAATGGGAGGCGGTCAAAGAGGAGATAGTCAGGGTTCAGAGCAAATATGTTCCCACAAAAAAATGGAAGGGACTCCCAAACCTAGAGCCCCCTGGATGGCAAGGAGCATATAGGGCAGGATAAGCCAAAAAAGGGAAGCTTTTGTCAAATACCGAGAGCTCAATACTATGGAAAGCTGAGAGGAGTATAGAGGTGAAATTAAAAAAAAAGAATTTGGAGCACAGTGAGGGCATCAAAATTATTGGCGAGTAAAATCAAGGAAAACAAAGATATTTTATTAATACATAAACAGCAAGAGGATAATTAAGGTAAGAATAGGTCTTATTCGAGTCCGAAAAGTTAACCAGAGTGTGGAGGCGCGCGATGTGGGTACGGATCTTAATAAAGACTTTGGGCTAGATTTTCAGTTTAGGCAGTTTTGGGGCGCTAGCTTTAGCGCCCGCCCGAAGTTAGCGCCCGCCCCAAAGTAGCGCCCCGTTGCCGGGAATTCAGTGGCTTCGCCCTAAGAGGTTGGTGGAGCGCTAAAAGAGGCGTTCCACTACTCTCTTTAGGCGCTAAGCCGGCGGTCCAGAGGGATAGCGCCCAGGCGGGGCGCAGCACGGGTGCGGTCATTTTTGCACTGACAGCAGACCCCGTGGTGCCGACCAGCTCTTAAAGGGGGAAGGGACGAATTAGTCTGCTGCCACGCCCTGCACACTGCAGCCTTGCAAAGAGGCCTCAACACTACTGCTCAGCCCCAGGGAGTCATGGCAACGCCAGAGAAGGCCCGTCAGCGTGCCCTGCGCTTCTCAGAGGGTGATCTGGACATCATGCTCACAGCTCTGGAGGTGAGGCGCAAGATCTTGTTTCCAGACAGTGGGAGGAATCCAACCCACCATGACTACACCAAAGCCTGGAAGCAGATCGCCCAGAGGGTGACATTCACCGGCGAGGCCCCCAGGACCCACACACAATGCCGTAAGAAGTACAACGATCTGACCAGGATTGTGAGGGTGAGTAGCCTTTCCAGTCTCCTCCTCATTCTTGCATGTACACCTGACATGATGGGCAAAGGGACCTGAAAGTCCTTTTGGCCAGCCCTCAGCCAGCAGCATTGGGACAGTCATGAGCATCAAATGGCCATTCGGCACTCTACACTTTGGCCAAGCTATTCCACCATGGGAGGCAGTGCACACTACATCAGGGCTTCACTCTGTCCAAGCTATTCCACCATGGGAGGCAGTGCACACTACATCAGGGCTTCACTCTGTCCAAGCTATTCCACCATGGGAGGCAGTGCACACTACATCAGGGCTTCACTCTGTCCAAGCTATTCCACCATGGGAGGCAGTGCACACTACATCAGGGCTTCACTCTGTCCAAGCTATTCCACCATGGGAGGCAGTGCACACTACATCAGGGCTTCACTGCGCCCTTACAGCCCGTCCTTTCTCTTGCAGGCTAAAGTAGCGTTTAATCGCCAGGCCCGTGCCAGGGGTGGCCGCGCCAAGCTGCAGAAGCTCACTCGGCTGGAGGAGCGCGTGTGTGTGCTCATGGGAGCACGTGTGATTGTCCCCACAGCGTGCGGTGTATCCGACCCTCCACTGCCCGGCAATGGTAAGGACCTCGCCTTTTGGCCCTCTCGCGTCGCACTGGCCCATCCGAGCTACCTCCTTTGCCACTGTCCCACCAATGCGCTGAATCCCACCAGTCCTAACTCCCTCGCTGACGCCGTCTCCTCACTCTGAAGCTACTCTTGTGCATTCCTGCTTTCAGCTGGTGACGACCAGGACCCTGAGGCTGCCAGTGACAGCACCTCCAACCAGGAGGAGGAGGAGGAGCAAGCCGGACCTTCGGGGGAACAGTCACGTCCCGCAGGAGAGGAGGAAATGCTCGACACCTCCTCACTGGACGAGTGCCTGGAGGAACTGTCGCAGGGCAATGCAGCTTCTGGGACCAGTGGCGTCCAGCCACCCAGCAGCCGTGCGCGTGGCCCGCGGCCTTCCCCCCAAAGGGGGGAAGGATCAGAGGGGAGTGCTGCTGCTCGGCACACTCGCCGTCACCAACGCGGCAAGGGTCCCCTAGTTCGGCCCCCTCCTCCCCAGCGGGAGAGTCGCGACTCCAGTCCGGACACCTTCACTTCGGAGGAGGTGCGGAAGCTCGATCAGATGGCCGACGACTCGGACCGGCGCCACACGGAGCTCATGAGCGTGGTGGGGCGCATGCCTGAGGCCATCGAGTCGCTGGCGACCAGTGTGCGCGAGTTCGGGGCAGCAACTGCCGCGACTGGCCGCATGCTAACTGATGCCATCAAGACCCTGGCGGATGTGATGCGCGCGCACACCAGGACCAGAGGGCCACTCACTGCTGCCACACGCGCTGTCTCAGGCAGGCATCGCCAGGGCAGGCGCCGCGCTGGACCATCCCAGCAAGCCGGCCGTCGGCTGATTGCTGCGGATCCTGCAGTGCGGGCCCGGCCGAGTGCCACCGCGCCACAGCACCAGCCAGCGCATCCCAGACGCCAGCTGGCCCACATTGCACCATCCGTCGCCGCCATTCCCCCTCTGGGGCGTCAAGGGCAAGCGGCTGCAGCTGATGGTGGCCAGGCTCAGGCGCGCCACTCAGGAGACGGCCCCTCGAGGCCCAAACGCCGTGTAGGCCGCCCCCCAGCGGCATCTGGCGGAAGGGCATCTGAGCCTCAGGCGCCTTCCCCCAGCCTCGCAGCAGCCACTGGGCAGAGCTTGCGAAGGAGCAGCAGGCAGGGCAGGGGAGGCAAAATGCTGGCCAAGGTCTCGCCCTCGCGGGCCACTCAGTAGAGGGTGTGGCCAGCTTTCCTTTAATATGGCGGTGGCCATCTTTATTTTGCCCATGGTTGTGCTTTTGGAGGGCTTTTTTTTTGCGTTAGGCCGACGTTGAGGCCCGGTTTCAATAAAGGTGGAGTGGCTCCTCCCCAGTTTGTGGGAGTGAGTCGTTTGTTGGGCTTTTTGTGGGGCCCGTTTATTGTTTTTGGGGATTCATGTGGGAAGGGCTTTTCATTTTTGTTTAATAAAAAATTATCTTTATTCATGCAGTCTCCATGGTTGTTCTTCTTAGTGTTTGTTGGCTTCGCCGGCTGAGGGCTTGCGGAGCGGCTGCATTCATCTTCCCTCATGGCCCCTGGCCATTCCCTGACAGGGGGCTTAGAAGTACCGTGTAATAAGGTGGCGTCGTGCGGCCCTTGGCCCTGGTCGCTCCCTCCTGGGAACGTACTCCTGCTCCTCCTCCTCCTCCTCCTCCTCCTCCTCATGCTCCTCCTGCTCCTCCTCCTGAGGTGCTGGTCCAACGTCAGGTGGCAGTGCCTGAGTCCTGCGGATAGCCAGGTTGTGTAGCATGCAGCAAACCACCACAAATTGGGAGACCCGGTCCGGCGAATACTGGAGAGCTCCTCCGGAGCGATCAAGGCAGCGGAACCGCTGCTTGAGGACCCCAATAGTTAGCTCGATGATGTTGCGGGTGGTTTGATGGCTCTCGTTGTAGGCCTCTTCAGCAGCGGTCCTGGGCGCGCGGAGCGGGGTCATGAGCCAGGTGCACAAAGGATAGCCTTTGTCCCCGAGTAGCCATCCTCTTGGGGGAGGCTGTGCCTGGAACATGTCATGCACAGTACTCTGCCGCAGGATAAAGGCATCGTGGCTGCTGCCTGGGAAGCTGGCATTGACTGCCATGATGCGCTGCTTGTGGTCACAGACCAGCTGCACATTCAGAGAATGGTAGCCCTTCCTGTTGCGATACTGCTCGCCATGCTCCAGAGGGGCCCGCAAAGCCACATGCGTACAGTCAATGGCGCCCTGCACCAAGGGGAATTCCCCGAGTCTGGAAAATCCCAATGCGCGCTGATGCTGGCTCTCCAGGGCCATGGGGAAGGAGATGAATTGGCTTCTCCTTCTGAACAGTGCTTCGGTCACCTGGCGGATGCAGCGATGCGCGCCGTACTGGGAGATGTTTGCTATGTCCCCAGCAGCGTATTGGAAGGAGCCGGTGGCATAGAAGTTCAATGCCACTGTCACCTTCACTTCCACCGACAGAGACGTCCTGCACCTGAGCTTTGGCCGCAGATCTCGGCGAAGCAGGTGGCAGATCTCTGCAATCACCCCCTTCCGGAATCGGAGCCTTTTAACACATCGCGCGGCACTCATGTTTAGGTAGGAGCGCTGCTGGCGGTATAGCCTGACTGGGTAAGGCCTACGTGGCCGACGCCTGTAGCCCCCTCTGCCTCTAGCCAGGGCTGCCCCTCTCACAATACGTCTGCGAGCCCTACGGACATGGAGCTGCAGCTCCGCGTTGGCACCCCATGCAACCCCCATCAAATCCTGGCAAACACTCTAATTTCCAAATGGCCACTTGCAGCGCTGTTGCCTGAGTCCAAAAATACCTGGCTCTTGCTGCTTGAAACCAGTTAGCTATCCTCCTTGTTGTGTCTCCAGAAATGCGTTGCACAAGACTGTTTTCTGAAATAATGGATGGCCTTTATACTGGAGAGGACGTTCCCTTTAATTAGCGCCCCCCGGGGCCCGCGCTGGTTGTGTTGCGTTCCTTTTTCCAAACGCTCCGGCCGCCCGCCGCACAATGGGGCGGTCCGACTGAAGTTTGCAATCGGGGCGGCCAAAGGGCGTTGCACGAGGATGTGACGTCATTTTCTGCGCGCGCATCCGGGCGGGCGCTAAACTTTGCGCCGGCGCTAACGGGCAACTTAATTTGGGGCGGGGCGCAAACTGCGCTGCGCCCGGGCGCTACACGCATAGCGCCCGGAAATCACTTCTCTTAAGGCGCTAACTGCTGGCGCAAGCAACTGAAAATCTAGCCCTTCGTGTCTGTCTTCACAAAAGAGAGGGAAGAGGTAGACATTGTAGTTAAGGAGGAGGAGTGTGAAATATTAGATGAGATAAAATTAGTGAGAGGAAAAATTAAGGTGTGCAGCATTTACAGAGTAGATAAATCATAAGGCCCGGATGAAATGTATCCCAGGCATTGAACTGAGGCAAAGGAGGAAATAGCAGAGGCTCAGACCATCATTTTCCAATGCTGTCTGGCTGCTGACATGGTCAAGAGGACAGCTAACCTTGTACCATTGTTTAAAAAGGGAGAAAGGGATAGACCGAGTAATTAAAGGCCAGTCAGCCTACCCTTGGTGGTAAAAAAGTTAATGGAAAAATTCGGATGGCCAATATAAATCCGCATTTAGAAAGTCACGGATTAATCAGGGACAGACAGCATGGATTTGTTAAGGGAAGACCATGCATGTGTAATTTGAATGAATTTCTGAGAACGTAACGAGGAGGGTCGATGTGATGCAGTTCACATAGATATTAGCAAAGCCTTTAACAAGGTCACAAATGACAGGTTGTTCAAAAAGAAAAAGCCCATGGCATCCAAGGGAAAGTGGCAAGTTGGATCCAAAATTGGCTCTGCGTCAAGAAGCAACGTGTAAGGGTCGATGGATGTTTTTGTGCCTGGAAGGCTGCTTTTTGTGGGCTTCCACAGGGCTCAGTACTAGGTCCCTTCCTTTTTGCGGTATATATCAATGATTTAGGCTTCCGTGTTGAGCCACAATTAAGAAGTTTGCCGATGATACAAAATTAGCCGTGTGATTGATAATGAAGGAGAAGCTGTAGACTGCAGGAAGATATCAAAGGACTGGTCTGCTGGGCAGAAAATTGGCAAATCGAATTCAATCCAGAGAAGTAAGAGATAATGCATTTGGAGAGGGCTAAAATGTCAAGGGAATACACAATAAATGGAAGGGTAATTAAAAATGTAGAGCAACAGAGGGACATTGGAGTTCATGTCCACATATCCCTGAAGGTACCAGGACAAGTAGATATGTTGGTTCAGAAGATGCAGGATACTTTGAATTATTAGCCGAGGTATAGATTATAAGAGCTGGGAGGTTATGCTAGAACTTTATAAAGCACAAGTTTAACCACAGCTACAGTATTGTTTACACTCTGCTCATCACATTACAGGAAAGATGTGATTGCACTAGAGAGGATACAGAGGAGATTTATGATTTAGTTGCCAGGACTGGGGAATCTTAGCTATGAGGAAATATTGGATAGGCTGGGGTTGCTTTCTTTGGAACAGAGCAGGTTGAGGGGAGATTTAATTCAGGTGTATAAAATTATGAAGGGCCTTGATAGAGTCGATAGGCAGGACATATTTCCCTTCGCAGAGAAGTCAATAACTAGGGGAATAGATATAAAGTAATTGGTAGAAGTATTATGTGGGAGGTCAGACGAACTTGTTCACCCAGAGGGCGGTGGGGCTCTGGAACTCATTGCTGGAAAGGGTGGTAGAGGCAGAAACTCTCATCACATTTAAAAAGTATTTGGATGTGCACTTGAAGTGCCGCAACCTACAGGACTACCGACCAAGACCTGGAAAGTGGGATTAGGGTGGATAGATCTTTTGCGACCATCGCAGACTCGATGGGCCGAATGGCTTCTTTCTGCGACATTAATTTCAAGGATTGTATAATTCTATGTTTCCTAAGCTTCTCTGCTCTACAAAGAACATATACTACATCCACTGGTTACTCTTAATCTACTCTGCTAGTTACATCCTCAAAAAACTCTACTAAATTTGTCAAACACGATTTCCCTTTCATAAAACCATATTGACTCTGCCTAATCATGTTATGATATTCTAAGTGACTTGAAGCCATTCCCTTTACAATGGATTCCAGCAATTTCCCCATGACTGAGGTCAAGCTAAATGGTCTGTAGTTCCCTGTTTTTTCTCTCCCTCCTTTTGACCTACAAATCCACTGGGGCCATTCTAGCATCCAGGGAATTTTGGAAGATCAAAGCCAATACATCCACTATCTCTTCAGCTACCTCTATTAGAACACTAGGATGTAGTGCATCAGGTCCAAGGGATTTGTCGACTTATAGTCCCATTAGTTTATTAGTACTTATTCTCTGCTTACATTAATTGCATTAAGTTCCTCACACTCATTAGACCCAGAGGATTGGAAGACAGCTAACGTAGTACCCTTATTCAAGAAGGGTAGTAGGCATAAACAAGAGAAGTATAGGCCAATGACCCTAACATCAGTGGTAGGAAAATTATTGGAAAAAATTCTGAGGGACAGAATTGGACTCCACTTGGAGAGGCAAGGATTAATCAAGGATTGTCAGCTTGGCCATGTCAGGGTCAGGTCATGTCTAACCATTTTGATTGAATTATTCGAGGGGATGAATAGGTATGTGGTTGAGGGTACTGCAGTTGATGTAGTCTACATGGACTTCAGTAAGGCTTTTGATAAAGTCCCAATGGGAGACTAGCCAAGAAGTTAAGAGCGCATGGGATCCAGGGAAATTTGGCTCATTTGATCCAAAATTGGCTTAGTGGCAGGAGGCAGAGGGTGATGGTCGAAGGTTCTTTTTGTGACTGGAAGCCTGTGTCCAGTGGTGTACCGCAGGGATCAGTGCTGGGTCCTTTGCTGTTTGTAGTTTACATTAATGATTTAGATATGAATGTAGGAGGTATGATCAGTAAGTTCACAGATGACTCAAAAATTGGTGGAGTGGTAAATAGCGAGGAATGAAGCCCCAGGCTACAGGACTGTATAGGCAGGTTGGTCAGATGTGCAGAACAGTGGCAAATGGAATGTAACCCTGAAAGTGCGAGGTGATGCATTTTGGGACGAATAATAAGGCAAGGGGATGCATAATGAAAGGTAGGTCAGTAGGAAGGACAGAGGATAAGAGGGACCTTGGTGTGCATGTACATAGATCCCTGAAGGCAGCAGGACAGGTAGATAAGGTGGTTAAAAAGGCATATGGGATACTTGACTTCGTTAGGCGAGGGATAGAGTATAAGAGCAGGGAGGTTATGATGGAGCTGTACAGGAATAACTGTCGTCGAACAATGGGCCGCCTTTAAAGAAATGATTCAGGTACAATTGAGGCACCTTCCCACGACGGGGACTGGTAGGGCAACCAAAGCCAGAGCTCCCTGGAAGACGAAAGGGATAGAGAATAAGAGGAAGCAGAAACATGGGGCGTATGACGGATGCCAAGTTCAGAATACAAGTGAGAACCAGGCTGAATATAGAAAGTTCATAGAGGGAGTGAAAAAGGAAATAAGAGGGCAAATAGAGGGTATGAGAATTGATTGGCAGCTAACATAAAATGGACTCCAAAAGTCTTCTACAGGAATATAAATATTAAACGGGCAGTAAGAGGAGGGGGGGGCGATTAAGGGCAAAAAAGGGTGTCTACGAATGGAGGCAGAGGGCATGGCTGAGATACTAAATGAATGCTTTGTATCTGTCTTTACAAGGAAGAAGCTGCTGCCAAAGTCATAGTGAAAGAGGAGCTAGTTGAGATACTGGATCGGCTAAAAATTGAGAAAGACGAGGTACTAGAAAGATTGGCTGCAATTAAAGTAGATAAGTCACCAGGAGCAGATGGGCTGCATCCTCGGATGGTGAGGGAAGTGAGGGTGGAAATTGTGGAGGTACTGGACATAATCTTCCAATCCTCCTTAGATAGGGTGTGGTGCCAGGGGACTGGAGAATTACAAATGTTACACCCTTGTTCAAGGGTAAACCCAGCAACCATAAGCCAGTCCGTTAAACCTTGGTGTATGGGAAGCTTTTAGAAACGATAATCCGAGACAAAATTAACAGGCACTTGGACAAGTGTGGATTAATTAAGGAAAGCCAGCATGGATTTGTCAAAGGTAAATCTTATTTTAACTAATTTGATCGTGTTTTAACTAACTTGAATGTGTTTTAAATAACTTGACCGTCTTTTACCTAACTTGATCGTGTTTTTTGATGAGGTGACAGAGAGGGTTGTTGAGGGCAATGTGGTGTTCAAAGACTTCCAAAAGACGTGGATTAAGTGCCACATAATTAACTTGCCGGCAAAGTTGAAGCCGATGGAATAAAATGTACAGTAGCAGCATTGATACGAATTTGGCTGGGTGACAGGCAACTGAGAGTAATGGTGAACTCTTGTTTTTCGGACTGGAGGAAGGTATGCAGTGGTGTTCCCCAGGAGTCGGCACTAGGACCACTGTTTTTCTTGATATATATTAACGACTTAGACTTGGGTGTACAGGGCAGAATTTCGAAATTTGCAGATGAAATAAAACTTGGAAATATAGTGAGAAGTAAGGACGATAGTGATATACTTGAAGAGGACATAGACATGCTGGTGGAATAGGCGGACACGTGGCAGAAGAAAATTAGTGTAGAAAAGTGTGAAATGATACAATTTGGTAGGACGAATGAGGAGAGACAATATAAACAAAAGGGTACAATTTTAAAAGTGGTGCACGAACAGGGAGACCTGGGGTTATATGTGTACAAACCGTTGAATTTGACAGGGCAGGTTGAGAAAGTGGTTAAAAAATCATACTGGATCCCGGGCTTCATAAGTAGAGGCATAGAGTACAGAAACAAGGAAGTTATGATGAACCTTTATAAAACACTGGTTCGGCCTCAACTGGAGTATTGTGTCCAATTGGGACACCGCACATTAGGCAGGATTTGAAGGCCTTAGAGCGGGTGCAGAAAGGAATTACAAGAATGATTCCAGTGATTAGGGACTTCAGTTAAGTGGATAGACTGGAGAAGCTGGGGTTGTTATCCTTACAGCAGAGAAGGTTGAGAGGAGATTTGATAGAGGTATTCAAAATCATGAGGGGTCTGGACAGAGGAGATAGAGAGACACTGTTCCCATTTGTGGAATGGTCACGAATCAGAGGACACAGATTTAAGGTGATTGGCAGAATAATAAAGGGGACATAAGAAGAAACTTCTTTACGCAGCGACTGGTTAGGATCTGCAATGCTTTGCCTTAAAGGTTGGAGGAGGCAGATTCAATCGTGGCTTTCAAAACAGAAAGGGGATAAGTACCTTGAAGGAAAAGATATTGCAGGGCTACGGAGAAAGTGCGTGGTAGAGGGACTTGCTGAATTGCTATTGCAGAGAGCCAGCGCGGGCTCGACGGTCCGAATGGCCTCCTTCTGCAGTGTAACCATTCTATGATTCTAACTTTTAATAAAGAAAGCATTTCACCACCATCGGACATCTCAAAACCATTTACAGCCAATGAAGTACTTTTGGAAGTGTGGTCAATGGCCCAGAAATTCGGGTCGGTGACTTCCGCGGGTGCAAGCCCCCGACCCGCACTTACCTTGTCCACCGGCAGTTGAGCTGTAGGGCCCCATGGGAATCCGATCCTTGGCCAGGTCGAGCTGCCGGCACGCGGTGCTTGCGTGTCCTATGGGCGCAATTAGTTCGATGCATCCCTTGGGATCACGTGGGCCATGTGCAGCCAATCAGAGGAGGGAAAAGCCCATTCATAAGTATTGACAGGAGCACCAGTCAAGACTTATAAATACTACGGCCCCAAAATAGTAGTAAACCTTCAAATATTTTTTTTTTTTAAAAACACTTTTTGAATAAACTATCAATTACACTATATAACTATTTTAAACAATAATTTAAATTTCTAAAAAAATAATTTTACATTCTAACGGGGCTAAAAATAAACTTACCTTCCTTTAAAGTATTTAAAAATAATAAGCCTGTGGAAATCTTTTTTTAATTTTAATTAATTGACTACTTACCTTGTAAAAAGCAAGCCTTAAGCATGCTTTCGACCTCTGAACCCCTGCTTTCAGAGGAACGGAAGTGTCGGTTTCCCATGCATGCGCAGTGCATGCAAGAAACCGAAACTTCCATTGGGCCCACGCCTGAGTACCCCGTGCGTACTCACCTGTGGAGACCCGAGTTTCTGGGCCAATATTTCAGTGTGGGAAACGCGGCAGGCAATTTGTGCACAGCCAGCTCCCATAAACAGCAGCAATGTGATAATGACCAGATAATCTGTTTCTGTTATGTTGATTGCGGGATAAATATTTCCCATGACACCAGGGATAACTCCCCTGCTTCTCTTCGTAATAGGGCCATGGGATCTTTTACATCCACCTGAGAGCACAGACAGGGCCTCGATTTAACGTCTCATCTGAAAGACGGCACCTCCGCCAGGGCAGCACTCCCTCAGCACTGCACTGGAGTGTCAATTTAGATTTATCTGCTACAGATCCTTGGAGTGGGACTTGACCCCACAGCCTTATGAGTCAGAGGCGCGTGTGATACCCACTGAGCCACAGCTAACACAAAATTTCGTCGTTTTTACTGTCACTTTCTCCTCTTTTGTATTCAGCTTCAGATCAATGCAGCAAGGGAAACTCCGTCCTCGCTCTTTTATCCTCGGTATTTTTGGACTCTACTCGGAGCAAGGGATGAGGGTTGGGGGGAATATGGATTTGAGGTCGAAGGTCAGCCATGATCTTATTCAAAGGCAAAGCATGCTCGAAGGGTCTTATGGCCTACTCCTGCTCTTAATTCTTTTGCTCTTAGGTTTATGGGCGGGTGAAATATTGCGCATTTGCTTACTTTTAAATTAAAACTGTTTACTATAAGGTGAGCTAGATGGTGATGCAGTAAACTGTTGAGGTGACAGTGGTTCAATGAGTCTGTTTGTTGAATGACTGTAATTAATGTCTGTTACAGTGAGGCCGACTGATGCCACTCGCTGATGTCCTCCTGCTCTAAATAAGTGTTGTATATTTTGAATGTTGTATTTGAATTGTTCCACCTAGCTTACCGTAGTTGTGATGTGCAATGCACTATGGGACATAGATTGCATTAAGTTGAAGAGATTCTTCTGGAAGTAAAGATGGCTGTTTAAAGAACTCTGTCTCCTGCGTACTCTTTTAATTGTTATACAAGCAAGGTTATAAACTCTTGAGACATAACAAAAGTGGCGACGAGGACGTTTGAACTTACGTGTCTCTGCTGTGCGGAAGATAGTCGGGTTTTACGTGTTTTAAACTGTTATTTTTGCCATGGATTAACGACTTGAGGAAGGGGAGGAAAAGCAGTGAGTAAATCGGGAAGGACATTTATTCAACTGTGAAACGATCTGTGAATTGAAGCACTAAATAACTGATAGTGATTTTAGTTGAGTTCAACATTGGAAGGATCCTTAGCGAATGATAATTAGGAGCCTGGGAGAAGGAAAATGGCTGGAATTATCGGTAACATTGGACCGTTTGATGAGAATGTCGAACAATTGAACTCATACACAGAACGATTTGAATACTTCACACAAGCAAATGACATTGGAGGGAACAAGGTAGTACCTACATTGTTAAGTGTGATGGGACCAAAGACTTTCAATCTTTTGCCTACTTTAGTGCATCCAGATAAACCAGGGACTAAACAATATAGCGAAATTGTGGAGATACTAAACCAGCTGAGAGGTTTAGGTTCCACAGGCGTAACCAGGAAGAAGGCGAAACAGTTACCATGTTTGTAGCTGAAATATTAGACTATCAGAGTACTGTGAATTTAATGATGTGCTAAGTGATACTATAAGAGACAGGCTAGTGTGTGGTATGAGAACTGAAGCCATACAGAAGAGAATATTAACAGAGAGTAATCTGATACTACAAAAGGCCATTGAAATCAGTATTTCCATGGAATTGGCAGCTCAGGAAGCTCAACAGTTGGGTGCAACAGTAAAAGTGCACAAAGTAAGAACAGAGAGTCAAGGGCCATGTTTCCGTTGTGGCAAAATGGGGCATCTTGCATCTGCATGCTGGTGTGTGGACATGGATTGCCACAGCTGTGGTAAAAAGGGACATATTCAGCATGCATGCAGAAATAACAAGGACATAGAGAAAACGTCAAAGACGGAAGGAAGAAAAAAAACATTCAGGCAAATGACAAAGAAGCATGTCCGCTCAGTAGAACAGGACAAAACAGAGGCAAGTGACACTTCAGAGGAGGAACTATCACTGAACGTGCTGACTGTAGCTGGGATTTCGCATGGCTATTGGGTCTCACCCTTGCTAGAGGGGCAGCCTGTGCGAATGCAGATCGATACCGAGGCATCAGTATCTCTTATGTCAGAGACAGTCTACAAAAATACATTAAAGCACCTTCCACTTCAGCCAGCTAACCTAGCAATAAAGACATATACCGGTGAAAGAGTAACCATGAGAGGTATCACTGAGGTCACAGTTCAGTTGAATGGACAAACTAGGAAGTTACCACTCTACATAGTTAAATGAGACTACCCCTCCCTACTGGGACGTTCGTGGATGGAGAGAATAAAATTAGACTGGTCATCAGTCTACATGATGTCACACAATGATTCAGGCTTAACCGCCATCTTAAAGAAACATGCAGAATCTTTAATGGAGAACTGGGTAGCATGAAGGATATTACTGTGAAGCTTCATATTAAGCAGGATAGCAAACCCAAGTTCATGAAGGCACGACCCATACCTTATGCCATCAGACCAAAAGTCGAGGCTGACTTAGAAGCCCTAGTTGAAAGTGGAGCACTAGAACCAGTCAGCTTGAGTGAATGGGCAACACCCATCGTACTAGTGCTCAAGAAAGGGGGTGGAGTTATGAAATATGGAGATTTTAAAGTAACTGTTAACCCTGTATTGTCAGTGGAGCAATATCCGCTTCCCCATGTTGATGATTTATTTGTGGGATTTGCTGGGGGCCAGAAGTTTACTACAATCGACCTCTGTCAAGCGAACCTGCAAATGCATGTGGATGAACAGTCACGAGAAATGCTGACTATCGTGACGCCCACGGGCCTATTTAGATATCGTCAACTTCCTTTCAGAATTACATCAGCTCCAGCGCTTTTCCAACGTGCTATGGACCAGATCCTTAGTGGATTGCCTGGAGTCCAGTGCTGCTTAGATGATATCTTAGTTACTGGGTGTGATGACCAAGACCATTTGCGTGACTTGGACGCAACGCTACAGAGACTGAGGGATTATGGACTCAGGGTTCACAGGGTAAATGCAATTTTTTTCAGGCATCAGTTGAGTGCCTCGGTCATGTGATCGATGCCACACGCCTTCACAAGGCACCGTCCAAGACCAAGGCAATCGTGGACGCCCCAGCACCTGAAAATATCAGCCAGCTGCATTGTTTTCTAGGGTTACTGAACTACTATGGACGGTTCATACCGAACCTAGCCTCGATGCTAGGGCCGCTGCATTGGTTGGTATGTAAAGACAAGAATTGGGAATGGACTATCAATTGCCAGGAGGCATTCATGACAGCAAAGGACACGCTCCTGAAGTCAGTTGCTTTGACGCATTTTGACCCTTCATTACCAATACAGTTAGTTTGTGATGCATCGTCATATGGTGTGGGAGTAGTCATTTCTCATATCATGCCAAACAGAGAAGAGAAGCCGACAGCATTCGCATCCAGGACTTTGAACAGAGCTGAAACTAACTACGCCCAAATAGAACGAGAAGCACTGAGCATCGTTTTTTGCGTTCGCAAGTTTCACCAATATTTGTATGGGAGACAGTTCACCATACTAACAGATCACCGCCCTCTCACGTCCATCTTGAGGCCACATACAGGGATTCCATCACTTGCTGCGAGTAGAATGAAAAGGTGGGTGCTGCTGTTGTCTGCACAAAGCTTTGACATTAGATAGCGTAAGTCTGACCTGCACGACAACGCCGACGGTCTTTCCAGGTTGCCGCTGCCTGTCACCGAGCCTATGATGAGTAGCACGGACATCTGCTATTTTAGACAGGTGGAGAACTCGCCTGTTACTTCAACACAGGTCTGACAAAACACCAGAAACGACACAGTGCTGTCTGCAGTGATGGACATTATCGTCAGGGGCAAGTTTGACAGCGATGACCCAAACCTGAAACCATATCTCTTAAGGAGAAACGAACTGTCTGTGCAGTCTGGATGTTTGCTGTGCGGGAGGAGAGTGGTTATTCCACCATCGCTACGGGCACCAGTGTTAAAGTAACTACACTCCGGACACTGCGGAATGGTTCGTATGAAAGAAATAGCGAGGAGCAACTTCTGGTGGCCGGGTATGGATGGACAGATTGAGGACAAAGCTAAAACCTGTTCCTCATGTCAGAGAGTTCGTAATGTGCCACAGCTTTCACCTCTTCGTCCCTGGGTCTTTCCGGAGGAAGCATGGCGCCGCATTCATGTAGACTTTGCAGGTCCATTCGAGGAGAGAATGTTGCTGATGGCTGTTGACGCACAGAGTAAGTGGCCAGAGGTTGTTATAATGAGGTCCACCACCGTGGAGAAGACCATCGAGATGTTAGCTGAGGTGTTCAGCCGATTTGGATCTCTGATGCAACTTGTCTCAGACAACGGTCCACAGTGGGTGTCACAAGAAATGTCTACATTCCTGCAGGTGAATGGCGTACAACATATCAGGGCTGCACCATACCACCCTGCGACCAATGGTCTAGCTGAGAGATTTGTTCAGACCATGAAACACTCTCTAAAGGCATCGCAAGGCCAGGGAATGCTTCATCAGCGCCTGAATAGTTTCCTGTTGAGTTACAGGAACACACCACATGCGACCACAAAAGCATCACCTGCCACTCTACTGCTGTAAAGAGAGCTACCTGCTGAAACCGCCAAAGGTGAAATACATGGTACAGTATCAGCAGGACAAGCAGACCTAGCGACGTGAACAACGTTCCAAAGACAGAGTCTTCAGTCCAGGTGAATATGTGTTGGCACGGAACTACAGTGGTGGACCTAAGTGGGTTCCTGCTATTGCACAGACTGGTCCAGTATCCTACACTATACAGACACCCGAGGACATTGTCTGGAAGAGACACACTGATCAGCTTCTACAAAGTGCAGCAACACCCACTGAACCACCAACAGCAGTTTATCTGCCAATGGGTGACGCTGTGGGTCATCCACCTTCTACACCGAGAGGCTCAACTTCTAAGGAAGCAGCTGCTTCAGCCCCTATCTCATCAGCAAGGGTGACCTGTATACAGGCACCACAGCCGCCTACAGCTGTGGTGACGTCACCTGTGAGAGACAATGAACTGGAGAGCATGGTTGACCGCCGGTATCCTACCAGAGAGCGGCGGGCCCCTATACGTTTGAAATAATTGTTCAGAGGCTTACCCTTTATCTGGGGCAGAAGAATCCCCATGAGTATAACAAGTTATTGTGTTTTAAAAATGTTGTGGTTCTATTGGGACATCTAATGTAAGAGGGGAGGAGATGTTGTGTATTTTGAATGTTGTATTTGAATTGTTCCACATTTCTTACCATAGTTGTGATGTGCAAAGCACTATGGGATATAGAGTGCATTAAGTTGAAGAGATTCTTCTGGAAGTAAAGATGGCTGTTAATGGAACTCTGTCTCCTGCGTACTATTTTAATTGTTATACAAGCAAGGTTATAAACTCTTGAGACATAACAATAAGGAGCTCCCTCCACTGTGTCACCTCACAGATTCAGCGCGCTGCCTCCAGCACAAAGACCACCAGGCACTCAAATAAGGGAAGGCATGGATTGGGATGAAGTGTTTTGGATATTAGGAATATGTTATGATATACAAAATTTGTACTATCCCCATCTCACTGCTGTTGGTGTTCCTAGTAAGGATCTATGTTCAGTTATTAATTCTAATAATGGAGAGGCCCCGAGAAAGAGCTGGGCGCTTCAGCGATGAGGCATTGGTGGCTCTGGTTGGCGCTGTGGAACGGCGATGGGCAGTGCTGTTCCATGAGAGTGGCAGGAGCCCATTGCCCCGGGATTTTAAAAGGGTGTGGAGGGAGGTATGTCAGCACGTCTCCTCGAGGAGCCTGGTGCCGAGGACTCACACCCAATGTCGGAAGAAGTTCAACGACCTCACTCGGGTAGTCAGGGTGAGTACCTGATCTTCAATACCTCTACATCCCTCCATCTGAACTTCACTCTGTGTCCAGAGGGTTTACAAATCCAAATGCCCAACACTCATCCAAGACCTATGGCCGTCTCATAAAACAAACATGCACATCCATCACCTTGCATACATTAACGGCCATTCTACTATGGGAGGCACATCATACAAACATATGCCTGCAAACATTAGCAGCTATTCAACTATGGTAGGCACATCTGACAAACATATGGCTGCAAACTATAACGGCTATTCAACTATGGTAGGCACATCTGCAAAACGCATGCCTGCACACTCATTCACAAGCTCTCAATTTTCTTGTAGGCCAAGCTCTCTCATAACAGACGGGAGCAGCAATGCACGGGAGGAGGATGGCGGACCTACACCCCGTGACTGAGTTGAAGGACAGAATGCACAGGATCGTTGCCAGCCAGTTCCCAGGTGCCGTGTCCGCTGGAGTGATCGACCCCCTTGGGAGTGCAATGGTAGGTTCATCAGCTTTCTCTCCCCTCTCATACCACATCCCCCTCACAACACCAGCCTTTTACACTTTCAATCCAACTAACTGTCCCCAGTGCTTCCTCCCTTCCTGCCACCCCCTCACGCTAAAGCCACTCTTTGTTCGCTATGTGAAAGCAGGACGGCACATCAGCTGACCAGCCTGTCCCTCAGCCTGCCAGTGGCAGCGACGCACCAGACGAGGAGGAAGAGGAAGCTGGATCCTTACTGTCTGCGTCTCCGGAGGGTGACACATCAGACACTGGGGCCACGCCTGCCCTGGAGGGGAGCAGTGTGTTAGTGGCTGATGAAGGAGAAGCTCCTGGACCCAGCGGGCTGCAGCAACGTCATAGGGGTGGGAAGCTCGGGGGCCATCTACACAGAGGGTGAGTAGGCACCCGAGTTCTGCTGCACAGGACTCGGATGAGGACCTCGACATTGCTGCCATGAATACCTAGGTCTTATGCATGCACACTAAGTTAGCGGGTGCAATGGCAAATGTGCCCGACAGCATGGGTGCATTGCCTAGGAGCGTGAAGGTGTCTGCGCTAGTACAGCTGCCATCAGTGCACAAACCCTCGAACCTATCCTTAGAGTCATAGAGTCATAGAGTTATACAGCACAGAAAGAGGTCCTTTGGCCCATCGCCTCCGCGCCGGCCATCAGGCCCTGTCTAATCTAATCCCATTTTCCAGCATTTGGTCCGTAGCCTTGTATGCTATGGCATTTCAAGTGCTCATCCAAATGCTTCTTGAATGTTGTGAGGGTTCCTGCCTCTACCACCCTTTCAGACAGTGAGTTGCAGATTCCAACCACCCTCTGGGTGAAAAAGTTCTCCCTCAAATCGTCTCTTAACCTCCTGCCCCTTACCTTGAATCTATGCCCCCTTGTTATTGACCCCTCTACTAATTGAAACAGTTCCTTTCCATCTACCCTATCTATGCCCCTCATAATTTTGTACACCTCAATCAGTTCCCACCTCAGCCTTCTCTGCTCCAAGGAAAAAAACCCAGCCTGTCCAGTCTTTCTTCATAGCTGAAGCGCTCCAGCCCAGGCAACATCCTGGTGAATCTCCTCTGCACCCTCTCCAAAGCAATCACATCCTTCCTATAGTGTGGCGACCAGAACTGCGCACAGTACTCCAGCTGTGGCCTTACCAGCGTTTTGTAGAGCTCCACCATAACCTCCCTGCTCTTATATTCTATGCCTCGGCTAATGAAGGCAATTATCCCATATGCCTTTTTACCCACCTTATCCACTTGTTCTGCTGCCTTCAGGGATCTATGTACATGCACACCAAGGTCCCTCTGATCCTCTGTCTTTCCTAGGGTCCTACCATTCATTGTGTATTCCCTTGCCTTGTTAGTCCTCCAAAATGCATCACCTCACACTTTTCAGGGTTAAATTCCATTTTCCACTGTTCCGCCCATCTGACCAACCCATCTATATCCTCCTGCAGACTGAGGCTACCCTCCTGGCTATTTACCACCCCACCAATGCTCGTGTCATCTGCGAACTTACTGATCATACCTTTTACATTCACATCCAAATCATTAATGTAGACCACAAACAGCAAGGGACCCAGCACCGATCCCTACGGTACCCCACTGAACACAGGCTTGCAGTCACAAAAACAACCTTCGACCATCACCCTCTGCCTTCTGCCACGAAGCCTGTTTTGGATCCAATGTGCCAAGGCACCCTGGATCCCATGGGCTCTTACCTTCTTGACCTGTCTCCTATGTGGGACTTTATTGAAAGCCTTACAGAAATCCATGTATACCACATCCACACACCTAGCCACCCCATCGAAAAATTCAATCAAATTAGTCAGACAGGATCTTCCTTTGACAAAGCTATGCTGACTATCCCTGATTAATCCTTGCCTCTCCAAGTGGAGACTAATTCTTTCCCTCAGAATTTTTTCCAATAATTTCCCTAACACTGATGTTAGGCTCACTGGCCTGTAATTCCCTGGTTTATCCCTACTACCCTTCATGAATAATGGTACTACGTTAGCTGTTCTCCAGTCAGCTGGCACATCCCCTGTGGCCAGAGAGGTTCTGAAAATTTGTGTCAGAGCCCCTGCAATCTCCTCCTTTGCCTCACACAGCAGCCTGGGATACATCTCGTCCGGGCCTGGGGATTTATCCACTTTTAAGCCTGCTAAAACCGCTAGTACCTCCTCCCTCTCAATGCTAATATGTTCAAGTATATCACAGTCCCCCTGCCCAATTTCTATGTCTACATCGTCCTTCTCCATAGTGAACACAGCTGCAAAAAATTCATTTATAACCCCACCTACATCTTCTGGCTCCACACACAGATTGCCACTTTTGTCCCTAATGGGCCCTACTCTTTCCCTAGTTATCCTCTTGCCCTTAATATACTTAAAAAACACCTTAGGATTTTCATTTATTTTGCTCGCCAATGTTATTTCATGGCCCCTCCTCGCTCTCCTAATTTTTCTTTTTTAATTATCCCCCAGCACTATTTATACTCCTCTACGGCTTCCTCTGTCTTTAGTCCTTTTTTCTGCCAAAAGCCCTCCTTTTTTGCCTAATCCATTCCCGTATACCCCTTGACATCCAAGGTTCCCTGGGCTTGTTGGTCCCACCCTTGACATTTACGGGAACATGTTGCCATTGTACACTCTCAATTTCCTTTCTGAAAGACTACAATTGCTCCGATGTGGATTTTCCTACAAGAAGCTGATCCCAGGCCACTTTGGCCAGATCCTGCCTTATCATATTAAAATCGGCCTTCCCCCAATTGAGAACCTATATTTCCGGTCCATCTCTGTCCTTTTCCATGACTACCTTAAATCTCACCGAATTATGGTCACTTTCACCAAAGTGCTCACCTACTAACATTTCTACCACTTGCCCGGCCATATTCCCTAGAATTTGGTCCAGTACCGCCCCCTCTCTTGTAGGACTTTCTACATGGTGGCTCAAAAAGCGCTCCTGGATGCACTATAAGAATTCTGCACCCTCTAAGCCTTTCACACTCTGACTATCCCAGTTAATATAGGGGAAGTTGAAATCCCCCACTATTATTACCCTATTATTTGCACATTCTCTGAGATTTGCCTACATATCTGTTCCTCTATCTCCCACAGACCATTTGGGGGCCTATCGTACACTCCCAGCAAAGTGCTTGCCCCCTTTTTGTTTTTAAGTTCTACGCATATGGCCTCATTAGAGGAACCTGTTAATATATCATCCCTCCTTACAGCAGTAATTGGCTCCTTGATTAATTTTGTGACACCCCCTCCTCTTTTACCCCCTCTCTGTCTCGCCTGAAGATTCTATACCCCGGAATATTGAGCTGCCATTCGTGCCCCTCCCTCAACCATGTCTCCGTGATAGCAACAATATCATACTCCCATGTGTTCATCAACACCTTCAGTTCATCCACCTTATTCGCAAGAATCCTTGCATTAAAATAATTGCCATCCAGCCTTGCACTACTCCCTTGTGCCGTTACATATTTGCTCTGCCTTCCATCCTTGCCTCATTGCAGAGAATGGTTCAATTGCAGGGAGGCTCTCATGAACCAGAGCCATGTGTAATGGGTGAGGAGGCAGGATTCATTGCAGCACAGGCCGAAGCAACACAATGTCTTACTGATGCAATTGATTCATTGGCTGGTGCCATCCAGTGTCAGACTGCTCTCATGCAATCTCAGATTGATGACACGCAAGCACTGACTGCTGCCATCCTCGCTGGGTCGCGTACAGTCCACCGGGGATCTCTCAGTACCACAGCAGGCTTGCAATCTTTGCTCGAGCAAATTAATCCGGATGCTGATGTTCTGCCCCGGGCGAGTGGCAGTGTGTCGATCGAGCAGGAATATGCTGTCCTCTCTCAGGATTACAGCATTCCTGCTCGCACCACTGTCACTTCCACATTGTCCTTGGCATGACCTGCAAAACAGCCAGCCCAGACTGCTGCCGCCCATACAGAGTTGGCACAGTCTACAGCCGGGCCCTCCATGCACAGATCTAATCGAGGGCGTCCCTTCAAGGCAATCTCTGGATCCCGCATTCAGTAGCCTTCCACCAGCCTTGCTGCAGCCACTGGGGCCACATTAAGAGGAGCAGCAGGGTGGGAAGGGCGGAAGTGCGCACTGGATGGAGGCCACCTACGAAGGCCCAACAGTGCAATCTGTAAATAAATCGGAGGAATGTTTTTGGTAAAGGTCGAAGTTGTTGTTATTATATTTGTTGATTGTTTTGCTGTTTATCTCCATGTTGTGAGAACGACTTTTGTTAGTTCATGATTTGTTGGGTTTGTTTGTAATTGTTTTGTCCTGAATAAATGACACAGAGTTTTTAACGTAAATATTTTTTTTTATTGCTACTTTACATCTTTTCTGAGTTGACTCATTGCAGCGTTGCCCAGAAACAGGGGTTGCGGAATGCTTTCAATGATGTGCTTCTTCATCCCAGAGGCCACCTTGTCAGTAACGTGTTGAATTGGTGTCTTATGAGCTGTTCAGTGACGGCCCTTGTAGTGGGAAAATTGTTCGCCTCCCTCCCACATTGGTGCTGCTGATCTTCCTCTTCATCCTCCTCCTCCTCCTCTCCCTCTTCCTCCTCCTCCACAGGTGGTGCACCAATCCCTGGTGGCAAAAGCTGGGCCCTCATGATTGCAATGATATGAAGCATGCAGCACACAACAATGAAGAGGGAGACTCGCTCGGGAGAGTATTGCAGGGCTCCTCCTGAGTAGGCCAGACACTGGAACCATTGTTTCAAGACGCCGGCCGTCTGCTCTATGAGGTTCCTGGTGGCGCTACAGCTCTCATTGTATTGCAGCTCGACAGGGATATTGGGGTTAAGGAGCGGTGTCATCAGCCAGGTGCAGAGTGGATAACCTGTGTCCCCGAGGAGCCATCCACTAGGTTCACACGGTGGTTGGAATAGGTCTGGGACACCAGACTTGTGCAGGATACAAGTATCATGGCTGCTGCCAGAATAGCGGGCATTGACGGCGAGCATGAGCTGTCTGTGGTCACAGACCAGCAGGACATACAGAGAGTGGAAGCCTTTCTCGTTTTGGAACATTTTTATGAGGTGCCCACAATGCCACATGCGTACAGTGAATGGCACCCTGAAACATGGGGAAGCCCACTATCCTCACAAAGCCACATGTGTGTTCACGACGTGTGTCCCGGGTCATGGGGAGAGATGAACTGGCATTTCCTCTTATTGGAAGCCTTTGTCACCTCCAGGATAATGGGCATTGATGGCGAGTATGAGCTGTCTGTGGTTACAGATCAACTGGACATTCAGAGAGTGGAAGGCCTTGTGGTTCCGGTACACCTCCACATTCTCATGAGGTGCCCACAATGCCACATGCGTGAAGTCAATGGCGCTCTGAACCATGGGGAAGCCCACTATCCTCACAAAGCCACATGCACTTTCATGCTGTTTGTCCCAGGTCATCGTGAGAGATGTACTGGCGTCTCCTCTTATACAATGCCTTTGTCACCTCCCGGATGCAACAATGAACAGCGAACTGGGTGATATTCACTATGTCCCCAGTAGAAGTCTGAAAGGAACCGCTGAATTAGAAATTCAGAGCCAATCTCAACTTCACTGCCACCGAAGTCGTGAGCTGAGGCGGCAGATCTGGTTGCAGGTGGTGGGAGAGCTCAGTGACCACCTCCTCGCTGAAGCACAGCCATTGGAAACACTGCTCCTCAGACAAATGGATATAGGAGGAGAATTGCTCGCTGAATATCCTGGGTGGGTAAGGACGACTTTGCAGAGGCCTAATGGCCCTCCTCCTTCTGGCCACTTTTGCCACACTCTCTCTCTCCTTCCTGTGCCTCTGCTGCCTCCGAAGGTGAAGCTGGACGACGACGACGCCCCGAGTTAGTGCAGCCCAAATACAAGTTTCTAAATATTGTTAGAAGGAAGGTGAAATAAAAAGGAACATCGAAAAATGTGCTCAGGACCCGAAACTCCTTCGGATAGCGTCGAATCTCTCCAGACATATCTCTCCCTCTCAACCTGCATGTACCAAAAGTTTCACCGAAAAGAAGAGGCAGGAAGCGGCCAATTTTATGAAGTGCTCCCCACAGCCTCTTCAATACTTGAAAACTTTTCGCTCTACTTATCATCCCTAGTGGCAGGCGGAAAGGCAGGGGACGTGACTCAATGTCCGGTCCGGGGCATTGCACGCGCGCATGATTTCATGATCTGTGGGCGCAGGAGATTTTGGTGGTAGTCTTTAGCGCCAGTACAAAATTACTGGCTGATTTCGCGAGCGGCGCTATGAGAGCTGCGCTCAAGCACTAAGCATGTAGCGCCCCATTAGCACCCCCCGAAGGCGCTAAGGGGACGTGCTAACCAACGGACTTTTTCCCCCATGTTTAACTGTGTTCCTCCCTTTGTCATTCCCCATTCCATCCCCGCTGGTGTAGACTACTGATTCTGAACATGATATCGTGTTAGCAAGATTCAAATGTTCTATATTCAACTGAAGCAAATTTATTGGAGGTGACTCTTTATTTAACGAATTTCAGTCTGCTACCTTCCCTCAACATTATAATGTGCCGATTTTCCCGCAGGTGCGGGTAATTGTCGGGTTCCCCGAATGTCTGGTTCCAACACGAATATAAATGAGTCTGCCAGCTGGATGCAATTTTCCCTCAATTAGCCAGTTTATTTCCAGCGTGTGGGCACCCTTGCTAATTGACTATTTCCAGTCAGAAAGCTCCACAGTATGATGTCATAATTCGTGGTGCTTTTAAAATCTATAGCAAGCATCGCAACCACTGCAAGCTTCCCAATGAGACGTTCAGTATGGCCGAGGAGCCTGCAGCAGCTGTGGCCAGAGCCAGACTCCGAGCTGCCATCAAAATCGACGAGCCGTCACTACAGACATTATTGGATGGGGTTAGGGCCCACAGGGAGGTCCTCTTCCCTAGTGCAGGGAGGAAGAGGCCTCCAAATGAGACCAAGGCTGCACGGATGCAGGTGTGAGCAGATGTCAACTCTCTGGGAGTCACCAGAAGAACATGGATGCAGTGCAGGATGCGATTCCAAGACCTTCACCGTACAGGAAAGTAATATGAAGTTTCCATCACCCTAAACCTGATCCCCATTGCCTTTCCCCAACAGCACTCAGCTTCAGCACTCTCTTCCTCCACATCCCAGTTCACAGTCACATCCATGCACCCTTACCCATTCCCTCTCTCTCTATGCACACATTCACGTAATTATTCAACCATGCAGCCCTCACACTACCTCTCACTCTGATGCTCTGAACACAACTGACAACAAACAGGGAGGGCCCTTGGTCTTGCAGCCTCACACCATCTATGTCTCCCTCTAAGTGTCTATGATATGCAATCTCTGCACTCACTCCTGCATTCTCACTCAAACTCCACTTGCCTCCCTCAATGCAGGAAAAGAGAGCTCACAATAACAGAGCGCGAGCCAGGACTGGAGGAGATCCACCCTCAATAGTACGCTTGATCCCATGGGAGGAAGGAGTGCTGGAGATTGTCGGGGCTGATGTGGCTGCGGACGCTGGGGAAGGAGAGACAGGGGCAGGCCCGCAAGCTGGTGACAGAATAGTTTTCCAACTCTCTCATTGACATAGCAGGAGTCGCTGTTATGATTCTGAAGCTGCATCATTTGGACTTATGAGCATCTGCAAAATCCAATGTGCATGTAGCCTTGGCCTCACATCTCTAACTCTTTCCTTTACTCCCCACAGGACCATCCAGAGCCCCCGTCCCCACTGTGGAGGAGGAAGAGGCTGTGCATCCAGACTCCTCACAGAAGCTCCAACCTCTGAGGGCGCAGCGTCAGCAGAAGTAAGCGCACCCAGCATCAGAGCCAACACTCGTACCTCGGGGGGATCCTCGCAACATAGAGTCGTGTTGTCTCCAGGTGTTTCACAGCTCACAAGTGAGCATCAGCAGATTGTGGAGACATGGACAGCAGTGCAGAGTCCTCGACGGCGGGCGCAGGCCTCTGCCAGCTCAGCTCAGCTGCATGTCGACCCTCTGCCTCTGGGTCCATCTGCAAGAGAGGAGGGGAGGGATATCCATGCACAGCTGCAGGAGACTCTGGCCGGTTTTGTCTCCAGGGTTGCTGCGAGTGTGGAGAGAATGGAGGAGTCCATAGCAAAGATGTGGAGTGCATTAGTGGAGTCATTGGTGCATGAACGCATCACCATGGAAAGGATGGCTACCTCCGTGATAAGGCTGGCTGATGCCGAGGAGAGGAGGGCTACGGCTGAGGAGAGTAGGGCTATGGCCGAGGAGAGGAGGGCTGCGGCCGTGGAGAAGGAGGACTACGGCCGAGGAGAAGATGGCTACGGTCATGGAGGAGTTTAGTCGCCAGGGTATGGAAAACATGGTGATTGCTCAGAATAGAATGACATCTTTTGAGGAGCGACGGCCATCTATTGAGCACAGAAACTACACCTTCATGGAAGTCCTTCTGAGCAGGACTTCCAGTGCAGATACGGGTCCCCATGGCCCCCCTGATGTGCAGCAAAGCGCTCTCCAGCCACTTACAAGCGCTGAGGGGGACCTGACCCATGAGATGGAGGTTGCTGGCACACCTCAAGGAAGTGGGGGCTTCTCTCCACGCGCTCACACATCCATGCCACTGCAGCTCCCTCGGTCAGAGCCGCATCGGAGTCCACACCCAAGTGAGATAGGCGTCTCAACCCCTGCACAGCCGCATGAGCAGCAGACTGCTGGCGAGCCCTCACCGGCTCGCCACCCCACAGGACGCCCGCCAAAGGTGTCGAGACAGGAGCAGCAGGAAAGTGAGGAAGGGGCCTCCACATCTGCTGAAGTCCCTGGGGTAGGAGCACGCATAAGAGAAAAATAAAGCACCACTAATCACAAAGGCATTCACTTGGGTGAAAAGTTTGGTATATAGTTTTAATGCCATCAGTATCTTGTGCATTAAATATCTGATGGCAACTGCTGCAGTTGTGGCGTCTGTCATTTGGCGAATGGGGATTTCACATAGAGGCCTTAGGATTACTTGCAGTTTTCAGCAAGCTAGTCAAATAGGTAGAAATGCGCAGGGATTGGACATTGTCCATGCTCAGGTAAGACGCCGGGAGGCTACAGTGTTTGATGTACCAGGCTAAGCAATTCTGGGCAGGATGAGTGAGTTACTTGCATTCCGGCCAGCAATTTTCTCACGTAATGGTGCCACTGGTTGATGGGCCTCTGCAGGATTGCCGTTTACGGCCTCCGCCTCCTCCTCCTCCTCCTCCTCCTCCTCAGAATCATCCTCATCTGCGGTGGCTATGTGAGGAGTCTCTTGGTCCTGCGGAATCTGCAAGGCACGACGCTGTGCCATGTTGTGAAGCACACAGCATACCACGACGATTTTGGAGAACCTGGCTGCGGAGTACTGTGGGGCTCCACCTGATCTATCCAGGCATCTGAAGCGCATCTTCAGCAATCCAATGGTTTGCTTGATTGTGCATCTGGTGGAAAAGTGGCTGGAATTCGTTACACTATAGTTATCACTGTTGTATTGTTATCACCGTTATCACTGTTGTATCACGATACGAGGTCGCCTCTTGTCGCGCTGTTATACCTGGGCTGACCACCTCCGACTCCGCCCATGGCTCCACCTACCTGCCCAGGTATAAAGGTAGTCGACTGGCTGGTATTCCTCCTTGTTGGACCCGATCACCCACGAGGGTGGGCTCTGTTATTTAGTCAATAAAAACCTTTAGTTACGTTCCTAACTCGTCGCTTTTTATTGGACGAATTGATAGGTATATCAATTTTATTGACTAAATTTTAAAGATGTCTACTACTGGCCAGCCAGAAGCCCTCCCAGAAGCACAGCCACACCAGCCGGCTTGGCTGCAAGCCCTCAAACCACCGTACCTGGATCTAAACCCACAGGCAGCAAACGCAGCCCTCAACTTCAAACACTGGCTGGACTGCTTCGAATCCTACCTGGAAGAATCCGGCACCCCGCAGCGATCCAAACTAAGACTTCTGAACGCCCAAGCGAGCCCGAGAGTATACGCACTCATACAGGACACGACTACGTACGAGGCCGCTATCAACCTACTGAAACAGCAGTACCGCAGCCCGGTAAATTACATGTACACCAGGCACCTCCTAAGATCCCGCCCGCAACAGCCAGGAGAGTCTGTAGCTGAATTTTTACGGGCGCTAAGAGCACTCGGCAGGAACTGTGACTTTAAAGCGGTGACGGCTGTTGAAAATACGGAAGATAATATCCGCGATGCCTTTGTGAAAGGCCTACGGTCCGACTACTCACGGCAAAGACTGCTTGAAGCTAAAGACCTCGACCTGGACAAAGCTGAAGCCCTCGCTCTCTCCCTGGAGGTGGCCCATCAGGACCAGGAGGCGTTTTCCAGGTACTGCTCGCGACCCTGGGACTCGGGCCCGACCCCTACCACAATACCCTTCGCAGCGCCGCCCCCGGGACCTACCCCGACCCCTACCGCAATACCCTTCGCAGCGCCGCCCCCGGGACCTACCTCAGCGTCGGCGTCCCGGACCCGACCGGGCCCGCCACCCCCGGTACCGGCTCCGACATCGGGCACCCGCGATCGGGCCGCCGGCTGCTTCTTTTGCGGCCAGGAGAAGCACCCGAGGTCGCGCTGCCCAGCCAGGAACTCTACCCTGCACAACCTGCAGGAAGAAAGGCCATTTCTCTAAGGCCTGCAGGAGCGGATCTTCAGAGGCCAGCAGTGCCTCATGCGAACTGTGGGGGCGGCCATCTTCTTTCACGGCAACTGAGGCCAGTATCCCCACACGTGAGTCATGGGGGCGGCCATCTTTGATCAAGGCAACCGACCCCAATAGTGCCTCATGTGAGTTATGGGGGCAGCCATTTTCTCCGCCATTTTGTCCTACCTCGTGGGAGACGCCATTTTACCCACCACGCCCGACTGCCACCGGGCCCCCGGACCCGACGACCGCCTCGCCCGCAGACGACAACGACTCGCTTACCTACACGCTAGCCTCCGTCACTCTGGATCAAGCCCGCCCACACCACCTGTCCAAGTCGATGATGGACATCAAAGTAAACGGCCACGCCACGACCTGCCTGTTCGACAGCGGAAGCACGGAGAGCTTCATCCACCCAGACACGGTGAGCCACTACTCCCTCCCTGTCCTGCCAACGCACAACCGAATCTTGATGGCATCGAGGTCCCACGCCACGGACATTAGCGGCTACTGTGCTGTGACCTTGTCGGTTAAGGGTACAGAGTATAAAAACTTTAAACTCCTCGTCCTCCCCCAGCTCTGCGCTGCCGTCCTACTAGGGCTGGACTTCCAATCCCACCTCCAAAGTGTAACCCTAGCATACGGTGGACCCCTCCCCCCACTCACAGTCGACAACCAGCGAAGGTTAAACCGCCCACCGCGTAACACCTGCAGCCTATCCACCCTCAAGGTGCCGCCACCTTCCCTGTTCGCTAACCTCACCCCCGACTGCAAACCCGTCGCTACCAAGAGCAGGCGGTACAGCGCTGGGGACAGAGCTTTCATTAGCTCTGAGGTGCAGCGTCTCCTGAAGGAGGGCATCATCGAGGGGAGCAACAGCCCCTGGCGTGCCCAGGTCGTGGTCGTTAAGACCGGCGATAAAAATCGCCTAGTCATCGACTACAGCCAGACCATAAACAGATACACCCAGCTGGACGCATACCCCCTTCCCCGCATATCTGACATGGTCAATCAGATTGCACAATACCGCGTATTCTCGACCATCGACCTTAAGTCGGCCTACCACCAACTCCCTATCCACCCCGAGGACCGCCAGTACACCGCCTTCGAGGCGAATGGGCGCCTATACCACTTCCTTAGGGTCCCCTTCGGTGTCACCAACGGGGTCTCGGTCTTCCAAAGGGAGATGGACCGGATGGTTGACCAGAACGAACTGCAGGCCACATTCCCCTACCTAGATAACGTCACCATCTGCGGCCGCGACCGGCAGGACCACGACGTGAATCTGGAGAAATTCCTCCGTACAGCCCAACGGCTGAACCTCACCTACAATAAGGAGAAATGTGTGTTTAACACCTCGCGCCTTGCCATCCTTGGCTGTGTAGTAGAGAACGGACTCATCGGCCCCGACCCCGAAAGAATGCGCCCCCTCATGGAGCTACCCCTCCCCCACTGCCCTAAGGCACTTAAGAGAACCCTGGGGCTCTTCGCCTACTATGCCCAATGGGTGCCCAATTATGCGGACAAAGCCAGACCCCTCATGAAGTCCACATCCTTCCCCCTTACGGAGGAAGCGTGCGCAGCCTTCTCCCTCATTAAGGGAGACATTGCCAAGGCCACTATGCACGCAGTGGATGAGTCCATCCCCTTCCAAGTCGAGAGCGATGCATCCGACTTCGCCCTAGCCGCCACCCTTAACCAGGAGGGGAGACCGGTGGCCTTCTTCTCAAGGACCCTACAGGGCCCTGAGATCCGACACTCGTCGGTCGAGAAGGAGGCCCAGGCGATTGTGGAGGCGGTACGACGCTGGAGGCACTACCTGGCAGGCAAACGATTTACCCTCCTTACCGACCAACGTTCGGTCGCTTTTATGTTTAATAACAAGCTGAGGGGCAAAATCAAGAATGACAAGATCTTGAGGTGGAGAATCGAGCTCTCCACCTACGATTATGATATCTTGTACCGGCCAGGTAAGCTGAACGAACCCCCCGATGCTCTGTCACGAATTACATGCGCCAGCGCGCAAAGTGATAGACTTCAGACCCTCCACAACGACCTCTGCCACCCCGGGGTCACCAGACTTTACCACTTCATTAAGGCCCGCAACCTGCCCTACTCCATCGAGGAGGTCAGGACCATAACCAGGAACTGCCAGACCTGCGCCGAGTGCAAACCGCACTTCTTTAGGCCGGACAGAGCAAGCCTGATCAAGGCCACCCGCCCCTTCGAGCGCCTGAGCATCGACTTTAAGGGGCCCCTCCCGTCCTCTGACCGTAATGTGTACTTCCTCAACATTGTTGATGAGTACTCCCGTTTCCCCTTTGCCTTCCCCTGCCCAGACATGACCAGTACCACGGTCATTAAATGCCTGAACGACCTCTTCGCCTTGTTCGGGTTCCCAAACTATATACATAGTGACCGGGGCTCCTCTTTCATGAGCGAGGAACTCCGTCAGTTCCTACTAGCGAGAGGTATTGCAGCAAGTAGGACCACCAGCTACAACCCCCAAGGGAACGGCCAGGTGGAAAGAGAGAACGCGACGGTATGGAAGGCCGTCCTCTTAGCCTTAAAGTCTAAGGGCCTCCCAACCTCCCGCTGGCAGGAAGTCCTCCCGACAGCGCTGCACTCCATCCGGTCACTACTTTGCACTGCCGTTAACGCCACCCCCCATGAACGAATGTTTGTTTTCCCCAGGAAGTCGACTACGGGAACCACTCTACCAACCTGGCTGACCTCTCCGGGGCCCGTCTTGCTGCGAAAGCACGTGAGGGCCCATAAAACAGACCCCCTGGTCGAAAGGGTGAACCTCCTGCACGCCAACCCCCAGTACGCCTACGTGGCTTACCCAGACGGGCGGGAGGACACTGTCTCCTTACGAGACCTCGCACCCTCGGGCACTCCGGAGACACCACCTTTACCCCCCCCCACCACCCCCCCAATTCCAGCCCAGGTAGACGGCATGCCGGAACCCCACGAGCCTTCGCCGACCACGCAGACACCAGCACTAACACCGGATAATGCAGCACCGCCGCTGCGACGATCGGAGAGGCTTACGAGGCCTCCGGACAGACTGACATACCAGAACTGGTAGTACACTTCACCCCGCCGGACTCAAATCTAAACAAGGGGTGAATGTGGTAAACCACTTTTATCGTTACACTATAGTTATCACTGTTGTATTGTTATCACCGTTATCACTGTTGTATCACGATACGAGGTCGCCTCTTGTCGCGCTGTTATACCTGGGCTGACCACCTCCGACTCCGCCCATGGCTCCACCTACCTGCCCAGGTATAAAGGTAGTCGACTGGCTGGTATTCCTCCTTGTTGGACCCGATCACCCACGAGGGTGGGCTCTGTTATTTAGTCAATAAAAACCTTTAGTTACGTTCCTAACTCGTCGCTTTTTATTGGACGAATTGATAGGTATATCAGTTTTCAGCAAGCTAGTCAAATAGGTAGAAATGCGCAGGGATTGGACATTGTCCATGCTCAGGTAAGACGCCGGGAGGCTACAGTGTTTGATGTACCAGGCTAAGCAATTCTGGGCAGGATGAGTGAGTTACTTGCATTCCGGCCAGCAATTTTCTCACGTAATGGTGCCACTGGTTGATGGGCCTCTGCAGGATTGCCGTTTACGGCCTCCGCCTCCTCCTCCTCCTCCTCCTCCTCCTCAGAATCATCCTCATCTGCGGTGGCTATGTGAGGAGTCTCTTGGTCCTGCGGAATCTGCAAGGCACGACGCTGTGCCATGTTGTGAAGCACACAGCATACCACGACGATTTTGGAGAACCTGGCTGCGGAGTACTGTGGGGCTCCACCTGATCTATCCAGGCATCTGAAGCGCATCTTCAGCAATCCAATGGTTTGCTTGATTGTGCATCTGGTGGAAAAGTGGCTGGAATTGTAGCACTCCGCAGCTTCGTTTGCTGGTCTCCCCAACGGCGTCATTATCCAAGTCCGCAGGGGATATCCCTTGTCTCCAAGTAGCCATCCCTGAAGTTCGTCTGGCGGACTGTATAGCGGAGGCAGAGTAGACTGGTGCAGTATGAGGGAGACATGGCTGCTGCCAGGGTAATTGGTACAAACATGCAAAATCTCCTTCTTGTAGTCACACACCAGCTGAACATTAAGGGAATGGAAGCCCTTGCGGTTGACATAAACTCCTGGATTGCGATGGGGTGCCCTAAGGGCCACATGTGTGCAGTCAATGATGCTCTGCACCCATGGAAAGTCTGCCAGCTGAGCTAATCCACACGCTCGCGCCCTCACACTAGCACAATCCCTGGTGGAATGGATGTGAGTTTGCGCGAGGGCAAAGAGGGAATCGGTTACCTGCGTGATGCAAGTATGTGCGGCCACCTGGGAGATGCCGCTGATGTCTGCTGCTGATCCCTGGAAGGAGCCTGAGGCAAAAAAGTTAAGTTCGGTGGTGACTTTGATGGCCACTGGTAATGAGTGCCGACCTGGTGCTCTGGGCTCCAGGTCTTGCTGCAGCATTGCGCAGATGTCAGTCACTACCTGTCGCGAAAGTCGGAGCCACCTTTGGCACTGCTACTCAGTCATGTTGAGGTGGCTCACCCTGTGTCTAGACTCAATTTGGGGGGTATCTCCTGCGCCGACGGCCTTCCATGCGCTGGTCCCTTCTGGCCTGTGCTGCCTCAGGTGGGTGAGCTGCAGCCTTTCGCTCCTGCTGCTGTTGCTGGTGCTGCTGTTGTTGCTGGATCTGCTGCTGCCTCCTCTGCAGTTGGAGATCCTCTAATGCCAAGAAGGGAAGGAAAAAAGGCCTCCCATGCTTCTGGTAGATGCCTCCGTTGAGAAAGCGCTGAGTGTGGGTGGTGAGAGGGGCTTCCCAGGAGCTCACACTGGAGAAGTGTGTGAGGCTCCAACCTTCCACAGCTGTGCCTAAGCCTTGAACATGTTGCCCCAAGCCAGAAACAACAAGGTCCTGGAAACTCCAAATGCTGTCTGATTAAATCTCTTCTTTCCTGACTGACTTGCAGCTAAAAGTATGCAAGCCGACATTGTTCACACCAGGTTTCATCAGCGGGGTTCCTACCAGGCGTGTTTAACGTGGGGAAGGGCTGAAAATTGCAAGGGCCCCTTAAAATGGCATTATAGATGCCAATTATTGATGATTAGGCTCCTGAAGACCAGTCCCGCCTGCTGCGGGTGGGACTGATTCGGGTCGGATTGAAACGCCGGGTGAAAGTTGGATGGGGTGGGGGATCAGGCGGGGGTTTGCGACCCCCCATTTTTGTGATTTCCCTCCCCCCCACACGCCTGAAACCCCGCCCGACGCCTCGAGGAAAATCGACCCCTTAGTATCAGATCAGAAGAATGCTGTCTTGGTTTAGGAGACTTTTCATCTAATGGTGAAATGTCATCGACCTGAAATGTTAAATCTGTTTCTCTCTCTCTCTCTCCACAGATACTGTCTGACCCGCTGAGTATTTCCAGGATTTTCTGTTTTTATTTCAGATTTCCAGTAGCTGCAGTACTTTGCATTGGTTTTCAACTAATGCTCAGATGGTTACTTACAGATAGTCAAAGGAACAAATCCAGGCAGATCAAATCCATATCTTTAAATGCCTGAAATATCCACTAATCATTCAGTTCCAGTCAGTGTCCCCTTCTCCATCCTCTCCAGTTCTGCATTAGTAGCAATGCTTCTGATTGTTAAAGTAGGATTACAAGGATAATTTATACTCTCACAAAATGTTCACTCAGCCAGATTTCAATACATTTATTTCCAATCATTGTTTTGAATGTACAATTAGCTCACTTGCCCGTCTGTCACGGTTCAATGGATCTGTCAGCGAGACCCAGAGTGATTCTCTATTGCCTCCTGCTGTACTTCAGGATAAACAATCCCAGATGATTGTAACTGAAGTACTGAGGATAAGAAAATCCTTTGATATCTTCTCGTCTAATATACTCTGCACTAGATGGAAACAGCAAGTGAAAAAGTACAAGGATAAATCTCTTCCATTTGTGTTCAGATACTTTACAACAGCAGTCAGCGGCACTTTGCCTGTGGGATAAATCATTTAATTTTGATGTTGATAGATGCATTTAGTGGGACATTACCTGGTCAATGATCACTATTTACTTTAATTCAGTGTCCAAACGTATTGATGAAATTTGCAATGCTATTTGGAAAATCTTCCTTTCTTTGAGCTACGGTTTGGGTATTTCAACAAAAATGTGGAAAACTCAGATTTCAAAACACTTCTGATAGCCCAGTTATCTTTATAACTGCAGTGCACTTGTATTTATTATCTTAGCATTGTCATATTACATCCGTACATTTTACATACAATTGCCTGTAATTATTGCATGCCAAGATTGCAGTTTCTGTTGCATTCATTTTCAGTTCAATATATAATTGATATTCTAAGCAGGAGCAGGAATTCAAGCGGGATTTCTGGCTCTCCTAACACAGGGGCACAGAAGCGAATTGCACTGCTCCAAATATTGACTGATCCCGGGACACTAAGGCAGCCTGAAATGTTCTGGTCCTTTGTGTCCCAGGTAACTCGGGCAGTGCTTTTTCTGCTGGGCTAAAGGTAGATTGATCATTTAATCTATCCTTGAAGAATCATCTGTTATTTTCATGTTGTAGTCATTCCCATTTCATTTCTTGATTCTACAATTTATTCCCGATTATTCTAACTATAAATCCTGTATTCAACAACACAGCTAATAGAATTAGATGAGTTGCAGATTCCTCCCCGAATTCCATCAAACTGCTGCTCTTGCTCCCAGCCTGATGTATAATTTCTGTTTATTTCCCTTCCTCACAGTGAACTTAGTGACGATTGTGATCCTGTCTCGGGGAAAGTGTGGTCTCTCCAAATGTGTCACTCGCTACCTGGTGGCCATGGCAACGGCGGATCTATTGGTCGTTATCCTCGACCTGATATTGAGGCACATTCCGATTGTTTATAGGGAAAAGTTTGATTTCCTGTATTACCTCCGCGTGTGTAATATCCACGCCATCCTGCTGTTCACAGCCACAGACTGTTCTGTCTGGTTCACCGTCACTTTCACCTTCGATCGATTTGTGGCCATTTGTTGCCAGAAGCTGAAAACTAAATATTGCTCTGAGAAAACGGCGGCTGTGGTTCTGGGAACAGTGACTGTGCTGAGCGGTTTAAAGGACATTACCTGGTATTTTATGTTCACAGGTCAGTATTTGCTTGGGAACAACCCCTGGTTTTGTGATGTCACAGGCGATGCTATGATGTCACGTGCCTGGGGAACAATCGAGGTCCTTCATTATATTCTCACCCCGGGGGTCCCATTTGTGGTGATTCTGCTGCTCAATGCTGTCACCGTCAGACACATTTTAGTGTCCAGCAGAGCCCGCAGGAGACTCCGGGGTCCCAGCAGTGGAGAGAGTCCCAGAGACCCAGAGATGGAGAGCCGCAGGAAATCCATCATTTTATTGCTTGTTATCTCTGGCAATTTCATCCTGTTATGGGCAGTGTTTATGGTGTTTTCTATATGTTGGCGGATGTCGTTTTTGGGGTATCAGTCTGTATATCTACCTAATTATGTAATGGAACTGGGATTCATGCTGCAGCTGCTGAGTTGCTGCACAAACACTGGGATTTACACCGTGACCCAGACTAAGTTCAGAGTGCAGTTGAAGAATGTGGGGAAATATCCCTTTACTCTGATTGTAAATTTCATTAAACGATGAGAAGAATCGGAGACTTTGCAGCCTCAGAGTTGAAAATTCCCTGGGTCTGATATTTTGGGGCTCCGCAGAAAGATGGCGGCTCTGGTGCCACGCACAAAGATGGCGGCTCTGGGGCCCAGCACAATGATGGCGGTTCTGCAGTCCCACACAAATTTGGCGGCTCTGGGGCCCAACACAAAGATGGCGGCACTGGGGTCCCGCACAAAGTTTGTGGCTCTGGGGCCCCACGCAAAAATTGTGGCTCTGGGGTCTCGGAACAAAGATGGCAGATTTGGGGCCCCACACAAATATTGCGGTACTCGGACGCCGCACAAAGATAGTGGCTGTCTCTCTGGACCTTGCACTGATGGCGGGAGGCAGGCGGGCTTCCTGAGGGCAGCAGCAACTGGAGTTCCAGTTTCCACGAGAGCGGGCGGCATGCCAGAGCAGCCCGGCTTGGCCCGGCCCACAGGAACCCAAACAGCCCAGCAAAGGGAGGAGAAGGCCCGCCACCAGGACTTTATAAATCATTATAACCCTTTATAATGCTTTCCATCATTACAGCATTTTACAGATCTTTCTAACCCTTTGTAAATGATTATGACCATCAATAAAACATTATGAAGCTTTAAAATCAGGATGACACTTAATAAATCATTTTTATAATTCATTTTTGGGATGTGGGCTTCGATGGCACAGGCAGCATTTATTGCCCATCCCTAATTGCCATGGAGAAGGTGGTGGTGAGCCGTCTGTGACAAGCGACTGTCTTGCTGAGCCATTTCAGTGGCCAGCTGAGAGTCAATCACATTGCAGAGAATCTGGTTTCACACTTCAGCCAGACCAGGAAAGGACAGCAGATTTCCTGCCCTAAACAAGGTCATTAGTGAACCAGATGTATTTTTACGACAATCCAGTACTTTCATAGTCACCATTACTGACACTAGCTTTTTATTTCAGATTTGTTTAATTAATTGGAATTAAATTCCGCAGCTGGTGGTATTTAAACTCTGATTAATTTGTCCAGTCTTCTGGTTAACTAGACCAGCAACATAACCACTATGCTACCGTACGCTTCAAATATATCGCCGTTCCTTCATCGTCATTGTGTCAAAAGCATGAAATTCCTTCCATAACAGTATTGTGGGAGCACCTTCACCACAGGGACTGCAGCGGCTCAAGATGAAGGCCCACCATTTTCTCATGGGTAACTAGGGAAGGGCAAGTGAACCGGCCCTGACAGCATCACACATATCCTGACAACAAATACATAGAAAAAATGAAATAGGATTAAAATCAATGATTTTATAATTCATTGATTGAAAACAGAAGAGGACTGTGATCAGAGTGAGGCATCAAGTACGCTAAACAAATTGAGAACAACACTTGGCTCACCAATTCTAAGGTTGTATGATTGATACAACTCACACTATCCCAATTTCCCTATACTTAGAAAAGGTGCTTGACAAGGTATCACATATGACCAAAATTGAAGCCCATGGGATTGAAGTGGCAGACAACTGTGAGTGGTGTGGGGTATATCAGGATTACAGTGAGGGGTAAGGAATATATCAGAAAGTGTAACAGTGGGGGGTGTGAGGTTCATCAGACTGTTACAGTGCGGTCAGGGGGGTATATCAGAGTGTTACAGTGAGTCGCGTGGGATATAAGAGAGTTAGAGTGAGGGGTGTGGGGTATATCAGAGTGTAAAAGTGAGGGGTGTGGTATGTATCCGAGTGTGACAGTGAGGGGTTAGGGATGTGGAGTATATCAGCGTGTTACAGTGAGGGGTGTGGGGTATATCAGAGTTTTACAGCGAGAGGTGTGGGCTATATCACTGTAAAATTGAGGGGTGTGGGGCATATCACTTTTACAGTGAGGGGTGTGGTGTATATCAGAGTCTTACATTGAGTTGTGTGAGGTATATCAAAATCTTACAACGAGTGGTGTGGGGAATATAATAGTGTTACAGTGAATGCTGCGGGGCATGTCGGTGTTTTACAGTGAGGGGTTTGGGGTGTATCAGAGTGCCAATTTGAGGGTGTGTGGGGT